>NC_137456.1:144847386-145447386 GCF_964235325.1 Thermobia domestica | reverse complement strand
ACAGTACATTAGTTCACACTATGTTACGAATATACAAGGATAGCGGTTATACTATTAATACTAATAATTTTAATTATCGTCAATATCCTGTAGTTCTACAGGAATTTTGCAAAATATCTTCCTTTGTTTTAAGAATGAATAAAAACTGATTTAGTTTAGATAAAGATTTTTTTTAAAACATTCCCCATCAGGAAGTCGTGGTGGGAAAGAGGGAGACAGCCGACACCCGTCTGCGGTGTCACGATGATCTACTTGTTTAAAGTTGCCGACCTTTGCCGAAGTGGCAAGCGATCGAAAATCATAAAATAAAATGCCCTTTGCCTACTCTTTGCCGACTATTGGGGACCGTCAGAGTACTCAAAACAGTCGGAAGAGCCTCTTTCCGACCCTCTTCCGACTCGTTATGCCGGCCTCTTTTTGATGGGGGGGGGGGAGGGACGGCTCATTTACTGCGCCTTTACGACTGTTTGGCGACTGCTCGGCAAGATAACTTTCCGACGGCGGCACCGGCGCATTAAATACTCATTTCCGGCTGTTTTCTGACTGCTCGACAAGACTATTCTTCGTCGACGTCGAAAATCGCGCTGAAAGACGTCGGTATCCGGCGCCAGCAGTCCGACCGCGGCATCTGGCGACAGGATCCTGATGGGGTAAGTTTTGTTAATAAACAAAATACTGACTAGGAAAACAAGTATTCATATTTCCAGCAAGAGGAGAACATATTATCATAATTCATATTTATTTATCGTAGAATTGTGTGATTAGAACTTTTGACTTACATATCAGAAAAGGAAATTTTCGTTTAGTTTTTAATGTACGTGGTAGAAACAATTAATAGTAAATATTCCAGAAATACCTTTCGAATGCAATATTATTCTCTTCAATGTGATCTATATCTCCACTTATCATTTCTAAGAAACGCATAATTCCTTTCTTTAAATTTTGAACAACCAATATGGCATCGTTTTGCTTGTTTTGTTTTACAGTCAGTATATACTAATATATCATACTAAAATCCACTGAAAACTGCAATAAATAAATAGTAACGTTCATTGTACTTTTGATGGAAGAAGAATTTTAAGTGAGTGATATTTTATCTCGTAATTCATTCTAGTCGTGTAGGAAATGAAGATGAATATTTTTAAAAATTTTGTTTCTTCAGAACATTGAAAAGTATGTGTAAATTAGCATGAAAGTATTATAAATGTGTAGAAATAAATGGAGTTCATTATGTACTTCGGAATTATTGCGAAATGTTATGGGGATACGCAAAATACGAAAATGCCAACGGAAGTAGAAGGTGATAGACTAGTAATACGAATACGACAAAAGTGTAACGTTATTATATATGTGTGATGCATTAATTTCATTGTATTAAGACGTAGAGATGTGTATTAAGCTTTACTTTCAATATGACATAATAATCCTATAAAATGATTAAGAAATGCGTAAAAATCTTTTAAATAATCAGCATTGAACTTTAATGTGAGGACAGCGTAAAACGTGGAAGTAAAATCTTTTTAATTTAATAATAGTGTTATTTAATTCACAATTTCTATTTTCCTTCTTGCCTTATATACCTATGATTCGCTTTATGTATAGCAATGAAATGAGTGTAATGGAAACAGCTTTAATTGGATCGATATAGGAGCAGTTTCATGACTTTCATGGAAATAACATCATCATTTATTTACAGATGTAACGCAAACAACAACTGAACATACTACAACTAAGGGAACGTCAAGTACAGCTACTACCACCTCACAAACTTCTACAAACACTCCTAGTAAGTAGCAATGAATAAGCTATTGTTATCATAAAACTAAGTTTTAGTACTACAATCAAGATCATCAAAAATCAAAATTTTAAACGTGAACACACACTGAAAGTTAGCACGGCTGAATCTGTCAGAATAATTATGAACAATAAACATAAGCCATTGTATGAAAATACTCATTATAATATCCAGAAACTAGTTTGAATCAAGATAACCAATGATAGTTTTAACATTTTCCTAACTTATGATTGATACCAAATACTGTTTCCTTTTTGTGTGAGAGTTTTGACAGTGAAACAATAGAAAAGTTGTACAAATAATGGTTTGATGAATTTAGAAAATGTAAGTTGCAGTTAGCAAATTAAATGTACAAACTTTGTAATATACAAAGGTAAAAATATCAAATATGCTATTTGGACTTGCCATTTAATATGTTGTGTAAGTTGTTTCACGAGTTTTTTAATATTTGACCTTGAAAGAGCGAAAAGTGTAGGATGAGAAGGATAAAAGAAAGAAGATCATAATTATTTTAATAACATGCCCATGTTTATCGAAACTTCTAATAGGGCATGACGTCGGTATTTCCAGTTCTAATTTAAAATAATTGTACACGTGGTTAAAAGTTTTCTTGATATTTCGACGTGAAACGAACACATGAAACTAACAGAAATTGTAAAATAAAATTGACAGAAATTGACAGAAAGTGCTATAATTATTAAATTAGTATGTATGTAGGTGGGGTAAGGAAAATTTTGCTATCTTATTTACTATTCAAAAGTACGGTAGAAGATGGTTTTCGTCGGATATGTCATACTATGGTACGTTCCAACATGAAATTTGGACATGAATTTCTCACAAAATTAAGGAAGAGAATTCCTGGAAATACATATCCTAATTAGAAAATTATGCTTCCATTACCAAGAACTCTTAGGTATATTAATCTCGACATATAAAGCCAACTATAAGAAATAAATAACGAGAAACGTGTCACATTAAGAAACTCCCCTCCGAATAAAAAGAATAAGTGATAATTCTAAAATATTCAAAATTATTTTATATAGTGAAGTAGCTCCAAATTAGGATTATTATAAGCAGTAGTTCTAAAGTTTGGCATATGTCTTCACGAAACACAAATTCAACACTTGTTTGAACATTTTCAAAAATCTTCCTGCTAAGAAGGAAGGGATTGAGTTACGTACCACATTATTTTATGTTTGTTTATTGAAAAACCGTCCGATGTGAGGATTATCTTAAACTAAAGATATGAATACCAGTATATAAAATACAAAATTAAAGAATAGAATCTCGTATTCTAGTGCCTAAAAAATCCATTCTAAAAATAAAATTAGACAACTATTTATTTAATATTGAGATTCCCTACTATTAATTCTGTAACGTGTAAAGATAATGGTTAGAACAAGTTAGAGTTCTGTATTTTGTTACAGACCTTGCCTAATAAAAACGAGTTTAGTGAATTCGGTAATTCAGCTAATGGAAGGATAAAAGAGTGCAGTCTGTATTATTATATGAAATAATTAAAGCTAATCATTGTTAGATACCCGAGCAAAATTGATACATATATCTTGGTACATGACATTTGAACGGAGAATAATTGATTTATCGATGTAACAAATACAAATTATTTTCTTTTCGAATAATATGCTAAAGGAGTTGAAGATTTCTATTGTATTTTTTTTTGTTGCAAAATTGAGAACCATAGATGAAGTGAAATGAGGAAAACGAAACTTTGCATATAAACGATTATTTTTTAAAAAAGTCACTTATCACAGTTCTAATGATTATCGTTATTTACCGGGGAAGGACATTTTCTATATCATTCAAGTATTCTTAAAGGAGACATCAATGTTAATTTCTTTATACATTTCGCCACACTAGAATCAACATTGTTTGTTGTCTATTATTACAACCACAAAAGGTGACTCTCCTTTCAAAATTATTATATAATAAACAAATCACATGACGAATACAGCTCATAATTAATTACATTTTGATTGAAATGTTTATCTGAAGGGTGCTCAGATAATTTTTCTAAACCTATTGACCATTGACAAGAATGAGTGTTGTAGCTAGTAATTTATATATATTTACAGAAGTAATTACTACAAATAAGTACACCAAACAAGACAATAAATGAATTTTCAATCATTTTTCTTTTTAAAATGAACTAATTCTCATACTATGGATTAATTTGTTATTAAATTTCTTCTATTACATTTGTGCCTAATTTATAATTAAACACTTTAAAAAATAAGTTTTAGAACACGACTCGCGGTTATGCTTTTTTGCATATTGATTATTCTGTATCAAGAACTTAATCGTATTTCTAGATTTTGAAATCTGGATAAAGAATAGTACAAAAAGATTCCACTACATTCACAAAAGGATTAAAATCAATATTGGCATTATTCTGTTCTGTTATAAGTTTTATATTTATATTCGACGATAAATTAAAAAATACTAGTTTAGTTTCATAGATAAAACAAGACGTTTGTGTCCAAGTGTGGAGATTGGAAAAACAAAAGCTTTGTTTCCAGGGAACAATTGTACTCTCTTATGCAAAAATGAACTAAGCGCCAAACTTTGAAAATCCACGTAAATGCGACGATTGCTTTTTGATAAGCATTAGAACGTTTTGCACAATCGAAAAGAGAGGAAAACCAACACCTTTCCAAAAAAAAGAAAAAAAAGAAAAAGAAACATAATTTCACTTTCGACTACGGCTACATTAATGCTGGACATCAACCTTTATACGTAATTTTCCTAAAAGTATGAAAGTGGCGCTTAGTTCGTTTTCGCAGGACACGGTACAATTAAAATTTCCAACAATTGTAGAGCTGAAAATACTCTCAGCGTAACAAAACGGAGGGAGAGTTTACGACTGCCAACCCAATCAAATGTTTCGCTAATAAAAGCCTTTGTACATTTACATCTTGGTTTCTTCTATCGTATTCCTAACAGGATAAGTCCTTGTTGTGCAAGTCTGAGAGTACTATTCTCTTTGTTTTTCTTTCACTTTCTCCTTGATGAAATGAATTATGTCCAAAACATACCAAAGATATCAACAAAATAATACGTAATTAGTAGAATCTGATTTTTCAAAATAATAAACATTATATACATTTGTAACAACACCAGATGCAGAATGGAAAATACATGATAGTATGTTATTTGTTTTCTTTTTTTCATGGAGTTCTAAAAATGAATGCATTCTATTTTGTAGCAGAAGAAGTTAATTGTATGTTGAATATTCAACAAAGGTAATGTTTGGCTATGAGGGAAATCGGTATACTGTTATTAAAAGATTAATATTGTTCAGCAAATATATAGTGTCAATGTACGAATATCAAACTCAATTGGAGTCTTCGAATATTGGTTGTACTGAAGTTCAGCTTCGATGTTATTTGAGTTGTGAACTAACAAAACAATATGTGACAAGGGAGTGTGTGATAACAAAACCAAGACCACAGGGAAATTCTTACTAATATTCTACTTCAAAGAGTGCATATTGTAATGGCCCACGTGGTGTGGTGTATAAACAATTCAACACGCCAGTGTTTACAAACACCACCACATAGTTTAAGATGATTCTACGCACCAGATGGATCAGCTATGATCTGCAGACGACGCACTTTTGGCTTCTCCCATGGAGCAGACGATAACATCGGAACAGCAGCGCCACCACTACCCAAGGACCCCTATATATTGGGTGGACGACGGCAAATCTGTACCAGTTTCCTGGCGTCCCTCCTACTGTTTGCCACGGAAGATAAGGAGTAACCTAACCCAAGGTCTCCTACGGGACTACGCCTATCCTATCTCCTGGCTTAGCCTGCTATGGTGTACTGTCTGGGAATCCTAATCTCAGCCACTGAGCCTGCTACGGGGCTCTGCTGGACACTTAAGAGCCTGACTTACTAAAAATAATACGAAATTTACCATTTTCTTTTGCTTGATTATTCATCAGTGAAAGGAGATAATGAAATGCAAGTTACCACAATCATAGATAATGCTGTTCTACAACAGAAAATATGAACCTGAAGAATGTTCAGTGTTGCAATCCATAGAAATTACAGTGTTGCCAGAAAAACAATTTCCCCAAAATCTGAGCTAAGACAGATAGTAGAGAAATGAACTCAACTGCATTTGATTACGTATCATGTTGTTTTGGTTTCTTGTGAACTACTTTTTAATTAACATTATTATTTACTTTTAATAACTGTATGTTAAAACTATTTTGTTTATTACAAACTAAATGCAACTATTATTTTAAAAGCAGTTCACAGGAAACCAAAACAACATGATACATAATCAAATACAGTTGAGTTCATTCCTCTACTCGCTGTCTTAACTTAGATTTTAGGGAAATTGTTTTTCTGACAACACTGTAATTTCTATGGATTGCAACACTGAACATTCTTCAGCTTCATATTTTCTGTTGTAGAATAGTATTATCTATGATTGTGGTGACTTGCATTTCATTATCTCCTTTCACTGATGAACAAACAAGCATAAGAAAAATGGTAAATTTCGTATTATTTTTACTAATGCAGGCTCTTAACCACCCCTCTCCTTGCCACGGAGCATTGGGTCCCTAACTCCACTCTGATTAACCTCCTACGGAGCTCTGTAGAGATCCTGTTTGCTCTACCTATAACCTATATGGGATAAAGTTTTAGAATATATTTAATTATTGGAGATAAAAAATATTGTTCCTGATTGTCGAAGTTGCATCATATTTGCTTAACAGAAAATTCGTAGCAATTACTTGTTGAGATGTATGGAAAGAAACCGTGTCTTCAATGTGTCATATCCCTATACATATAATTTAAGAAGAAATTAAAATACTTCTCCTTGTTTGTTGTATTCCTAGTAGATATTTTAAATGTTACAGATAATATGAATACATATTGACTTTCAGTTGTGTTGTAGAAGGCAGCACATTAACAGAAAAAAATAATGTTGTAATATGAGTAAATTGCCTATACAAACGATGGGAAAAGTACGGGTTTCTTTCCAATAATATTAAAATTTCCCACAACATATATACAAAAAATGTAACCTATGACTTCCCTTAAGTGAGAATTGTGAATTTTCTTAAAAATAATTCTGAGTAGAAGTTAATGATCATGTGTATCAATGTACTTGAAAACACTATTATTGAAAGGGTTAAGAAATTGTAACATGTGCTGTTTCATGAAATATTAAAAGTGACTCACTGTTAGATGCTCGTGTTATGTCTCCATATATAGAGAAAAGTGAGAGTTAGCAAGATAACCACTTGTTTAAGAGACCAATTTCAAGTTGTTTCACTGAATAGAGTATAGCATTAGTAACGTTCATAAACTCTTGGGGGCTCATATTCTAATTGAAAAAAAATCCTACAAATACGTGTTCAAATCCTAAGTTTTATTCCTAGTAGGCGAGAAATGTATGTTCTGGCGCATTTCACCCCCCTCAATAACATAGCACACCCCTGCTTCCAAATATCTTCTAATTTACCCCCTAATAATTTTTAACACTTCCTATCCCCCAAATAACTTCTATCACATCTCAAATAACTTCTATCTTACTCATAATAACTTCTAATGCATTCTATCACTAAATCTAGTTACAAAAAATCACTAAATCTGTTACAAGAAAAGTTACTAAATCTGGTTATAACCAGTTTTGACTTCAAAAATCATTAAATCTGGATACAAAAAAGTCACTAAATCTAGTTAAAAAATAAAAAAAATCACTAAATCTAGTTACAAAAACAAAAAATCACTAAATCTGGTTACAAAAATCTGGTTATAACCGGTTTTGACTTCAAAAATCATTAAATCTGGATACAAAAAGTCACTAAATCTAGTTAAAAATTAAAAAAATCACTAAATCTAGTTACAAAAACAAAAAATCACTAAATCTCGTTACAAAAATTGGTTATAACCGGTTTTGACTTCAAAAATCATTAAATCTGGATACAAAAAGTCACTAAATCTAGTTAAAAAATAAAAAAAATCACTAAATCTAACAACATTTAACAAGAATGAACAATTGCATTTTAAACTCTGATACATACTCATTTAAATGCCGTTTGAAATATCAAAATCGGATAAAAAATAACGAATTTAGCATTTTGCCGCCTGTATTTATACAACCCAACACAGAAGGTTTGTGCACACACACACATTTGCAATTCAGTTTGCTCGAGAGAAGCAACAGCATACATGTATGTATTTAGATTTATATAGCCTCTCTCTTTTTCTTTCTTAGCATGGGAACGTGACTTGCTTACATCATCATACACTCATCCACACTCACATTCTCTTCAGTCAACCGGAGCAGCAACAACATATTTTCTTTCTTTTTAGAAGCAACTCCGCCAGCATTAACTCCGCCAGCATTAACTCAGACAAAAGCTTTGGCGGGGTGTCTGTCTTTGATTTCTTGTTTCAAGATTATTTCTTATGCAAATTTTTGAACGGGCAACTTTAGCTATGCAAATGTCTCTCAAACATACATATACAAGCACTCTTCTCACTCTCCACCAGATAACACTGTATTGATGACGCAACAACGTAAACACAAGTAGATTAAAGAAGCGGCAAATTCAAAATATAGTAGTAGTAAGATTATCGATATCTTGGTTCCTATTGAATATTTTGATAATGTGATTTC
The DNA here is from genome assembly GCF_964235325.1 of Thermobia domestica. Lineage (NCBI taxonomy): Eukaryota > Metazoa > Arthropoda > Insecta > Zygentoma > Lepismatidae > Thermobia > Thermobia domestica. The sequence goes on along the minus strand of NC_137456.1, from coordinate 145,438,928 downwards.
ATTTTTGGATAGCCCATATATGTATTGCGGGTTGCATAATTTCAGGGGCAAGTTTGAGGGTTTGCATAACGTTCGAAATTTCAGGGGCAAAATGGAAAATGCTTAATATTATCCTTTTTTATAGATATATTTTGAAAATACAAACGGGTCGCACAATAGAATTAAAGATGTGATTTTTCTGGTGCATAGCTGGGTGTATACCGTTAAGGATACGATTTTGAATTTTAATAACTCTGCTAATTTATGTCAGCTTTGAAAAATAAAAAATACTAGCATAATCAATTCAAAATTCTAAGACTTTTTAAAAGAATAACATTTTCAGGAAAATTCAAAAATAAACCCGTAAAAAATTCCCGAAACTTTGATTTTGTTATAACCACCAAATATTCTTCGATTTTAAAAATTCAAACGGTAAATGGTTTCTATTTTCCTATAATTTTTTTGTAACGCGTTACTGGTTGTCTATGTCTAAGGATAAAATTATAAAAATCAGAACATCTGCACTATTTAAGAAATTATTAAGGAAATGTAAACAGGATATAAATACTAGACTACAAAACAATTATTTTCATGTATTACTGGTTGCCTATGTCTCAGGATAAAATTACAAAAACAACTGTTATGACTTAAAAATATAAATTTTACCTAAAACTAAACTACACATAATTACTCACTAACACCTATCATCTACACCACATATAAAAGTTAATTAAATTTTACTTAAAACTAAACTATACATAATTACTCACTAACACCTATCAACTACACCACACATAAAAGTTAATTAAATATGACCTAAAACTAAACTACACATAAATACATTTTAACTATATCTTATAATGCCTCCAAGCTAATGTACTTACACCACCCTCTAGTATATATCTTTTATCATCATTTGAATCTAATGCGAACTTATTTACAGCTATGGTATACACATCATGCTTACAACTTCGAATTAGATTTATATTTTTGTATGTTTTCACATCATTGAATAGGGTTTGCTTATAATCATCAAATTGTAACTCTTTTGTTACTACACATTTTGTTATTCCTTTTGCTTTTTTCTCCTCTTTATTTTCAACTTTAAAGGTATACATCTTTGATCTTAACCCAATAGATTCTGTCATTCTTTTACCATTGTTTCATCCTTCATCTTTCCTAATACTTTTTCGTTTACTAGTGGTATTCCATATTGATTATCCTTTCCATATTTACTTGTATCAAATAAACCAACCATTTCTTTTAAGTCTTTGTAGAAGTCATCTACCTGAATTTCATATATAAAACTATCAGTATCCATATAACATAAGCCTATATAAATATCATATTTAGGTTTCATAATGTTGTAATGGAGTCATACATTAATAGTTTTGACAAATCTAGCACACTCATACCAACATATATTGGTTTGTTGAAGGTCAATTTTTCTTTTTTCATATGTATCGCACACAAATCTTCAGTAAATTTTGTTCTGTAATCAAGGTTCGGTTTCGCTATTAACTTTTCCACCCTCATTGGATCACATTCTAAGGTAATAGATGGTCTCTTTCTAATGTTTTCCATTGTTTTACCAAATACGCTATTATTCATTAACTTGTAAAAATCTTCCTCAAATTTATTCTTAGCTCTTGTTCTCATATTTGTATTTAGATCAATATATTCCTTTAACCAGTTTGATTGCTTGAACTCTAATACTCTGTGAATTTTCTTTAATATCATCCCAAGTGACATATATAGTTTTAAGTTTCTGTAGTGAATAACATATCTTTCTTTATTATAAAACGTTGTTAATAATTTTGAATGTTTTGATCCTGGTGGACACATATTTTCTGGAGCTAATGGTAGATCTGAATGTTTATCATGTAAGTGTTCTGGATATTCTAAATCAACTTCTAATATGTAGCCAGTTTCTGAATCATCTGGAATATTCATTATATTTATGTAAGATTGAACCCATTTAAAGTCTTTGTAAGGCATGTAATGACTCATAGCCCAACTATATAAATTATTTGCATCTAGATAAGCTAAATACTTTGAAGGTTCGTCTTTGTTATAACTTTAAATATACTTATTATTTGCTTTTACATATCTCTTACTACATTGTGAAATTCCACCTCTTATACCTTTCTCTATCATTAATATTTTGTGATAGTCAGTTAACATTTCAGGTTTGATCTTAGTTATCTTTAACATTGAATCCCACGATAAACCAGGAGCAGTGAAATACCAAGCAGGATCTAAACCATATGGTTTTAAACGCACATCTTTAAAACTTTCAAATACATCAGCTAATATTAATACATCTGTCTTGTTATAAAGTTCTGTATATTCACCTAGATTTTTAATATTGAATAACTTCCAAACATTTTCGGCATGCTCATAATCTTTATCACTGATGTGGGTTTTAGTAAGTTTATTAAAGAACATTTCTTTTGAAGGTAGTTTGTTTCTTCTAATCTTTCAATTGAGTCAATATAATCATATGGTACACACCTTTTTAATTACTAAATCTAATAAATCATTAGGGAAATACTTTGACCTTTCTCTATATTGTTCTTTTGTAAGGTTATTTGCTAGTTCTGCTAAACTCTTTGACATAAACCTAAATGAATCTAGAAATCGTAAATTAATCCCATTCTTTTTATCAACTTTCTCATATTTCGAGTATGTTTTATATCTTTCTTCATTGTTTGCAATTAGTTTTATTTCATTCTTATCATAAGCAAGTTCTTTAACAAACAGGTTAGTATCATAACCACTTAAGTTGTGAATAAATACTGGAATAAAATTAGGATTTCGATAGCTTAAGTTAAAATAACTGTGAGCTGCACCTCTAAACTTTCCAGTTAAATGATCAAGATCTCTTACTTTTGCTTTATTTTTATTTATATCCTTTAAACATTTTTCTAATTCATGTTTCCATTCTTCTAAATTTTCAATCATGCTATCATTATCTTTAGCGAATTGTATTTTCTTATATATCATATTTGTTTTTCAATTGCTGGTGGTAAATCATTCAAGTTTCTCTCACATATATGACAACTGTTAGAATTATTATATGTATCTCGTTCTCATCTTTAGTTAGGTCATTCATTTCAACTTTTTTGTTATATATTTTCTTTATTTCTATTTCTTCTTGTTTTAACTTCTTCACAAACACCTTTGCAGCATCTAAACCAATATAACTAACAGGACTTTTATACACACCATTTGAGTATTTGATGTAATAACAGAAACTCATTGGTAAATCCTTTTGATACTTCACAGATTTAGAACACTTATGCTCTACTTCCATTTTACACAACAAACATTCAAAATCGGCATATATCGCAAATGGTACTCTCAATGATCTATTATAATTTTGGAACTGTATTTGATTGTCATATTGTTTTGGAAGTTCTATTCTAACAGATTCATGCTCTTTACAATATAGCTCATGTTCTTGTAATTGCATCTCATTTCTAAAACGTCTTGTTAAACACCTATCACAGAAGTATAATTTTTAGTATGTTTTGTTACTTGACTTCTTATTAATCTCGATAAATCCTTTATCCAAGAAAAATGATCGTTATTTTCATCCTTTACATATAATAAATTAACGTGTTTTTCCTGCATATCTTTTGTGATTTCAAGTGGGTATATATTATATTCATCATCATAGCTATACACGTTAATGGATATGTTACTTCTCTTTTCAAACTTTACTATATCTTTTAACTGAACGGGAAATTCAATACTATTACAATATTTCTTTTGTAATTCATCCACAATTTCTGTATAATGTGAAGATCGTTGAGGATCTTTTTCTGCTGTTTTAAATAACTTGCAATAGAATATAAGAAACATTTATTATCTTTATTTTGAACATTAATTACTGCTTTCTTATCTTTAATTGGTTTAGGAAGGTCAATATAGGAAAAAGCTCTCAATGGTACATATTTATTTAATCTGATTTCTAAATATTTAATTTGGTGCAATGTCCATCCTGATCCTCTACCAAAAATTCCTCCATCTCTCTACAAAGTTTTTGATTTGCGTGAGTTGTATATTCATCTAGGTCAGTTGATTGTAATATTCTTTCATTCATAGTTTTAAAATTATGTTCTTGTACATCTTTATCTTTAATATAATTACAAATGAATACAAGGTTGACTTTTAATGGGTTGTGCTTTAATTCTTCCTTGATTTTGTTAATCACAACCTTTCCACTTATATTTAAAAACTTCACCGGATCTTTATATCCTCCTATGTTTTCAATTGTGATAGTTTGTAATCGTTTCTGTATTACTGTTTCCTTTGTTTCTACTTTAATTGGTATTCGTTGTGGTTTGGATTCTTCAAAAAACATCTTGTTTAAATGGAAATATGTTTCTAATTTGTGATCTGTTTTGTTCATCTTCATGTTGTTTAATAAGATCAATAAGTTCAGCCCTTCTTAATCTTGAATAACCCTTTATTCCTTTCCTTTTACAATGGTTTGTTAGTTCATCAACTTTCATTGTGTATATAACTTTCAATTTATCTGGTTCATTTTGAAATTGTTCGATATTTTTGATTAATTCACTCTTATTTAAAGAGCTATAGTTACGGATTTTCTTGACTTTTCATATTAGTTTTAGTTTTGTAATCGACAACTCCTTCATCTCCTCACCAGTAAAATTAACATTATATATACTCATCTTATATGAAAAAATACTGTAGTTTTTTATATTCACCAAATTTTTAGATCATTTTCATAATATTTTTTTCATGTTATATATACCAACGTTAGCATACTCAATTTTCCTAAGACAACTGTTAATATTTGTACACCCCTGTCACTGTCTACATATATTAGTGTGTTTTCTTACTACACGACTTTTATGGGATCACCCCATCAAAGTCACTATTAATATGATAAAAACTAAATCATTTTCATAATCTCATTCATCATCATAATCATCACTATTATATTCATATTCATCACTCACCTTCTTATCCTAATTATCTTTTATGGAATAACCATAAAATATAACATTTATAATATTACACTACTTTTATTTATTTATTTAATTATTATGTGAATTATTAAACCATAAAATATAACATTTATAATAAATATTACATTACTCTTATCTATCCAAGTATTATGTGAATTATTAAACCCTAACCATTTAACAAACACTTTATTACCTTTCATTCTCAATATTTTTTCAACCAAATACTCATCCTTATATTTAGTTTTAAATAATTCTGGTTCATAAAATCTTCCTCTAACTTCTTCATTGTTTAAATCTTTAATTTTATATGTTGGTGGATTAGATGGTATAACCTCATTAATAACAAACGCTTCTGCTGACCAATTTGGTGTATAACCTTTTTCAAACAAACCTTTAATTTTACTTATACGAGCATAATCACCAATCTTATACTTTAACTTAACATACTTATATTCTTTCTTATACACTTTTTTCAATATCACATGCTCATTTTTCTTATTCACTTCTACAGGATTCACACCAATTGTTCTATGTACTTTGTTATTATATTCATCAACCAAACCTTGCAATATTTTTAACCACTTATAATTACCTTTAACAGTAAATTTCTTTCACATATTTTGTTTAAGTGTTTTGTTAACTCTTTCAACAACAGAAGCTTTTTTACCACTATATGTTGAGTAATGATTAATATTGTTTTCTCTCATCAAATCTTCAAATTCTTTCTTGTAAAACTCTTTCCCTTGATCTGTTTGTAAATTGTTGGATTTTCTTACTTTTAACACTGATTCAAATGCTTCTGTAACATTCTTCCCACTCTTATCTTTAACAGGAACAGCTAATGCATATTTTGAAAACACATCTATAATCGTTAGCAAATACTTATACCCTTTATTAATTTTGGAAATACCTTTTAACACACCACTATCAATAACACTTAACCTGGGATAGTTTTTCCTTACATGTTTATGAATTTCTTCTATAATGTCTTCTCAAATACCTTTACCTTCTTCTAGTCAATCGGGCTTTTTAATGAATTGAGATTTATTAACACCACATACAACACATATACCTTTCTTAATATATCTTCCATTCTTTGTTTGTTCTATTCTAATGTTATCTATTTTTGTATCTGTTGATTTCTTACACTTAACACAATACATCATACTATTATATGGGAAATTATTAACCTCAATCTATAATTCAAACACTATATCAACTACCAACATCATTCTAAAGATCGGCCTAATTCAAACTATAATTCAAAGATATGTTTGTTTGATGCTGTTGTCGATATTTGATGATTAATACTATAATTAACGGGTGTCGATATTTGATGATTAATACTCTAATTAACGGGTGTCGATATTTGATGATTAATACTATAATTAACGTGTGTCGGTATTCGATGATTAATACTATAATTAATGCTGTTGTTAATTAATACTATAATTAATGCTGTTGTTGATTAATACTATAATTAATGCTGTTGTTGGTATTTGTTGATTAATACTATAATTGATCACGAACTTCGATCTATAATTCTATCTATAATCAATCTATTATCAATCTATATAATAACTTCTACAATTCAAACACTGTTCATCTATATAATTTAATCAATATAACTTTCTATAACTTAGTCTATAATTCAAACAATAATTCAATCTATATAACAATTTATAATTCATCTGTATAATTCAATCTAGAATGTTGTTATATAGATTGAATTAGAATGTTGTTATATAGATTGAATTAGAATGTTGTTATATAGATTGAATTAGAATGTTGTTATATAGATTGAATTAGAATGTTGTTATATAGATTGAATTAGAATATTGTTATATAGATTGAATTAGAATGTTGTTATATAGATTGAATTAGAATGTTGTTATATAGATTGAATTAGAATGTTGTTATGTGAAACCTCTCTTTCTATATACATTACAACAAACAATAATTGTTCTTCTTCCATAGCTGAATTTTTATTTGGTTTAATCGTTATTATATCATTCTTCTTAAAACCAAAAGGTATCAAAGTATCAGTCAAAGGCTCAATCAAAGGCTCAATGAAAGTATCACCTAAATATATCTTTAGAAAGTATGTATCCAAACTTAATTCCATGTGCATTATTTTCCCATTATAGAGAAATTTATAACCATTAGAAAGATTGAATATTCTAAAGATTGGTTCCTTAACATTTTTAGCTCTCAATTGACATATTAGGGGTATAGTTTCTTTCTGCATAATCAATTTAGTAGCATCTACCCTAATCTTTTGAAAATCTTCTTTCATGATGTATGTGTCTTGCAACGTTTCTACTACATCTTCAAATCATTTTCTATCATTCTCTAATTGACTGTTAATACTAGCTTCTAATGATCTAAGCTGACTTACATTAACAACGTTATTTAATTTATCCTCACTAATATCGTTTTTTCTACTTTTAACATTACCAAAAATATCCATATTTATTATATACAAAAATTTATATCTATTTAACAGCAAGTAAAACAGTTATACGAGCTCCACCAAAATCAATCAAATCACCATTCTCATCTTGAATTGAAACTTTGATATTATTTAATTTGTTGTGGTGTATTGGAAAAAATATCTTCTCTTTAGGCTCATATATAATTGGTTCTCTAAACTCTGCATTTGTTCTAAACGTTGCTATTAAATCTGTTTCGTTGTGTGTTGTATCGTTATCTTTTAAAATCATACCTTCTGCTAAATCACAGTGAATATTTATAGTATGGAATGGATGAAACTTTGGCGGCTTATCTCCAACATGTTCTATGCTTTTGGTCAAGTTTTTTTCGCTAAAACTTAATACAGTATTAATGGTATCTAAGATCATGTTACAATTCTCGTTAAATATTTTAACTCTATTTTTCTCTCTGTCCTCAGTAAATTTAAGATTTTTAAAAGCATCGGCGGAGTATGGAAGATTTGATTTAATATGTTGTTCTAACTCTTTTAAACTATATTGTCCAGGTTGAACTATGAGTTGTTTTGCAAGATTAGTATAGCCAGGAAAGTTATAAAATTTTAATTTATTATTTTTCTCTGTAATGTTTGGAGTTAAGTATGTTGTACAAAATCCTGCAACAGCTACTTCTAAAATGTTTTCAAATGGATAATGTAAGTACATGCTTAGCTCAGATGAATAACGGTTTCAATTAAATACTTTCATTTATTATATAATAAAATTTGAAATGAATAAATGGGACATTCAAGTAAGGTTATTAGACCAAACTGTAAAAAAGAAGAAGAATGGTATATTGTTATCTGGACCTAGTGGGTGTGGTAAGACAACGCTAATGATTGATAATTTCTTGTTAGCGCCTGATTGGTTAAAATATGCAAATCTTTATATCTATTCTAAAAGTCTAAATCAACCTAAATATCAACAACTAATACAACTCTTTGAAAATATAGAGAAGGATATTAAAGATACAGTAGCAATAGTAAAATGAAACAATGAAGAGATTATTCCGTTAGATGAATGCCAGAATGATTCTGTGGTAGTATTTGATAACGTCATTATAGAAGAACAAAACAATGTACGAGAATATTTTACTCGAGGTCGTCACAAAGGTTTAAACTGTTTCTATCTTGGACAAACCTATTCTAAAGTACCAAAACAATTAATTAGAGATAACCTAAACTTTCTTTGTATCTTTAGACAGGATAATATAAATTTAAAACATGATGAATTTGTTGGAACTGGTAAGTCGTTTGAAAAATTACAATGATTATGTAATAAGTGTTGGAGTGAAGTGCATGGTTTCTTAACAATAGATATGACTAGGAAAACGAATAATGGTAAATTTAGAAATATGAATAAAGATTTTCTAAAAGTGTAAGTTAAATACAGATGAAACGTAAATGAACATAGATGAACATAGATGAACGTTGTATTCTGTTGTGTTGTGTACGTTGTGTTGTGTTTTTTTTATTTTCTTTTATAATAAATGGATGCTAATAAAGCTAAGAAGTATATTAAGTTAAAAGAAGAACTTGTTAAAAGATTTAAGGAAATTAAACAGGCTAATCAAAGGAAGTATGAGAAATTTAAAGAACAAGATCAACCTGTTATTGATGCAATTAAAGATTTAGGGCAAGATATATCAAAAGTAGCAGAATAAAATAAAAATCTAATTCGAGAGTTAGTTCCAGTTGTACATAAAAGTGCAAGAGTTGATTCAAGCCTATTACTAACACCACCTATGTATGACAGTCCTATAAATGAAAGTGATACGCCTATAACAGAAGAAATAAAACATATGAAAAAGCAAATTAAAGATAAAGTAGAAGAAATAGAATCTTTAACAACAACTCATTTTGGTAAGATTGCCTCAAGATATTATGCAACTAGAGATGAGAAAAGTTTTGGAATACAACCATATGTTGAAGATGGAAAAATCATACAAATGATAGAGGATGCAGATGTTAAAATTCATGGTGATGATTTAGTTATTAATAATCGACACTATACAAAAACAGAAGGTTTATGGGAATTACTAACAAAACATAATCCAAAAAAACTATAATGATAATGATCTAGGAAAATATAAACAAATAGTTATTGATTCTAATGTAGTATTTCATAACAATGATCCAAGTACAAGAAAACAACAATCTAGTAGAAGTAAAAATATAAAGAAATTATTAAACCTATTTGGGATAGATATATAAAACCGACCTTAGCTCCAACACCAACAAAAAAGAAAACACCAAAATCTGGAGAGGGAATAAAGGTTTACAATGAATTATCAAAAGAATATATATGGATGGATGATGTGAGGAAGTTAATTGATCGTTTAATTGTAATCGATGGAGAAGAAAAAGCTGGAAATTAGAATTTTTATAATGAGAAAGTAGGTATTATGGATATGATTAATTCTAAGCTCATACAATTTATTCCTAATGATCTAAAGAGTATAGGTTATTTGATAAAGATATTGAATACGTTACCACTAAAATTTTGGAATAGTGAGAAGTATGGAAAAGGATTAATGAATAGGATTTTAAACATGAAAGGAATTCCAGAGTTACATATACCAGGTTATGAATTTTGCGGACCTTTTACTAAGTTACAAGAAAGATTAGAAAGGGGTGATAAAGGTATAAATGTATTAGACGAAGCTTGTAAAGAACATGATATTTACTATAGAGATAATAAAGATACAGCTTCTAGACATATTGTAGACAAAGAATTAGAAAATAAAGCCTGGGAAAGAGTTTTTGCTAAAGATGCTAATTTAATAACAGAAAAATTACCTGCTCTTGGAACTGCTTTAGTGATGAATACAAAAGTAAGATTTGGTTTAGGTTTATAACTGTTTTTAGATTTAAGTTTATATGTATATTTTATGAAAATTTTTTCATAAAAAGTTTTAATTATATAATAAATATGCAACTGAAAGCTTTTACATTTACAACTCCTAATGAGGAACTTAAACAATTAAATATAGATCACATTTTAAGCAAGAAACAACTCAAACAAAAGGAAGAAAAACTAAGTAAAGGAAGATGTATGTCTCTATCTCTTTCTATACCACAAATTAGGAAGATAAACAAAGAAATGAAGACAAATGATAATAAGATTCATTATGGAGGTTTTATATTTACAATTCCAACCATTTTAGCTTTAATAGGTGCTCTTGGTTCTGTTGCTGGAGGTGTTGCTACTATAGTCAAAACAGTAGATGATGTGAAAAAGAATAAAGAGGAATTAGAAGAACAAAAGAGGCATAACTTGATAATGGAAGAAAAACAAGGTGGTAAGCTTCCAAGAAACGTAAAATCCAAAACAGTAAAGAAAAAGAAAAAATAAACCTTTAAATAATTTGGATCTAATACATCTTGTTAAACAGCCTAAGATAAAAAACTTTAAAGGTGTATTTATGAGTGATGAATTACCTAAAAAGTCAAAGAAGAATGAGTGTGGTATTGTTAATTTTGATACGTCTAAAAACATAGGAACACATTGGATTTGTTATTGGAAAAAAGGAAATAGAAAGTATGTGTTTGATTCATTTGGAGGTAATCCACAAAAAACACTCATAAGATATCTTGATCATAATAATATAGAATACAGTACTAATCGTATACAATATTTTAAGGATGTAATCTGTGAACATTTATGTATTACCGTGTTAAAAATGTTTACAGATGGGTATACCTTTCCAGAAATTATTAGTCGTATGAATAGGAATAAGGATATATGGAGGAAGTATATTTGTTTTATAAGTTTAATTTATAAAACGTATATGATTCTTTTCTTTATAATAAATAATGGATAAGATAGAGTCATATGAATTACAATTCTTTAAACCTAATCAAAAGACAATCGAAAATTTAAATAAACCAAACAGATCTATTGAATTTGATATTAATGTAGGTGATGGTTTTATACATCCTTATTATGCTGATATTTATGTAACTTTTGAAATTAGAGGTAGAGACGCTGATGGAGAATGTACTACTGGTTAAAATATTAGAGTTATTAATAATTTCTTTCCACATTTGTTTTCTCAAATACAAGTTAGTAAGCATGGACAGATATTAGATATTATAGATTATCCTGGCTTAACTTCAACAGCTGTAACCACATCTACGATTTCAAAACCTGAAGCAAATCCCTATGATGAATGTGGATGGGAAGGAATTACATGGAAAAGAACAGATGAAGAAATAATATTTTTGTTAAGACTTTGCCAGGATTTTGTTCTGATTTTAAAGATATTATGTGGAAAGGAGGATTGAAATATGCATTTAAAACAAGTGGTTCTGATGATAATGCATTTGCTATTTGGAAAACAAAGAAACAAGATGGAACATATGAGGACAATCAACCACTTCCTGGTAAAGTTAAGATTACAAATATGGAGTTGAGAATGCCTATTGTTAATTATGAATCTGACTATGCTTTCTTATTAAAATCTAACATGTTAAAAGAAGGTAAGATTCCTATTTCATTCAACACATACCAATGTTTGCAAAAGATAGTTAGTGGAAAGTACTTAGAATTTGATTTAACTACACAATTTAACTCTAATGAATTTGATATGCCTGATTTCGTGATTGCCTTTTCCAAACAAATAGAAATGATAATCAAGAAAGAGATTCAAGCTATTTTGATCATTGTAAAGTTCAGAATATCCATTTTCGTAATTCTAGAAATGAATCATTCCCATTAGAGTCTTTGAACTTGGATTTTGAAAAACAAGTATTTGAAAGCCTACGAAATGTACACGATATATAAGCGGGTTACAATTGGAAACACTGAGATGTATTATTACCCGAAGGAGTTTTTAGAAAATAGGCCAATGTTCGTAATTAATACAAGCAAACGCAAATCAGTAGTTGTAAATGATAGAACTAATTTGAAATTAACTTTTAATTTTGAAACCGATTACCAGATAAAACGATTTGTTATGTTGTTATGATTGGTAAGAAGAACTTTGAATACGATGTTGAGAAAGAAAAGATGATTGAGAAAATGTAAATCAATTATATGTTTGTAAGTGTTTTTATGGTAATATCATAAAACTTATTTAATAAAATGAGCGTTCCAGATAACATTCCACGAGATAATTTAATTGTGTTAATTGAAGATACCATATTAAATCTTGAGAAGTTATTAATGAAAAAGAAAAAGAAGTTTAAGAGAATAAAATGTGTTTATACAACTCTTATTACGTTATCAATTCTATTATCAGCTTCTACAGGGTTTATCAATGTGTTTATTCCTGTTACAGTGTATTCAATTATTACAACTGCATTTGCTTCGGCTTCTGCTGTTATAACTGGTTTATCTACACGGTTTAATGTAGCCACAAAAAAGAGTATTATAAAAATATGATAAATCCAATTGGGCTGTTTAAAGATGAGCTTAATGTAATTAAGCTCATGAATGGTGAATTAACAGATGAAAATGTAAGAGATATTGTTAACAGAATCAATGATATACTTAACGAAATTCGAGACTATTAGAAACTGATTTTTTAAAATGTTCAATATAATAAATACGATGGCGAGTCATATTGAACTTTCAAATAAGCTTGGAAGTCTTGAACAAAAACAAGTTATTGGATTAAGAGAATTAGAATTAGATATAGAATATAAGATTGTAAAAATGGAAAAGGTTAAAACTAAGTTTGGAAAAAGCATTTTAGTTGAATGTGAAGAGTTTAAGTTCTTTCTTCCACCTAGATTTATAAAAAACTTAACAGATGAGATGATTGATGAAATTGTTAAAGATGGATTAAAAATCAAATATTCTGGTTTAAAAGATAATTATCCAACTGTTGAGTTCTGTATGTAACAAAATTGATGCAAATAAAAACAATCTTATAAAAAAGTGAGCTGTTAGTATGGAGCCTCAGGAGAAATTTATTCTTACTAATTCATTCAATGTGATTGTGAAAGATGTACAAGATCAAACGCAAGTAGTATTTGAAATCAATGAATGTTTATTCAGTTTGAACTATGATCAATGGACTGAGTTTAAGAAATTATTTTCAATAGAGAATGAAGTTAGCAGAAGATTTCACTATCAATATACTAATTTGTAACTATTATGTAATTATGTAGAATTTAGTTAGCTTTTATGGTAAAATCATAAAAGTGTTTTTGTAATTTTATTTTACTAGACTTACTGATTTTTTATAACTAGATTTAGTGATTTTTTATTTTTAACTAGATTTAGTGATTTTTTGTAACCAGATTTATTGATTTTTGAAGTCAAAACCGGTTATAACCAGATTTTTGTAACCAGACTTAGTGATTTTTTGTTTTTGTAACTAGATTTAGTGATTTTTGTAACCAGATTTAATGATTTTTTTTTTGTATCCAGATTTAATGATTTTTGAAGTCAAAACCGGTTATAACCAGATTTAGTGATTTTTGAAGTCAAAACCGGTTATAACCAGATTTAATGATTTTTGAAGTCAAAACCAATTATAACCAGATTTAGTGACTTTTTATAACAGATTTAGTGATTTTTTGTAACTAGATTTAGTGATAGAATGTATGAGAAGTTATTATGAGTAAGATAAAAGTTATTTGAGATGTGATAGAAGTTATTTGGGGATAGGAAGTGTAAAAAATTATTAGGGGGTAGATTAGAAGATATTTGGAAGCAGGGGTGCGCTATGTTATTGAGGGGTGGGGGTGAAGGTGCGCCAGAACATACATTTATCCCCTACTATTCCTACTCTAGTTTATGATTCATGCCGTTTATAACGTACTCTGTTTAGGGTTTGTGCTATAGAAGAGCTGTGTTCTGTACTACTTATGGCGTTTAATACTTATAACGGTTCTATTCGTATCACTGGGAATTTTAACACCATCACACATAATTATACCAGTGCATTAATTGCCACAATGTTACGAATATAGTACTATGGTAACAGTTACATTACTAATACCACCAATAATTTAATTATTATTATTCTACAGTTCTAAAAGAATTATTTCAAATAGCGTTTTTAATTTTAAAAATGAATTAAGTGAGATTTGTTTCAGCTGAATATTATTATGAACATAAATTATGTTAATAAACTGAATACTAAGGTCGAAATTAGGTATTCAAAGTCTCAGCAAGAGAGATTATATTTTCGTAAGTCAGATTTACTAATCGGCTAATACGCGATGAGAAATACTCGCATTTATATCAGAGAACTGAAATTTTTGTTTTGATTCGTACGACATACGATTTCGTATGATGTAGAATAGACCGGCAGTAAAAATTGCAGAACTACCTTTCGAGTGAGTATTTATTCTGCTCAATGTGATCTGTGTCTGCACTTTTCATTCTTAAGAATTGTATACTTTTTTGTAAATTGTAAACAAAGACGTATAACTTGTTTGTTTGGTTGTTTCCCATGAAGTTCGTTTTAATATCTGACACTAAACTACTCTGAAAAAATTAATAAAATGTAATAATAAAATAGTGACACTAAAGGCGCAATAAACAAAATGTAGCCTAACATAAGTTGAACTCTTGATTAAAGACGAATTTTAAATAAGTTTAAACTACTTTTTTGTTCCAATTATGTCGGGCATGAAGAAATATATTTGTCTCGGACATTGTTTCTTCAGATTTTTAGAAAGGACATGTGAATGAACGTAAAACTACTTTAAATATTTAGAAATTAATGAAATCCATTATGAACTTTTGGGAACAAATGAAATGGGAAAAGGGAAAAATACAACGCAAAGAGAAGTATAAGATCATAGATTAGAAATGCGATTGTGGCCAAGGTGTAATTTTATTAATTAAGGATAGCACACTACTTCGTACATATTAAAAAGTAGGGAAATATATTACGCTTCTCTTTTATTATCACTTCATAATCTTATTGGAATGATTAACAAATGTGCTATGAATTCGTTTTGTCATCATTGTGCTTCGATTAGAGGAAATTGTAAAGGCTGAATGTACAATCTGGTTAGTCTGATAATAGTGTTATTTAATTCACAATTTTTCCCCTGTTCTCCCACATGATTTTCAGATAAGAATGAAGTAAGCCTAATTGGAACATTTTCAATTCGATCGACATTGTAACAGTTCTGACGCTTTCCATGCTAATAATATATTCATATAATTGCAGATATAACTCAACCAACAACAAAACCTGCTACAAGTAAAGGGAAATCAAGTAAACCTAAAAGTACCTCACCAACATCTACAAGTGCTCCTAGTAAGTAGAAATGAGTTATGCAATAATGATCTTCAAAAAAAGATAATTTCAAATGTGTAAACTCATATCAAGTACTGTATATAGGTTAGTATGCTGATCGTCTATGAACTGTTATGGATGATAGAAGTAATAGGCGAGTCAATAAAGGATGATTTAGGGTCGAATAAGGAAAAAAATGGAGGAAAGCTGGAACAAATTTTATTTTCTTTATATAAGTGTCCGTAACAACATACTAATTTTGCACCACTCTACCACCCCTGATTTGGCCGCCATCTTGGAAAAATGGCGCCAAAACTTAGTTTTTTGTAAATATTTCGCATGGAAAGCATTTTAGACCAAAACATGTTATTACAAAAGCAATTCAAATTAAATTCTCTACAAGAAATATTCTCTTCATTTTTTTCTCTAGGATGCACCGTTTATATGCTTTGACTTGGAAAATTACGCATTTTTCTTTCAGCATCGCTTAGTAGCAGACCCTTAACGAACTTTTTCTGATACTATCTCGATTTAGTGATTTTTCTCATACAAAATATAAATTAATATATTTTTCATTCATTGCAGGTGTGACTAAGGATAAGTAATCAGGTATATTAGATCATGTATGTTCAAGATGTCAGCTGATAAATGTTTTCTCTATGGGAAACTTCTTGGTGATACATGTATAGTAAAAGAAAAGGGACTGAAAAAATTAGTAGACAGCAGTATTAAAGTGAAGGATGTAAACGAATGTCAACTTAAGGGACTGACAAGTGTTACACTTTATGAAAAGAGTAGAAAAGTTTACACAAAGTAAGGAGTAGCAAAGCGTTTCTATTACAACATACTTCATCACCTACGCCGATAACCCTTATTTCAGAAGTACTAAGATTTAATTTTCAAGAAGCCTGCCTGTTTTGTAGATGATGCACATCAGATGAATTTTTAAAGACAAGATAAAAAAAGTGTGAATGAGCGTGAGAGTGTACATCGCGTCGAAACCACTCAAGTTAAAGATTCTATTATGGAAACTAACAAGGAAGAGTGCCAATTTTCATTCAGTGAAATTTTTATGATTATAATGATGCACTATTAACTGAAAATCAATAAGAACTAAACTGAAATAATATTACTCAGAAGGTATTATTATACTAACAAACAAAAACATGAAGTCCATAGTTTGCTTCCGTGATACAGGGCATAAAGTTCTCACGGTTGCACGGTATGATCGTCAAAAGCGTAAGTATATGAGCGAAGAGAAGTTGAGAATCATAATGATAGACGGGCAAATAATTGCTGAAGACATCAGATCCCACGTTTACGAAATTGATGAATAGCCGTCAGCAGGTAATCTTTAAATGACGTTAATTCATTCATTCTTGTGACCTTAAAATGCTTTCTCGGTACTACTATCTTTAAAAACCAGGAAGGGAATAGAACAAAATGGGAAAGAAAAAGTATAATAATTTATGTCATAATTGCAGCAGCTACACCAAAATATCTTTCAGCCTTATCGCAAGTAAGACTTGCGGTGCATCTTAATCAAAAGTATGGTAGTAAGCATCCTCTTAATGTTCTCTCTTCGTTAGGACTGTGTGAACCGAATTTTGAGGAAGCTCTCCTTGAAGTTTCGGCTCTTCTGCACCCTGCATTCTTTGTTTGTTGATATAAAAATATCTTCTGAGTAATTTTCTTTCAGTTCAGTTCTTATTTCTTTTTCAGTTGGCAGTGTATCATTATAATCTTGAAAAATTTCACTGAATGAAAATTGGCACTCTTCCTTGTTAGCTTCAAGGTAGTTGAAAGTATAAGCCATTGCATCTGAAACAACATTATCTTTCGGACGACCACGTTTCATTTGAAATCTTGTAGAACATTTTCATGCATGAGGAATGGTATCTGGCCTCAGCAGCAACTAAATTATGAACATTGCCAATCCTAATAATAACTTCTTTGCCCCAGTCATTTCTTCCATAATAGAATCTTTAACTTGAATGGTTTCAATATGATGTACACTTTTACGTTCACTCACAAATTATTTTTTACTCTGTCTCTTTAAAAATTCATCTGAGCTACATTGTCTACAAAAGTAACAGGCTTCTTGAAAATTAAATCTTAGTACTTCTGAAATAAGAGTTATCGGAGTAAGTGATGAAGTACGTTGTGATAGAAACGCTTTGCTATTTCTTGCTTTTGTGTAAACTTTTCTACTCTTTTCATGAAGTGTAACACTTCTCAGTCCCTTAACTTGACAATTGTTTACATCTTTCACTTTAATACTGCTGTCTACTAATCTTTTCAGTCCCTTTCCTTTTACTGTACATGTATTACCGAGAAGTTTCTCACAGATAAAACATTTTTTAGCTGACATTTTGAACATAGATGATCTAATATACCTGATTACTTATCCTTAGTCACACCTGCAATGAATGAAAAGTATATTAATTTATATTCTGTATGAGAAAAATTCTAAAACAAAATAGTATCAGAAAATTTTCCTTAAGGTTTTGCTACTAAGCGATGCTGAAAGACCAATGCGTAATTTTTCACGTCTATAACATCTAAACGGTGCATCCTATAGAAAAAATGATGAGAACATTTCTTGTAGAGAATTTAATGTAGATATTTTTGTAATAACACGTTTTAGTCTAAAATGCTTTCCATGCGAGATATTTACAAAAAAAATCATTTTGTCGCTATTTTTCCAAGATGGCGGCCAAATCCGGGGTGGTAGAATGGTGGAAAATTAGTATGATGTTACGGACACTTATATAAAGAAAACAAAATTTGTTCTAGCTTTCCACCAATTTTTCCTTATTCGACCCTTCATTGACTGGCCTTTAAGCGTTTGTACGAAAATACTCCTTACAATGTTTAAATCAAGCTTGCAAATAATAGATTCTAACATAATCCTAACTTATAGTTGATATCAAATAATAACTAAACAGTCGTTTCCTTTGAGTGTGTGAGTATGGGTGTGGACAGTGAAACAATATCGATGTTGTACAAATAAAGTAAGAAAGTAAGTTCGGTAAAGTAAGAAAATACAACTTGAAGGTATTACAACTGTATGCATTTTGGCATATACAAAGGTTATAGATATGAAGTTTGGAATTACGTGTCCCACTTAAAATATTTAATCAGTTGTTTGTGCGCTTATTTGTAATATTTCACATAAAAAGGGTAAAATGACTAGTGGTTCCACTGGTAAAAGCGTAAATTTACATTTCCATTTTCTCTTATATCCCTATTCTTGATTAAACTAGAAATTTCACGGTTGTTTCACATATAGAAACTTGGACACTGAAGTTCGTACCAAGACATCTTATCGTCCTTCAAGAATATATTCTAGCAATATGTAAGCTAAGAATAACATTATTGTTGAACTCATTATAATACGAAGCAAAAAAGTTATGTCTTGCCATGTTTCTTGCAGGAAAGCGTGCGGGTCGTCTTTCGAAAATATACTTTAATGAGCCCTTTTGTGCTCAAACAACTAATCGATCTTACAACCGAACAACTTAAAAAAGTTTTACGTGAATCAAGAAAATGAAATGAAGAGGGTAATGTTGCGCAGTTTTCCGTCCTTCATATGCACACAAGAATGTACTGTTCTCTGTTGGTTATTGTTAGTATAATAAATATTACTCCTGCATTTTGAAATTGTCACATTTTGCTAGGATTGATTGTTTCGAACAGGAAATTATAAGATATTACTCTTAGAAACATATAGAATGGGATTCCACCTCTAGCGCATTATCTGCGTTTATAAATTCGACAAGCAATATAACTTATTGTGTCCATAATAGCTACTTTAAATATTGGACTTAACATTAATTAACATATAACTTCAATACTTGTGTAGAAAGAAACATGTAAAGACCAAGTATTAATTTTATAGTATAGCAGTAACTTGTATATATCAATGGTGCTAAAGAACAGCTATCTTTTCTGCAAAGCTAAGATTTCCCACTACTTATTCACAATACGGTCAATGTATTCTTCCATTAAGTGAGATTTGTGAAGTTCCTCTAATGAATTTTAAATGAAAGAAGGGATCATATGTTGCAGTGCATTGATAAATTCTGTTTTTGAAAATATGTATCCTGTGTTCTTTCACGAAATAGTAAAAACAACCCACTGTTTGGTGCTAATCCCATATTAACATATATAGAAACGTGAGGTTTAGACAGAGAGGCACCTGTTTACAAGAGCAATTAATACAATGTAATTCTCTTAAATTCAAACCACAAGAGGGTTGAAGGGAATTAAAATGGTCTACCAGGAAAAAGAAAACCGTTGTAATATTTATAATTCGTTAGGGGCACAAACTCTGAGTGACATAAACATTAAGATTTATGTGCACAAGTCCTAACTTTTAGATCCTCTCTGGTTTATTACTTGTACCTTTAGTACTTATTCCGTTTAGAGTTTCTGCTATGTAGGACTTCGTATTTTATATGACGTACGGCGTTTAAAACTTATGATAGTTACATTTACATCGATATAAATTTTAACCCCACCACACAAAACTATAACAATGCACTTCCCATACTGTAAAAATATATAATTAGTATAGGCAAATTAGGGTTGAAGAGGGAAAAAGTATTAGAAAGCAAATTTACCATATAACACATTCTACGGACTCCCCTGATAATCCACAGAAAAATCCTAAAAGATCCCACGTGGGCAACCCCCTAAAATGACGTCATCAATATGGCGGCCACGTAACTACGACTACTTATGCTTTTGCGGTAATATCTCATCACAGAACTGAGATACAAACTTCGTTTTGGTGCCAAATTAAAGATAAAGCATAATGTAAGTTATTTCTGGTAATATCGTTCCTAAGCGTTGCCGCAATTTTTAAATGTGGTGGTTATTATCTTAAAATTAATTTTCTCAGTTCCATTTTATTTGTTTTAATGTAGATTACTCTGAAACTGTCAGATATACGGAAAAACGCCTCGAAGTAAACGTTATACAGTGGAATCTCACCTTTCTAAAGATATCAATATTTTTCTGTATCTCAACAATTAAGCGAACTACTTCATTGTCTGTAGTGCAAGGTGTTGAATTTTCAGCACTTAGATGACGCTAAACATGTAAAAAAATTTTGTAGAGGCGGAAAAACGTTTGGAAAACTAACTTTTAACACATTTGTTTAAACCACGAGGAATTCTGAGAGAATCGTCAAAGATAGCACAAGAGGAACCACCTGAAATGACGTCATCAATGTGGCGGGCATACGAATACATTCATTTATTCTTATACGAAATATCTCATCACAGAACAGACATATGAACGTCGTTCTGGTACCAAGTTAAATTTACACGATTCAAATGATTGCATATAGTTTTTATGTTTTACCGCCGTTTTAAAATATGTCGGGCAATATCTTGAAAATTAATTTCCTCCGTTTCATTTTATTAGTTTCAAATCAGATTATGGAACTACCAGATGCATACATACAAAATAGGTTTAGTATTTTAAAGTAACATTGATACCTCTAATTCCTTTGACTTTGTAATGGAAAAAATCTGCATTTTATATTATGATATAAAATAAAATTATTATTTAAAATTGTAAATATTAAACATTTTTCTAGTATAAAATAACATATATTTAAAAATTTTCTTAACAACATAACACATATATTTATTCAAAATTTAGAAACCATTTAGAAGATATTTTTGAAGAAGAATCGTTTAGAATGTGGTTTGCTGTCAAGATCTTCACAAATATAACCGTCGTCTTCTAGTGAATTTAATACTAGTTTATTCCTGCATGATTCTTCCGCACACTCTCACACATTGATGTTTTTCGGCACTTACAGTTTCTGGAACATTAGGATCGAATGGTCTACTATATCCACATTTACGTGCAAGCGTGGAGAACGAGGCCGCAGCCGTTCGGCCTATTTTAGGGACAGGCTCCACCAAACAAGGCATCCTGCCCGAAGTTCCTCATTCTGATTCTTAGTTCTCGTGCACATAGTACAGTGTCAAGATCTGTCCTCCGACTTTGACACCTTTGCGTGTAACCCCTATTCTCCAAGGGAGTAGGATACGTGCACTGCACGACACAAGTTCTGCCTACTGGCAAAAGAGAAATGCTAGCGAGCCAGTCCTTCCATGCTCTGCAAGCATGGTACTCGTGCATTTCAGAGCAAGCTCATCTCCCGCAAATACTCACTGTTACCCAAATTCCTGGGATTGGCTATCATGAGCTACCAAAACCTATGGTATGACCACAGCCCGGCAGAGTCCAATCCAATCCGAGAGCTCCAGTCAATGCCCGAGAAGGCTTGTTCATTCCCGGCTCTGCCTACCTCTAACGTGCAACTGGAAATCTCGCTCTCTTGTAGAAGTACTACGAACACGTCCGGATACTCCCATATGTAATTCCGGATCTAATGGTATGTGTTAAATCAACATTTGAGTTTTGTGCCAGTCCATATCCTACAAAGTTCCCTCCCTTTCACTAGGATCAGAAACCGTTACGCAAATATCAGGGATGGGCACTCTTCCCCAGTCGACGTTCAGTCTCCCTGCAAGCAGGAATCTGACACTCCCCTCTTGGTAGGGTCGTCCAAGCAATACGAGGCGTCCTCTAATTATGGCAGATGTACACTGTACATTACCAGAGCCAATGACTGAGGTTGACCGTGTGTTCAAAACAGACATTGTCATTTGGAAGCCGTGTCTCCTCTGGTAGGCTCGTTCAAGCAATACGGGGCTACCTATCTTTTACGAGTCTAGGTATCACGTACATTCGTAAAAAAAAAACTACATTCTGAAGCCAATAGTACGTGTAGGCCACAATTTGGAGAGACCACCACACCGTCCCTAGGTAGGGTCGTTCAAGCAATACGGAACTTCCTCTAATTACAGTAGATCTACACCATACATGACCAGACCCAATGGCTGATGTAAACTGTCTATCTTTAAAGACACTTTAAAGAGAATGACCACTAGGGAGCAACGGCTCTCCTGGTAGGTCGTAGACCCTGCACTTAATAAGGTCAACAAAACATGGGAAGAACAGTCCCACTTCCTTAGCGCCCCTAAGGTACGATTGTGCGCTAGTGTATTGGGTATCCCATCCCGGACCCCAGAGCACGTACGAAACGCTCTTTGCGGGCAGTACCTACATTATTCTCTCGGTAGAGTATTGGACCATTCCCCTGGGCTTACCAACTACTCACACTTTCATACGTGCTGGAGAACCACGTAGCTTTATCTCCCGGCCCAAGAGCACGGCTTAGTTGCCCATTTCGGAGGACAGCCGAAACCTCACCTCTGACGTTAGGAGCAGCAACAGAAGCTACCTACTTGCTGCCATATTGATGATGCCATGTTATGTCACTGCCTATTTCTATTTTTGACAGGTTTTTATGGAGTTACAGACGCACAAAAGAATTAATGAAATGCAAATAAGCTTTCCAAAAGTTTTCTGTCTTTAAAAGTGTTTGCATATGTTTAGCGTAATCTAAGTGCTGTAGGTAATATAAGGCATATTTTAAAATGACGGTAACACATAAATCTATTTTCACAGAAATCGTTTTAATGCTGTATATTAAACTTGGCACCAGAACGATGTTCGTATCTCAGTTCTGGAATGAGATATTTCGTATAAGCATAAATGAGTGTATTGGCATGGCATTGATGACGTCATTTCAGGTGGTTGCTCATGTGCTATCTTTGACAATTCTCTCAGAAGTCTCCGTGGTTTAAAAAAAGTATTAAAAATTGGTTTTCCAAACGTTTTTCCGCCCTTTTTATAAAAGTATTCTCACATCTTTAGCGTAATCTAAGTGTGGAAAATTGAACACCTTGCGCTACAGAAAGTGGAGCATTTCTCTTAATTATTAAGATACAGAAATAATATTGATATCTTTAGATAGGTGAGACTCTATAATGTTTACTGTATATCTGATAGTTTCATAGTAATCTACTTTAAAACAAATAAAATGAAACTGAGAAAATTAATTTTTAAGATAATAACCGCCATATTTACAAATGACGGCTATACTTAAGAACGATATTAGCTGACGACGCTTATACAATGCTTTGTCTTTAATTTGGCACTATAACGAAGTTTCTATCTTAGTTCTGTGATGAGATATTACCGCGTAAGCATTAGTAGTCGTAGTTGCGTGGCCCCCATATTAAAGACGTCATTTCATGCGGTTGCCCATGCGGGATTTTAAAGGATTTTTCTGTGGTGTATCAGGGAAGTCTATAGAATGTGTTAAATGAAAGTTTGCTTTCTAATATTTTTTCCAGTTTCGAGCCATTTTTGGCTTTATTTTCCCATGCTAAATTGTAACGATTGTATTACTAATACTGAAAATATTATAATTATTTCCAGCAGTAATACAG
Source organism: Thermobia domestica (assembly GCF_964235325.1). NCBI lineage: Eukaryota > Metazoa > Arthropoda > Insecta > Zygentoma > Lepismatidae > Thermobia > Thermobia domestica. Next base: position 145,414,870 of record NC_137456.1, on the reverse strand, counting down.
GAATTACGTGAAAAATGTCTTACATTTTAAGATTGAATTAGGACAGATTTGTTTTAGCTGAATGATATTTCAAAATATATGTTCTCTTAGTAAAATAATACTGACTTCGAAAACAATGGTCAAAGTTTCAGCAACGGATTATATATTTTCAGAAGTGAGATTTTATTTATCGACAGACTGTGCTACGAGAAATCACTTTCGTATCAGAAAAAGGAAATGTTGGTTTTGTTTCTATTAATTGTAAAATATTAACTGTAAGGTGACTACTGTAAATGCAATACTATTCTTTTTCCGATGATAAAACTCTGAGTCTTTCATCCTCACGAATCCTCAGCTGTTTATAACGTTTAATAATTCACACATAGTTTCGTTTAATTTGACTGTTTTTCAGGCAGATTAATATCTTACACTAAAGTACACAGAATACTCCAATAAATGATACGTAACATAGGTTGAACTCTTGATGGAAGGATAATTTGAAACGTGTGCTATTTTAAAGTATATAAATTGTTGTGGTAGTCTCAGAAATAAAGAAATAAATTTTTTGAATAATATGTAACTTCAGAACTGTGAACAATAAGTGTAAATTAATATAACAATGGTTAAATATTTATATTTTAGAATCCTAATGGGACTAGAAAAATATTAAAACGCAAACGGAAGTACTAAATATAATGTAATATGAATAAAATAAATACACCCATTATCTAAGAGTAAAGCATTACCGTCATTATATTAAAACATAGAGACATATATTAATGTTTTATTGACACTTTCTATTTTCTCTCTTAGCTCTTAGGTAATTTTGAATAATGTAGTAATCTTAGCATATACTTATTATGTCAATATGGTACCAATGGACTATATCAAAGTGGAATACTTAGATAGCACTAGTTTTCATACTTTCCGTGTTAATAAAATCTTTATGTATTTGCAGAATTAACTCCAACAACAACGAAACCTACTACAACTAAAATATCGTCAAGTAAACCTACTAGCACCTTCACATCAACTACAAATACTCCTAGTAAGTAGAAATGGTGAAAATATTCTTATTATAGAACTAACTCTATCGTTAAGCAATCAAGATTTTAAAAAGAAGTAACCTTGAAACGTGTGAACGTTTATATCCTATTGTCTATACAGTAGTCTGGCTGATAAACGTTTGTGAAGAATTATGAATGACAAATTTTTCTACGAACACACTCTTTATAATATTCACAAACTAGTTTGAAACAAGGCTGCCAATAATAGGTTCTATCAAAATCGCCATTTATAGTTGATACTGTAGGCTGAAAAAATAAACACTTATTTCTTTTTCGTGTGTGACTTTTGATAGTGAACCAATGCGAAGTTATGGTTAGATATAGGATGAAAATACAAGTGGCAGTCATTACATTGAATATATATACATCTGAGGATTTAACAAAGATTGGAGTTATGAAACTTGTGGTTCAGACTTACCATTTAAAATAGTAAATGAATTGCTTCAGCGTTTGTTTTTAATATTTGAAACTCAAAAAATGAAAAAGGGTAGTATGAAAAGGGGAAATAGGACACATTTTTATAATAATCAAATCAATCTTCCCTTATTGTATATAGATCAAGTGTGAGCATTTCAAAAAGTTGGAGATGTCACATTTGGTCTTTCAATTACTAATTAAACCCAATTACAAACACGAATTTTTGAATTTTACAAAATTCCGTTTGTAAAGGTGAAAATGGATCTTGCTTCTACTATACCCAAATATCATTTACTTTCATTAAAAATGTACGAAACGTGAGGACATTCCTAAGTTGAAAATGTAAATATTTTTATACAAAATGCTAGGTAATAGCAATTTATTACATATTTCATCACCCGATGCCCAAAAACGGAAAAACGGGGACGATTTATGAAATACTAAGATTTCCCACTATTAATTCAGAAAAGTATTGATGTAAGGATTAGGATAATTAATGATATGAATTTTGTTACAGAGTCAATTTAATAAAAATAATTTATTGAAAATCCCGTCTTTGGAATGCCAAAAAGAGCGCAATTTGTATTAGTATGTGTATTAGTATAGATACTTGTAGTTAGAAGAACGAAACTTGGCTTATACACTCATTATTTAAAAAATAGCAATATATCCTACCTTTTGTGAGTATCATAGTTTATCAGGGAAGATATATATTGTATTTTATTCTAGTATTGAAAACAATTCAATGTAAATCAATTAAAAAATGACTCCTCATTTAAAATTGTTATGTAATATAAGACCAATCACAAGAGTTATTAAGACTTCACATTGATTAACCGGTGAATTAACAGTTAAGTGTTTATACTAACAATAGAATATAGCTCATGTTCTTTTTTTAAATTACACTTTGATTGAAATGCATATAATAAGGGATTAAATAGTTTCCGAAAAATTAATACCCCGTGCCAAGAACGGGCATTGCAGTTAGTCGTATTATATTATCAAAAGTAATTACTACATCAACAGAATATGCTGCAACTAAAGAAACAACAAATTAGTCTACAATCAAACTAAACAGATTGAACTAAAACTCATACTAAGAAGTAATGATAAAATGTTTACTATTATGTGTATACTTAATTCACAATTTAGTACTTTAGGAAATAACTTTTAAAACATGACTAAACTTCCACATTCATAAAACGGAATTCTTTTGGAATTCATAACATAAGAGGGTTGAAGGGATTTCGTAAAGGGTATCCCATTGGTAATGTTCATTAATCCTAACGGACACAAATTCTAACTTATATAAATGCTAAAAATAAGTGCCAAGGTCATAATTTTAGGTTGTCTTTAGTTCATAACTTATGTCGTTTAGAATATATTCCGTTTAGACATTTTGCCATCTAGGACTTCTGTTCTGTACGACTTACGGCGTTTAAGACTTATTCCCGTGTGCGTCAATTTTCTCGGGGTTCTCTCGTTTCCTCCCGCTTCCTTTATCCACCATTTAACTCATTTCTCATCATCACCACCTCCTTTAGCCTAGCCGGCATGACAGTGGGACGTAAAACTTAAATATTTCAATACTTATGCCACTTTCTTTCATATCGTTATGAATTCCGACCCCACCACATAACTACATCAACGCATTTATAACCTAACTGTTATGAATGTATAATGGTAACGGTTATATTACTTATACAGAAATTATTGTGTTTATTATTATTATTCTGTAGTTTTTCAGAAATTATATATAACTTCATCCCTATTAAGAATGAATTAAGGTACATTTGTTTTAGTTGAATTTTATTTTAAAATATAAAATATATTTTAAAAAAATATTCACTGAATTCTAAAACAAGTAGTAAATATTTCAACTATAGAAGATTCATTTTCTTAAGTCCAATTTATTTATCGCCAGACTGTGCGATTAAAAATAGTCACTTTCATATCAGAAAAAAGGAATTTTGTTCTGTTCCTTACCTATCACATAGAAAAAATTAACAGTGAATGTAGAAGACATGTTTTTTGAATGTAGCACCACTCTCTTAATAGTGATCTAAATCTGTAGATTTAATTCTTATGAATCCTCTACTTTGTATAAATTGTAAACAACTACATACTACAACTACAACTACATATAGCTTCAATTTATTTCGTTGTTTCTGACTCACTCAATATTAATATCTTCCTCTAAACTTCACTGTAAAATACAATAATAATAAGTAGCATACGTTGAACTTCTGATGAAAGAGGAATTTTAAATGAGTGATAGTTTAAAACTGCGTAATCTTTACATTCGTCTTGGAAATAACTAAATACGATTTTTGGAAAATTTAATTGGTGAGGACAAAGAAAAAGTCAGTGAAAATGAACCAAAATTTCTTCTAATGTTTAGAAGTAAATGATACACACTATGCACTTTTGAGAATTAATGGAATCCTTTATAGGACTAGGCAAAATATTAAAATCCTAGCATAAGTAGATGATCATAGATTAGTGAAACGAACACGACCAAGCCCTACTGCCGTTAATTAAACATAACGCAATATTTCAATTATATTAAAACTTAAGGACATACGTAATGCTTCTTTTTCATTATCAATTAATAATCTTATGTAAATGATAAACATGTCTAATAAAATCGTTTAATTTATCATCAATGTTCTTCGATGGTAGGAGAACGTAAAAGCTAGAAATACAATCTGATTAGTTTCATAACAGTTTTGTTTAGTTCACAATATATATTGTACCTCTTGCCTCACATCTCTAATCTAGATTAATCTAGCTGTCTTGAAAGTATATTTATTATTTGCTTGCGTGATAACAATGGACTAAGTCTTTGTGGAACATTTTTAATCATATCGACATACTACCAGTTTTGATGTTCTTCTTCCTAATAATGTCTTCATGTTTTTGCAGAAATAACTCAAACTTCAACAAAGCCTACTATAACTAAAGGAATGACAACTAAAACTCCTAGTACCTCACCACCACCGACAAATGCTCCTAGTGGGTACAATTAAACTGCTTTTGTTATAAAAGTAACTTCGTTGTTTTACAATCAAGAACTTAAAAAAATTAAAATGTGTAAACACTTAACCCCTACACTCTACACGTTATTCTGGCTGATAGTTTTAAACGTTATTGGATAACAATGAATAATAAAAATCAGTCCCTGTACAAACAATCTACTTCTAATAATCGGAAACTACTTTGAGTCATGGTTACCTTCTTGTGTCACAATCAATAAATTTGGTTAATCAATCAATTTTAGAAGTATACTTGCTATTTATTTTTTGATAGTGATGGACTGAGTTTAAGTGGAACATTTTCAGTTGAATCGACGTAATACCAACTTTGATATTCTCCATTCCAATAACGTCTTCATATATTTGCAGAAATGACTCAAACTGCAACAAATCCTGCTTCAACCAAAGGAACAACAAGTAAACTTCCTAGCACCTCACCAACATCTACAAGTACTCCTAGTAAGTAGAAATGATTCACTATTCTTAATATAATATTAACTTCTCAGTTTTACAATCAAGATCTTAGAAACAAATTTAAAATGTGTAAACATTTAAGCTCTATTGTCTGCACGTTAGTCTGGCCGATAAATTGAAATGTAACTGAAAAATTGTGAACGATAAACACAAATCTCTGTATGAACAATATACTTCTATTATTCAGAAACTACTTTGAATCATGGGTACCTGCTGGTGTCAGATCAATAAATTTGGTTAACTCCTTAATGCCCAAGAGAAATGTACTTAAGATAATTTAACGGAAATTTGTGTATATTCGTACTCATTCTAAGTACAACATTTTAAACCGGATGGATATAGTACCAGTTTTCATGGTTTTAATCCTAATAACGTCCTCATATATTTACAGAAATAACTCAAACTACAACAAAGCCTACTACAACTAAAGGAACGACAAGTAAACCGACTAGCCCCTCACCAACACCTACAAGTACCCGTAGTAAGTACAAATGATTTAACTATTCTTGTTATAACAATAGCTTCATAGTTTTACAATCAATATCTTTAAAAGCAACGTTAGTCTGGCTGATAAGTTTAAACGTTCTTGAATATTTATCAACAATAAACGTCCCAGTATGAAAATGCTCTTCTAATATTCGGAAAGTACTTTGAATCGTTATTACCTTCTTGTGTCACATCAATATATTTGGCTAATTTATCAATTTTAGAAGCACATTTGATATCCGCCTTTTGATAGTGATGACCTAAGTACATGTGCAACATTTTAAATCGGATCAATATAGTACCAGTTTTCGTTATTTTAAAGCTAATAACATCTTCATATGGTTGCAAAAATAACTCAGAATATAACAGTCTGCTACAAACTGAAGGAACGACAAGTAAACCTCCTAACACCACCTAAACCTACAAGTGCTCCTAGTAAGTAAAAATGATTAAACTATTCTTATTATAATTCCAACTTCATAGTTTTACAATCAAGATCTTTAAGACCAAATTTAAAATATATAAGAATTTAACTCCTATTGTCCATACGTTAGTCTGGCTGACATATTCAAACATTATCGAATAATTGTGAATAATAAACATAAGGCCTTGTACGAACAATCTTCTTCTAGTATTCGGAAACTACTTTGAATCGTGGTTACCTTCTTGTGTCACATCAATAAATTTGATTGATCTATTAGGTTTAGAAGTATTTGCTATTTGTTTATTGATAGTGAAGGACTGGAACATTTTTAATTGGATCGGTGTTGAAGTGGAACATTTTTAATTGGATCGGTGTAGTAGCACGTTTAATGTTCTCCATGCTAATAACGTCTTCATATATTTGCAGAAATGACTCAAACTACAAAAAAGCCTACTACAACCATGGAAAGGACAAGTAGACCTCCCAGCACCTCACCAACACCTACAAGTACAACTAGTAAGTAGAAATGTTTATACAATTCTTGTTACAAAAGTAACTTCATAGTTTTACAAACAAGATCATTAAAAACAACGTTAGTCAGGCTGATAAATTTAAACGTTACTGAATAATTATGAACGATGAACCAAAATCGCTGTACGAACAATATATTTCTAATGTTAGAAAACTACTTGAATCATAGTTAGCTTCTTGTATCACATCAATAAATTTGATTGATCTATTAATTTTAGAAGTGCGCTATTTGCTTATTGATAATGATGGACTGAGTTTAAGTGGAACATTTTTAGTTGGATGATATACTACCAACTTTGATGTTCTCCATGCTAACAATGTCTCCATATATTTGCAGAAATGACTCAAACAACAACAAAGCCTGCTTCAACTAAAGGAACGACAAGTAAACTTCCTAGCACCTCACCAACACCTACAAGTACTCCTAGTAAGTAGAAATGATTCAACTATTCTTATTATAATACTAACTTCACAGTTTTACAATCAAGATCTTAAAAAACAAATTTAAAATGTGTAAACATTTAAGCTCTATTATCTACACGGTAGTCTGGCTGATAAATTAAAATGTAACTGAATAATTATGAACGATAAACATAAATCCCTGTATGAACTTGAATCTAGTGATCATAAATCCCTGAATCTACTTCTAATATTCGGAAACTACTTTGAATCTTGGGAACCTGCTGGTGTCAAATCAATAAATTTGGTTAACTCCTTAATGCCCAAGAGAATTGTACTTAAGATATTTTAACGAAACTTTTTGTATATATTAAGCTGGATCGCTAGTCACCTTTAGGGTAAAACTTTCTCACTAGATGGCAGAGCTCATTGCGATACATGCGATGTTGCCACACGAGTTACGGATAGAAAAGTGTTTAGACACGGCCGCATTTTATACATGATTTACAACAAAGAGAGATGAGAGCATTTATTTCCATTTTACTCAATACTGCCTGCTTTAAAATATGAATTAATTATATTCTTTGATCAAAAGTGATTTTTAACTTATGAAACGTTATGCGTATCTCTCAAACTAGATGTCTTTACGGTGCAGATTAAGAATGCCTATACTAATACAAAATCAATACATAAATTTCATCTTTTGGACAAAACAGACTCTCAGTCAGTGTTGAATTCAGACATTTTCACCCGCGGGGGAATGTCAACTCCTCGGGAGAAGGGTTGTTTTTCTGTATTTTTGCAAGAAAGCAGCATATTTAACAATTCCATTCACATACACATCTTACCTAATATTGAGACTAATTGCTGATAAATATTCAATGTGAGATTATAATTCAGAAAAAAACAATCGTTTGATTTAATCTAAAACATTAAATAAAGACTGGCAAAAATATTTTACACTAAACTTTAACTGCTATTTACAGTAGCTATTTTGTTATTATTTTCTATATTCAGTAATTACTGTTTGTTACTAATGTAGAAGTTTTTAAAAAGATTTAAATTAACTCAAATATTTTTTGTCCTAAAACAAACATACATAGGAATATCTTAACAAAAAGTTATCATTTTTCTCACACTTCTGATTCTAATTCAAGCATATTTAGCCTTGCTTTCTTCATTGTATACACATCAATAGTTTAGTTTACGAAATCTTCAGTAGGATTAGTGCCGTGTCGTGGAACAGCGCTTGGCGCGAGAGTATACGACGGCACCCTCGTACATATGAGTGAGGTCGACAGACCAGCTGCGAAACGTGAGAAAATTTTAAAAAGTAAACCCTGCTTTTCCTTGATTTTGAGCACTTTTCATTACTTTTTTCCTTTCATTTTATATATGTGCACATGTGTTTCATTCCTCTGTTTTTCTTTCCTTCCTTTCTTTTCTTTTTCCCTCCCGAATTTTTCACCCCTTACTTCGACGCCCGGGGCCGTCGCCCCGCTCGCCCCTCCCCCATAGCACTGCACTGAGCAGGATCTTCATCACCTTCAATAGCAATCTTTCACTTATATACTACTATCATATTGATAAATTCTACATAAGTCTCTAATACAGGAGGGATAACTGTTCCTCCCTCATCCCTCTAAATGACGCAATCTGAATCTCACCCTTTAACTGAATTATTTTTAATTAACCCTTAAGTACTATGGACGAGAAGAATCACGTAACTACTATGGAACGGTCTGTCAGACCGCATTGTTGTTTCACATTTTCTGAATAGTAGTTTCACTGCTTATTTTTTTTAAATGATATTCTACATATCTTAGTTACTTATAGAAAATTAAAACATAGTAATTTCACGATGTAAAAAAAGCTTTATATTTTTAAAACAATGAGAAAGAGAACATAGTCAAAATTTGCAGCAATGTTTTCATCGTTATTCTAAAATTGTAATTCTTGAAATATTAAATTTTTTCTCCGTTTCTATGTAGTCAAAACAACACTAATTAAAAATGCACTGTTCTAATAGATGCACTAGGAATAAAAAATACAGTAAAAACGGAGAAAAAACCATGGAAGTTTAGCTTTTTTAAACTTACAGAAAAGTACTGTTATAGTTGTACTCTTACATTTTTTGTAATGAAAAGATAATGAATAAAACTTATTTTTAGTTCTTATATGATGGAGAAAGTAAAGAAAATACGTTTTGCCGGTGAAGAAAGTACCGCACTAACTTTTCTAATAGCATGCGCTTTCTTCAGGCAGGCACTTATATATTTTTTATTCTGCACTGCAAGGAAATCGGTATCCCACGCCGCTGACACGAATGAATATCTTTGCTTTCCGCTTACAACTCAGTTGACAGAAGATTATGTTTTCCTTTTCAACTCCTTGTGCACAATGGTGGGAAACCCACTTTCAAGCTGTAGTATGCGCTTGATTGAAAAACTCAGCTCACGTGGCAGATGTCCGATGAACAATCTACGTTCTACGTGAGGCCTAACAAGTCCTTTTGCCAACGTTTTCATGAAATCAAGTCTTGTCATCACTGCGGACTTAGCGTAGACTTGATGCAAGACATACGCTTTGACACCACACGAAACATCCACCAGCATAAAGAAAATTGCCAATGGCTATCGTCTTGTGCGACGACTTGATGTGTAATCTGTACATTTTTTGTCTAGGTTATCCATTCCGCCTTTACTCATGTTATAAAATATGATTATTTGATCTTTCGGTCATTGTTTGATGTGTGGTCCAAAACGTACCACACGGTAAGACAGAAAACTGCTGATAATCAGTAGATAACGAAAGACAACTGAACAGCAAAATACTCACGTAACTACTATAGTACGTCTGTGAGACCGCTCGACCCCTCCAGCGACGCGCACAGATGATTAATTATAACACGAACTTCAAAATACGTAACCATTTGCTAGACAGGAAGGTAGACGAAAAGATCCACTTGTAGTAGTGAGACTGTGGAAAATATAATGATATGAAAAGTCGCAGCGGTCTGAGAGACGGTCCATAGTACTTACGGGTTAAAGAAAGGTGTGTTTACTTTAACAATCGTAAACACATTTACGTCTGTTACTTCCGATGCGAGAAATGGGATTTAGGCGCCCTATTTCAAATAATGCAAGAACTGTACATTTTCAAGAACTGAAGTCTGTTGACATCAGAGATCATATGGAATGATCGAAAGATGTTCCCTATCTTTCCTTTCCTATCTCAATCTGTGCTAGTGCTACCTACTAATATATAGTATAGGGTTAGAGTATAGTACCTACTAAAATACAAACCTTTCTTCAACAGTCAACAATTTCATGTTCTGCCAAACTCGGTCATAGCGTTAAGAAATACATGTTTTATTGACTATTTGGTATTCTATTTCAGATGTTACATGTTTAATATTTATATAGAATGAGTCTGCGTCATTTATATGTATATTGATAGATCGGATTTCGTCTGCACGTGCACGGAAAGAAAGCAAATAATTGGGTGAAGTAATTTCTACATTTTGTGACAAAAACTTTTTGAGTTTCTCCGGGGGGGGGATGAATTTTGTTCGGGGGGAGATTTCCCCCCCGGGCTACCCTCTGAATTAAACCCTGCTCTCAGTACGCTCAAAAATGATGTTTTATAAGCCTAGTTGTAATCCTTGGTGTAAAACTTATCTCTACTTTAGAGATTTTATATATCATGGCTAAAATCCCCTTGTTTTTTGGTCAAAGAGCAACTCAATTTGCATTTAAGGGGAAATCATATCATTTCTATGGTAATAGTTTCTTAGAAAGCGGCAGTTAAACGTTATACATTTATTTATAATTAGATGCCTCTACGGTGCAGATTAAGGATACGTGTACAAATACAAAATCATTACCCAGGTAGATAGGACAAAACATATTCTTAGTAGGTTCAAAAATGTTATTTTATAGGCGAAGTTGAAATCCTTGGAGCAGCTTTACTTTAGGGGCTTAAATATCATGGCTAACATTCCAGCGTTTTTTGGACAAAATTCGACTCAAACTGCATTTAGGGGTAACGAAAACTACTTGCATGGTAAAATTTTCTTTGCTAATTACAAAGATATACGTTTATCTATAACTAGATGTCTCAAAGATGCAAATTAAGAATAAGTATCCAAATACAAAACCATTAAACAAATCCGATCTTTTCAACAAAACAGACTTAGTTCCTTCAAGCGTGGTATTTTGTAAGTTGTGTTCCCTGGTGCATATATTTTGTAAGTTGAATGTCTTAGTGTAGGCCTAACTTTACTTTAGATGGCATAATCATCAGCCCCGTATCCAGGGGGGGTCTAGGCGGGCCGGGCCACCTAACATTTTCACCGTAGGCTTGCAAATGAACTATAATATTGTTGGATCGAGCCCCCTCTAACTTCAGCCGAGCTCCCCCTACAATTTTGGAGTGGCTACCGGGGTGATAATCATTATGGCTAAAATGCCAGCGTTTTCTGGACCAAACATGGCAGCGTTAAATGAAAACTATCACCAACTTTTACTAGGTTGCTTACTTACATACAGATGTGTTCCACAATCCAGGTGGAATGAGGAAACTGGGATAGGGCTTTATGCAGAGTCGTTTTGACGTATGATTAGCGTCATACTAAATTCCTGACTACAGCAGGAAACATATGTTAGTCGAACTCTTTAGTAATCACGCGTCAGAATGACTCTGCATAAGTTCTCGCAGCGAGTAAAACTACGCGATTAGCACGGGTGTTAGGGTGCCGAAGGCGCTATTAGAAATTTTCTAGTTTAATATTCCACGATTATACTCTGAATCTAAAAGGAGCATTGATGATGATTATCGAAAGGGTGGACTGAAGGAAGTGGGAAAATACCGAGAAAATCCACGCACACTATGGGTCCTACAGAAAGTCTTCCTGGCGAAAAGTGGGATCGAACCAGCGATCTCGTGCGCCAGAGGTGATCTACCTACCAAGCTATGTACAGCTAATTTTATTAAAATCTACTAGTATATTTAACCTACTTCATTTCTCCATGTGTTTTGCCAGTATTTGCTTTTGAACCTTGAATGCTGTACTTCATATATCACATGATCTTCAACAATAATAAACTTGCAACTTCTTTATCTTTAGTGCCTATCACCACTGAGGCGAGATTCGGTACGAAAGGAGGATGAAATTAAGAATTTCATTGATCGCAGCCATCGCACAAGCAGTAGTATGAGGCCGAATATTGTTATGTTATAGAGGAAATTTCTTTTCAGAAGTCCGTGTTACTTCGTATAGTAAGTTCAGGACCTTTTTGGAGATCGGAATACAAGATATTATTGACTATGCGTTCCCTTGCTGTAACGCTCCAAAATGTCACCCTTTTGGTCCAGAAGAAAGTACTAACTTCCCTGTAGATGGTTGTGTCCGATAATGAATACTGCCATTGCATTCTTGCTTTCTTACTTCCGGAATGTAGTAGTGCACCCATGTTTCATACTCAGTAACGAATCTCTTCTGAAAGTCACTACCTTCTCGTTTACAGCGTAGCAAAATCTCGTGATACATCAACACATCGCTGCTTCAGTTCGTCTATCAACTGGCGTGATACCATCTTGGCACACACATTCCGAAATCTGAGTACAGCGTGGATATTACAGATTGAACAGTGACTTATGCCAATGATTGTAGCTACTTCATCCAGTCATTCTGCATTGCTCCTTATCACACTTCCAATTTACATAGAGCAAAACGGTAAGCGATAACAAGAAATTATTTGTTGATATAGATTCAGCGTCCCAAACATGGGTTCCATCTCCGCTCCTTATTCTTATGTTGAAACCGCAAGCGGTAAACGTATCACTTACAAATCGGAATTCACGGACAATATTCGTCAGAATATTGGATCAATAAGAGCTAGACGTAGATCACTCACTTCTGGTGGGTCAGGTTTTTGGCTGGATCCCAGCTCGCGCCAAGTGAATTTTGTGGTGAACAAACCATGAGTGGAGTTTCTACCGGGTCCCTCCCTTTCTTTCATTCAACCATTTCTTTCGTTGTCATCATCACCTTTTATCTTTCCTTCGAAGCACAATGATAGGACGTTACAGAAAAAGACATTCATGTCCCTCGGTTATGCCATATAGGTTAAACGAGACGGTGATGATAAGAATGAATTAAATGGTAGAATGAGAAAGTAGGAGCACAAAGAGAAACTCTGAGAAAATCCACACACACACATGGTGTGTGTCCACCAAAAAGCTCACCTGGCTAAGCTGGGATCGAACCAGTGACCCCACATACAAGATGTCAATGCTCTACCACGGAGTCACTGCAGCTCCGGAGTAGAAAAAAGGATTTCTACATGAGTGGTTGCGTTTCTCATGTGAAGCTAGGGTCTGAATACTTTCTTTTCATTATAGGAAAAAAAAGAAACAATTCAAGCTTTACGGTTTTATGAATTTTTAAGTACTAATTAGAGAAGGTCGCGGGATATTACTCTGACTTCGTTTCGATATTATGCTCAGTCGACGCCTTTATACAGATGAAACAGTTAGGCAACCGGAGAAATCCTCGATCGCAAGCGTGTTCGAATTATGAGCGTTAAAAGTTCAAAATTGAACAGATTTTGCAGAAATTTTGAAGAACCATTTCTTGAGATAGACGCTTCAGTTTTGATATCAGGAGTTCTCCTGGATACCCAACACAGTAGTAAGTTCAAAACGTATGCATTTTGCAAGATAAGGGCAATTATTTGGAATGGTGTGAAGGGTAATGGCGTCTTACACCATGCAAATTGCCTCCCATTTGACATACTGGGCCAACCAGTGGTAAAAGTGGATCTGAAAGAATGGGAGGACGGTAGGTAGCGGCATGACGCCACGCCGTTCCCCTACCTATCTATACCCATTATAGTTTTTTCGGAACTGGGGGACGCCTTAACTTTGTTCGAGGTGGGGTACGGCGTCCGCGCATTCTCCTTCACTTTTACCCCTGGGGCCAATAGGCTAATAAAATGTATTTGATACTCCTATTCGACTATATTGTTATTCAAATATCACTTTCCTGTGTCGCCACCTTCAAATTGAACAATCACATTTGTCTTGGGAATGGTTGTTTGCCAGGCATGCAAAATTGAATGAAGAACGACGTGATATTCATAATTAAACTTGTGATGATCTATATTGTTGCTCTTCTCAGGACCGTATCCCTAGGGGTCTAGGGGGCCGGGCTCCCCCTAAATTTTTACTGCTCCCCTAATATTTTCACGATAAGCTTGCAAATGAACAATAATATGGTGATGAACTATAATATGGTTGGATCGGCCCCTCTAACTTCTACCGCTTCCCCTCATTTTTGGACTGACTACTGGCCTGGTTCTTCCCCTTCTGTAGCTAGGTGCAAACAGCTCGAGCAGCGCCAGACAGGCTTGCCCTGTCGCGGTACTCCGAATCCTGTCGGCCTATGCTTATGCATCGCAGAATATGGTGTTCTAATACCTCATCGCTAGCCATGTGCTTAGTTTTCAGCTATTGGAATGTCGATTATGGGGAAATATTGGTCAAACTCTAGGAAATATTTTAAGATATTCAACGAGAAAATAGACCAAAAAATTTAAAGAAGGAAAAAAAAAATGGTTAGCTGGAATGTGCGCTCAAAGTTGTGAACTAGGTGACTTTTATTCTCGAGAAAACCGCTGTTTCAATACATCACCTCTAGCCGATTGTTTGTTTTTTGGTCACATTTCTCGCGAAATACCATAAAATATTGTCTGAAGTTTGGCCACTATTTTCAAACAATCGCCATTGAAATCCGTTGAAAATTTTAAAAAATGGCTAGCGATGAAATATTGAAACACCGTCTTCCACAATGGATACCATCATGTCCATGGGTTTTCTCGGGGTACTCCTGTTTCCTCCCTTCTTCTTATTCCATCAATTCTTTCATCATCATTCACTTGCCTTAATCATCGTCTTTCTTAGCCTAAAGGGTATAATCATCGGATGTTAAACTGAAATATTTCATTTTTTCCACAATGCACACAGGCCGGCTGCGTTATGTCGCGTTGAAGTTAGTCCCGCGGCAAAGCGTTTCGGAGACACATGCCATTGTTTAATGTTTAGATGGCCACACAGAAAGTGACATTTGAATGACTATACAGTTGGTTTCAAATAAATTTATTAGCCTGTTTATCCGGTGTGCCAAATAGGATGCAATGTGCAAGTTGTAAGACGCCATTACCCTTCATCCCTTCCCCAATAAGTTCCCTTATCTTGCAAAATGCGTACGTTTTGACCTTACCATTTCGTCGAGTACCCAAGAAAACACCCCAGTACCAAAAATGAAGCGTGTATCTTAAAAAATGATTTCTTCAAACTTTTTTCAAAATCTGTTCAATTTTGAAATTTTAAAGTCCATAATTCGAACAAGCTTTCGAACGAGGATTTCTCCGGTTGCCTAATTGTTTCATATGTAAAAAGGAGTCGACTGAGCATAGTATCAATATGAAATCAGAGTAACACCCCACGATCTTCCCTAGTAAGTGGAATTACTATTTTCCACTAACGGGTTCAGGCAACTATTCGTGTATGTATGAAAACTCAAAAACATATATAGATTATTTTCAAGAAGATATAATATTTTACCTAAGCAAATTAAGTTTCAGCACAAATAAATAAATAAATAAATAAATAAATAAAGGAAAGAAAGAAAAGAAGAAAAAAGAAAGAACACATATTGCATATTTAACGTTCAAAATGATCGTCAAAATAAACTATCTTCGTATTTCACGTGTGTATAATATTTACGTGGAAACAAACAGTTAAAAATTGAAAAGCGCTTAGCTGTTTCTTCTAATTATTCTCCCTTTCTCTTTGCTTCCCTTGGCTCTTCGATCTTTTACTTTGAGTTGGATTCTTCTTTTTTGTGCATGATTCCTTCCGTTTCACCATTTTCCACTTTTATTATTTGTCACAGTTCACAGGTTCCGCCTCTGGACTTCAAACGCTAACAAGGAATTGCCCTACTACTGTGACTGCAACAGTACACATGTATGTTTGGCAACGAAGCATTATGGCGTCCTGCGTAAGCATGAGATTCAGCCGCTAAAACTATTTCCGTAAACACAAAATAATATTTGGATAAAATGTAAAACATAACATGAAAAACTTTAATATAATATTCAAGTTCCGTAACGAGACAACTACTTGTAAAATAATTTATGCTTGTAAGTAAAAATTTCGTAAAACTGAGCACAGGAGTAGCAAATTCTAACAGCAAGCGCCATCTTGCGTACTCATCTTAAAACTGATCAAGTTTCCTCTTATATTTTACTTTTTTAGCTAACAGAATACATAAGCACAGAAAATAGTATCTCATGTTGTAGCGGACGGATAACTCTATTTTATAGTGTAATACTTATAATATGTGCCATTTCTTTACGCGTTGGTTAAGGCAATAAACTAATGCTTATACTGACTTCCGGGTAGTGATCCACCTTAAGAATACTATAATTTGAACATATATATTTATTCGGAATAATATCTTGTACTCGTCCAAAGATACAGATGTGTATCTCAAAAGGTGTGCCGTGCTTTAAAGACAACCATTTATTAACTTTACATACTTTCAAAAGGTCCTTTTATTTTGTGCGAAATTCTTCGAAACAGTATCTTTCCTGGCACAGGTATAGATCACATTTTTGCATTTCTAGATACATTTCATGTGATACAAGACACATCTGCAACGATTTGGACATTTGTCAGCTGAATGTACAAATGGGATGAAGCACACAGATTTTTGTGGGATATATCCTGGGAATTTCCTCCACCCATATCTATATGTTGCTTGGCGTTCTTTTGTTACACCGGAATTAGTGAGCAGTATACCGGTTATTACTCTCAGAAATTCCAGCAAGGTTACCTTTTCTCCTGAAGTAGTCATCTTATGCACACATCGCACTATAAAGAACGCTCGGCTGTCTGTGGCATAAAATATAAACATATGCATGGGGTACATTTGTACCCGCTTGGCTATTTGAAGGTAAATGCTAATATCGTCTTCATATATTTGTAGAAATGACTCAAACTACAACAAAGCTTACTACAACTATAGGTAGGACAAGTTTATCTCCTAGCACCTCACCAACACCTACAAGTACCTCTAGTAAGTAGAAATTATTAAACAATTCTTATTATAATAATAATTTCATAGTTTTACAATCAAGAACATCAAGAACAAATTTAAAATGTGTAAACATTTAAGTTCTATTGTCTACAAGTTAGTCTGGCTGATAAATGTAAGCGTTACTGAATAATTATGGACGATAAACATAAGTCTCTGTATGGAGAATCTACTTCTAAAATTTGGAAACTACTTTGATTCATGCTTACTTTCTTGTGTCACCTTAATATATTTGATTCATCTATCAATTTTAAAAGTAGATTTGCTTGTTGTTTTTGATAGTGATGTACTGAGTCTAAGCGGAACATTTTTAATCGGATCGACATAGTAACGGTTTTCATGATTTTCGTAACGTCTTCATATATTTGCAGAAATATATCAAACTACAACAAAGCCTACTATAACTAGAGGATCGTCAAGTAACCCTCCTAGCACCTCACCTACACGTGGAAATATTCATAATAAGTGGAAATGATTAAACGTTTCTTGTTATAACTGATTACATAGGTTTACAGTCTTCTTCTTTATCACCTCATCCATAGGTTGGTGGAGAAAATGGAAACTTTATAACTTTCATCTCCCACGAGGGAGCTGTTTTATATCTCTTGTTCGTAACTGCATCTAGATACTCTATCCTTTGTTGTCTTGTTACTGGTTTACCTTCTGGCTTTCTCTCTATCAATTTGGATATCCAATTGGAGTGTCCAGTATGATGGGCAAGTTTGTTGTTTCTTCTTTTCTCTTATCTTAATGATCTGTTGTGTTTAGTTAGCTTCTATTAATATGTTTTCATTCCTGTTCCTTTAGGTCCATGATATTTGGGGCATTCAGGGACAGCATCACATTTCAAATGCTTTTTTATTGAAAATTTCTGTTTTTTCCAATACCCAATGCTCTCTAATCCGTAATTGAGCCACGATACATACCAGATTCTTAATAAATCTATATGGAACGTCCAACGACACATTTCTTGATCTAAG
This sequence comes from Thermobia domestica, assembly GCF_964235325.1. Taxonomy (NCBI): domain Eukaryota; kingdom Metazoa; phylum Arthropoda; class Insecta; order Zygentoma; family Lepismatidae; genus Thermobia; species Thermobia domestica. The sequence goes on along the minus strand of NC_137456.1, from coordinate 145,396,913 downwards.
CAATCCTCTTTTTCTATTGAATGCATGTTTAGCCTGAGCTGTTCTTCAACTTACGTCTGTTTCACTTTTTCCATACATATTAGGCTTTCTAAATAGGGAAACGTCTTAACGTCTTCGATTTTCTTTCCCTCTCGCCACACTTTTTCCTCGTCCTTCATTGTGCACTTTATCACTCAGGTTTCCTTCTTATTTATCTTTAATTTGCATGTTCTTTTTTTTAGTTGGTTGATCAAGGTTGAAAGTGCTTCCTGCAAATCCTCTTCCTTCAAAGCTATTAGTGATATACCATCATCAAACGTCGGAACTATATGCACTAAAAATGGCAAAATATGCATGCCAAAATGCGCTAAAATCACGAAAATATGCACTGAAAATATGCGAATATGCACTAATAAGGCTAAATATGCACCAATCAAAACTAAAGTTAAATGAGAAATTTTATTATTTTTAGAGAATACTTGTATTACTTGAACTAGAAATACTTGGTGTATAACTATGATGCATTCATGCTACAATACCCAACTATGTAGTTTTCGGTATTTTCTGGCAAAAACCTACATTTGTCAGTCAAAACATTGTTGTACATACTAAATGTTCCTTCCGTGTCACGGGTCGTTAAGGTACAGTATTTCAAAGAAGCAATGTTACTTAAAGATAAATTTGAAATTCGTGCATCGTTGTTCCCATGAACACTTTACTTTACTTACGTATATTAGACAAAAAAAGAAAGAAAAGAGAAAGAAAATATGCAAGGATTTTTCGCGTCAATTGACAGTGTTTTCTGAAGAAATGCTTGTCGAATTGGTTTTAGCGGAGTTTGTTTTGTTATTGAATCAGGCAGCTCACCTGCAATACAAAGTGCTGATATTCGCTCTTCTAATCTCGTTATGATCTCTCAAATTGAGTGAAAAAGAATATTGAAAAACGCAAGAGTTTGCTTCTGTTTTTAGCTCCGCAAGCGTCTACGCCTTCTTAGATACTTTGGTTTCTTCGGGTTCAAACAGGCCAGAGTGTGAAATTAAAATACACCTACCGATTTATATATATATATATATATATATATATATATATATATATATATATATATATATATATATATATACAGATGGTAATCAGAAAAATGGAAACACCTGCAGTTGGCAACACATCAGATGTATGGGTTGGCAATGGTGTCGTGGCGCCGCAACGCCGGACCGCTGGTTGTGGTGTGTTAGATCGGTTTCCATACTACGTCAGGCGCAGTGGAACAACAGTGTCCAGTGGCTGCAGCAGACGGAGGTAGTGTAAAATGGGAGACCTCTCAGATTTTCAAAGAGGGCAAATTGTTGGTGCGCGGTTATGAAGAGTGAGTGTGATGGCAGTGGCTACTGTGTTAGATGTGTCGCGTGGTACAGTGTCGAAGGTGATGGCGGCCTAAACAACACACGGGAAAACCACATCGGGGAAGCGGAACAGTGGGCGGAAGAAAATCATGAGTGACAGGTCACGCCGGGTATTAAAGCGCATTGTCACGCAGAACCGTCGTGCCACTGCGGAGCAAGTGACGGAGGAACTCAATCAGCACCTCCCACACCCTGTTTCGACAATCACAGTCTGCCGTGAATTACATGACATGAACTTACGGGGTCGTGTTGCACGGGCCAAACCGCTCATCAGAGACCATAACTCTTTCGCACGCCGCAAATGGTGCCGCGACCATGCAACTTGGACCGTTGAGGACTGGAAACGTCTGATATGGTCGGATGAGTCATCCTTCACCCTATTCCCAACCACGGGCCGTGTTTATGTGTAGAGAACGCCCAAAGAAGCTTATGATCTGCAGTGTCTCCGCCCAACTGTGAAACATGGCGGCGGCTCGGTGATGCTGTGGCAGGCATATCATGGTTTTCATTGGGTCCTGTCGTCACACTTAGCGGACGAATCACTGCCAACGATTATGTGGCAATTTTAGGAGACCACTTGCATCCTATGGTCCGGATGTTGTTCCCGGACATTGACGCCATCTTCCAGGATGATAATGCACCCATCCACATAGCTGGCGTTGTTGCAGCGTGGTTTGAGGAACATCGGGATGAATTTCAACACCTCTCCTGGCGCGCCCAATCCCCAGATCTCAACATAATTGAACAACTGTGGTCCGTCTTGGAAACACGACTCCGGCGACGATTTCCACCTCCATCCTCTCTCACAGAACTGCCCTGCACGAGAAATGGTGTAAAATTCCACTTGCTACCATTCACGACCTCTATGCCTCCATCCCACGTCGCATCAAGGCTGTTCTGAAGGCGAAAGGTGGCCCGACACCATATTAATCTGGTAAGTTGCTATTTCGTTCAGGTGTTTCCATTTTTCTGATCACCATCTGTATATATGTGTGTGTGTGTAAATAAATAGATAGTAATTTACAAATAAAAAAGATTAGAATGCGCAAATTATCAGTGAATAAAGAATAAATACACTCAGAGAAGTAAATAAACATTTCTGGCATAAGCATATAGTAAAACCTGCCTACCGAAATTGAACAGGACTCCCAAATAGGACCCCGCGCAATCCTCATCAGAATTGGATTTCGGTAGAATTACTCGAAGCCATGATGTGTTGTGGATATTGTGGTCTTGATGAAAAGTCCCAATGGGCACAAAAATAAACCACTGACCATTTGACTTCTTGAGGGCCACATTTTTGAGACCAGAAGATGGTAACAGTTTTGTGAATTTTGATGGAATTGCTTGAAACTGTGATACGTTGTAGATATTGTGATCCTAGAAAAAAAGTCCCAATGGGCACAACGCCCAATCACTGACCATTTGCTCACTACAGGGCAGTTTTAAAAATGGCTGACTATAACGACGTTCTGGATTTCGTTGAAAATGAATGAAACGGTTATACGTTGTAGATCTTGTCATCGTTAGAAAAAGTCTTAATGGGCATAATCATCAATCATTGAACGTTTGAGCCTACTGGTCCACATTTTTAGAAACAGCTGAGTATAACGATATTTTAGGTTTCAGTGAAAATGAATGAAACTGTGATATGTTGTAGATGCCATGCTCCTGAGAAAAGGTGTTAATTTGTGGCTACCGAGCAACGTTAGGTCGGTTGAAAGAGGTCGGGGTTCGTATTCGAAAGGTTCGGCCCAGGCCAGTAATTTTCGCTAGGACTTCCAGGGCTTTCCTTTGTCCCGCATGTTGAAAATCGATATGTTCCCTGTGCTTAAATGGTGTTAGATGCTACTCACCACCTTCCTTTACCGGCTTGTGTGATCGGATGGGAATTTTAAACTTTGTTACTGTTTCATACAATTCCACCAAAATCCCCGAATATTGTTACCATCTCTCTCTGTTTCTCTATGTCTTTTATAAGGCCTTGTAGTGGTTGCACGCAATTCCACAGAAATGCAGAATACAGTTGCCTTCTGCTGTAAGGAAATAAAAGTAACCTTGTAGTGGTCAAACGATCAGTGATTGGTGATTGTGCCCATTGAGATTTTTCTCAGGATAACAAATCTACAACATATCATAGTTTCAAGCGTTTCCACAGAAATTCAGAATAATGTTACTTTCTGTTGTTTTAAAAAAAGCCATGTAGTGCCAAACTGTCAGTGATTGGTGGTTGTGCATACTGAGAGTTTTTCTCAGGATTACAATCTCTACATCATATCACGCTTTCAGGCAATTCCATCGAAATCCAATTTCCATAAGGATTGTGCGGGTCCTTTCCGTTGAAAATTTTAAAGTTAACGATGGTAGATCTATGCATAGAAAAAATAAATTATGGACATACATATAACGGACATAGTGAGATAAAATAAAATGTATTCAACTGCAGTATTTATTTATGCCATGAATCAATATACATTAAACTTACAGTGAACAATAACAACAACAAAATCTCCATATGATTCCCAAGATCAAGACAAAACGTGTATGTTATTTCTTTCCAGCCCTCCTTCCTCTACGTTTGACTCCCTTTTGCTCTATTGTGTATATTATGCTCCTTGTTCCAAGTCTCTAGACCAGTTAGAGAATGAGTTATTGGTGTTTGAAAATAACTATGAAAATTGCACTTCGTTCAAAAAGTCGCACGGTATCTAGGGGCTTACATGGCACCAGACTAACAGTTAAATGTGTAAGTAGAGTAACAAGAAAACGGAGAAGCGGTTAGTTCATATCCCTAACCTCTCACAGAATGTCTAATTTTTCTTCTAAACGCTGTATTCCGGAACTTAAAAATTTCCGTTAAAAAGTATAGTTTAACATCCGTTGTTCACAAAACAGTTCAGCCTAATTAAGAGAATTTAACACTTTTTTACCTTTAGATTCATGGGACCGTGAAGTAATTTCGCTTAAGATAAATTTTGTTTTTATAAGGGGCTTGCTGAAAGCAATTTTTACTGTATTAAAAGCCTGTATTAAAAACCTTATGTTCTTGTTTAAAAGAAAATAAATCCAATCGAAATTACCTTTTGCACCTAATTATGTGTAAATACTATAATATTATCTTCTAGATAACATTGTCCGTTTTAAACAGCAATGATTTACAATGTATAATATTGATACTTTAAATGGAATAAACTGTTTTGAGGGAGACATAAAGCATGAATGTGAGGAAGGTAAATTTATCGAAAACATAACAGAAGACTTAGTGGGAAAGTTACGTTTCGAGAGACCGAGGTGTGTTTCAAAGCAAAGCAAAGCTTATATTTAAATACTCTCATAAGCATCTTAAAGAAAAACTCTGGAATCATGTCCTTATCTCAGAAAGTAACTGCTGTGACAAGTTTTAGATTTTACAAAGCAACAATTTTAATTAAATGTAGATCTAATTTTGAAAAGAATTGTTGATTTCTTCTCGAAATACATTTTTCAACGGTTTCTTTGAGATGAACTCTGTCGAGTATGCAAAAGAAAGCCACATCTGGGTTGCTTCATAGTTGTACAAACTTCTTACCAGAGTTGAAACTGCTACGGAAATATAAGAAGAACAAAGAAAGGGTGCTGCTGAAGTTTGAACTTTTGCTGTCGAACAAAATGGAAATGTCCTTTTCTATATATATATCTATATATATATATATATATATATATATATATATATATATATATATATATATATATATATATATATAAAGCTTACTTACTTTGAAAATATTACTTGTTTACCATACACTTTGAAAAATATATTTTCTTCTTCAATCCATTGATTCAGAACAGAACGTTTAGATTTTCTTCAATTCTTATACTGACGCAGCACCACACGATTTCAAAACCCCCCTTAAACACAACAATAGCAAATTTAATTTCCGAGATGGATGACAATCATGCATGCACCGTAGCCGGGAGGATGAATCATTCACCCCTTTCTTATTGTCCCTTCATATGATCTTGGAAGATATTCTAAACCTACAACAATGACCCATTTCAAGGTCTTGAGTCTATTTAAATTTAAAAGTTGAAATTTCATTTATTAGGAAAGTAGTTGGACGTTAAAATTTATCAATTTGGTCGTTTCTTTATATGTGCATTTATATGCAGTAACGACATAAACATGCAATAACATCCGAAATATGCAAATATATGCACTATAAAACTCTACTATTTTATTCCAAAACAACTAAAACGAATTTCTGTTTCAAGAGCATATGAATATCATATCCGAAAAAAACATGTAAATATGCAAAAATCCCAAGTCTAGTCATCAGCAAACGTTATTTTGCTGTAAACATGGCCATTTACTTCTACGCCTTTCTCGTTTCTATCAAAGAATTATGTCATATTCTCTTCTATATATTCGTTGCACAATAGAGGTGAAAATCCACATCCTTGCCTTTCCAATTTACTTCTTTTTGCTTCCTTCTATACTCTTCCTATAACAGCTGTGTTGTTCCTGTAAAGTTGGTATATTATTCTTCTGTATTTATAATCCACGTTCAGATTCTTCAACACTCTGAATATGATATTACAATCTACGTTCTCAAAAGTTTTTTTTTTCTACATCTACAAATGCTATCGCAATTGGGTTGTTCGTTCTAATATGCTGTTTCATGACCAAATGTGGACTCAGTATTGCTTCCCGTGTTCCACCTTTTCTTCTCAACTGGCCCTCTGATAGCCATTCTTATATTTTCTCTTTCATTTGCTGTGCAACTATTTAGCACAGTATTTTTGATGCATAGAAAAGCAAACTTAACTTTCTGTGTTTGTAGCATTTCCATGAGCCTCTCCACTTCGCGATACGGACCAATGTGATTTTCTGAAATGTACATTTCATTAATAAGATTAAATAGTTTCTTCTACGTTGCTATTACGAGATCCTTAATTACTAGTTTTGCCCCGTGTAGCGTAGTCGCTAACGCTCTCGTCTTCGGTGCGAGCGGTCCCGAGTTCGATTCCCGGTGGGGGCATTCGGTCGAAAAATTGTAAAACTTTTTTTTCAGGCCAGCCACCCTGAATGAGGTTTTCCTGTGTTTTCTTCATTTAGACCAGGTAAATGCCGGGGTGGTACATAACGTATAGGTCCCAAGCCACTTCTTTCCTTACCCTATCTTTTCTTCCTTCCCTTTCCCCGGATAGGGACGTTATTCCTCAAGACGTGACGGGCTAAATGGCTTTAGATACCGAAAGCCCAGAACTCTAAATCCTAAAATCCCTTCTTAATTACTTCTATTGGTATTTGGTCTATTCCTGGAGCTTTATCATGACTCATTTTCTCGAAGCATTGTCAAATTCCCACTGTAAAATTGATGATCCTAATCCATTTTCATCGACGCCTTCTTTCTTCTCTATCTCTTTTTCTTTACTATGTCTCCTTCGTAGAGATTTTCAATCATGACATAAAAAAAATAAAACGTGTAAGCTTTTTACCCTTATTTTTCGACACGTTAGTGTGGCTGATAAATTTAAACGTGTTTGAATAATTATGAATGATTATCGTAAGTCTTCGTAGGCAGAACCTCCTTATAATATTCAGAAACTTCTTTCAATCATGGTTACCAATAATAGATTCTAACATTATCCTACTTATAGTAGATACCAAATACTAATTAAATAGTTGTTTCCTTTTCGTGTGTGAATTTTGACTGTGAACAATAGTGAAATTGTGCAAATAACGGTTCGATAAAATAGCGAAACAGATATTGCAATTATTTAACTACATGTATATATTTATGAATATAAGAAGGTAGCATATGAAGTTTGCAACTAGACTTTAAATTCATGATAGTAAATCATTTGTTTCAGAACTTGTTTTTAGTATTTAACACAGACACGATGAAAAGGGTGTGAAGGGAATAAGAGGAAAGGGGTCGGAATTATTTTAATAATTCGTGGGTATTTTGTCAAACATAAGCATTTCGAGATGTAATTTTTTATTAATGGATATTTTATTACCGTTTTCGTTATAGTTGGGCTGGAAAGGAATAAATAAATACGAGAAGAATCAATGTGTGTGTTGTAATTATTAAATTAGGATACCCATAGATGCGAAAAGAGAATTTGTTACCATTTTCTATACTATTGTATAAAGGACTAGAAGGAGCTTACCATCGCCCATGTATTATTGCCCACGACAGGAAAGGACATGAAATGTTAATATTAATTTGCCATAAGACCTGATAAATGGTTTTCGGAAATACATGTCCTAATGTCTTTCCAAATCTTTACCAAGAATACTGAATCTCACCAATCCTTGATCTTGTTGAGGTTATCTTGACATATAAAACCAACTACAAAATAAATAAATAAATAAATAAATAAATAAATAAATACACGAAAAACGTTCAAGGATTATGGAGAACTCCCTGTTCTTCACCCAACACGTGTTTGAGCGTTTCCAGGTATTTTCTTGAACAAACGTTCAGGAGGATCACATAATAATGGAAGTTTTCCTTTTCCACCTTTCGAATTACTCTCGGTAACTTCTGGCAGTTTTCACAAATACCTTGAAGGAAAAACATCCTTCCAATTATAGGTATTATATGTAATATTAGAGTATATCTTATTCCATTACAATTGAAGTTCGCTCGTACCGATAAACCGATAGACTAATTAGAAATAATACGAGTTATAACCTAAGATCCAGTGGGCTCATTATGAATCCTCGTATATATTAAAATACATAGCCGTTTTTGTTAGGATAATAACTTTAAACAAGTCTTTGCTTCTTTTAGGATTAATGACAAAGTATGAGGTTTCCATACAAATATACAACATAATGTAGGCTTGTTTATCTACAGAAAATAAAAAAGATATAAAAAACATGAAATGTAAGTACTATCCATCTTACGTCTTTGTAAATATGAGTGGATTTGCAAGAAATACAGTTCCGCAGTAGATGTGCACCTTTTGCTAAGTAGAAAATCTACGTGCATCAGGTGCTTCTAATCCTGTGTTTTCATTAAGTGGAGAATAGGGCTCTAATTAAAGATCATGAGTTTTTGTTTAGAGGTTATAAAAGATTGCATGAAATTGTGCGAAGAAACAGGGATTGATTTCTATTCCTACGACAATGCATCTTATCACTTAGCTATGCCGGTGAACCAGGTTTTAGTACAAAGTACGATAAAGTTTTTTCCTTATCTAACCTTAATTCGTGTTACATCTTTGTATTTCTGTGAATGAAGAGGAATATGGAAGGATAAAATTTAAGAATCCAGGAAAAATAATATTAAAAAAGAGGGAGAAAATGCATCCACTAAAACATATAATTTTGTGAAGTATATTTCTGATTGGTCAAAGTTGTACGTAGAATGAAAGCTAACATACTGGTAAAAAGCTTGGTTTGTTAAAAGAATAATATTTACATATTTTAAAAATCAATGTCTTCAGCAGAAGATTATATTCACCAAATCGATTTTGTCTTGTTTCAGGTAATGGAAAAAATACAAACACAAGTTCATACAATATTCCTGTGCTTGTTCCTTGTGGGATGTCTGGTGAGTTTTGTAAATTTCCTAATTTTTATGTTGCACCAAACTTCTTGCATTTATTTCATTTTTGTCATAATGCGCCTCCAATTCTCCCAGTCTGCAGCACTGGCCGTGCAATTATGTATTTACAGCTTGTATCGTATTTCCTACTACCTTTTCTTCAACGTTCTCATTTACCTGTACTTTGTACAACACATAAGAACATATATTCAATGCTTTTTCTTGTTTAATGTTGCAAATATGACATTTCGTTGTAAACACTGAGAGTTTTAATCCTTATTTCTTCAGTATTGTTATAGATATTAAAGAGTTCAGTATTACATTTGATCCGTGAATTCTTTCGTCTATTGTCAACGATGAATTTGTAATTACTTTACTATTTTCTTATAACAGATTGAAGAGCTTCTTACGAGGGTGCAATTATCTATGATTTCACTCAGAGATAATTGCACCAAATTTGATGTAGAAGTAGGTAATGGAGAAAGAGTGTGGAAGCATTCGTTTCGCAGGCGTTCGTAATCAGAAATAATGGGCTGTACAGTTCTGATGAAATATGGCGTGTCGGTCAGATATTGATGGGACGGAGCCTTTGCTCACTGTTGGGACCATACCAGAAGAAGTTACATAAAGTAGAAAGAAAACAGGAAAGATGAGTGGAACAGAATTTGCGAGAATGTCCGCCATTAGTCCCACCAGACTAATGCCGGGATACTTAATCATCAACTGCCCTCGCCATTACCCGCCTTATCTCTATAAAGAAGAATTGAAATATTATTATAAAAGCAGTCTGATCTGTTTCAGACTAAATTTGTGTTGTTTTATTTAGCATACTTATTTATTGGGTACAGTTCCTGGTCCCATGTGTGCCACTTATAATTGTTAATGTTTCTATTAACAGCTGTTTCGTTAAGTCAAATAATGTTTAACTTACTGTATTCTATATTAAGGTTAACTACGGTATTTTCCAATCTTCTCTTGGGTCCGAATATTTATCTTAATGTCTTGCTCTCAAATACCTTCAGTCTATGTTCCTTTCTCTCAATAAGGGACCATATTTCGCAACCATACAGAGCAAGATGCATGATAATCGTTTTGAATATTTTAAGCTTCAAATTCCACCACAGAATTCGCGATGACAAAAATTTTTGAACTGAATAATAACACGAATTCCCTGCTTTCAGTCGACATTTAGTTTCTTCATGAATATGGTTTTCGTTTTTTAATAGGAATAGTATATATTTGAAATTATCCATTTTATCAAAAGTATTATTTGGTATTTCACGTATTCATAATTTACCGCATTACGGTCTCGACGAACTTCCATATATTTAGATTTCCGTGCATTTACTTCTAAAACCATTTCCCTGCAAGCGTTTAATAAGACCTCTGTATTTCTTTCTATTGTTCTCCTATCATACCCTACTAAATTTACATAATCAGCATTACCATATCCTTTTGAATACCATTCAACTCTACGAGGCCGTGGTTGTCATCTTTGATTTTCCTTATAGCGTATTCCGGGACGAAGTTGAATAATAATGGCGACCACGCATCTTCTTGTTTCAGACCATTCTCAACGTGAAAGCTCGTAGGCAAACATTTCTTACCCGGACTTTACTTTGTGATTCATTTAAACACATATTAATTAATGTAATTAGGTTTTCGATGTTCCAAATTCTATAAGAATGTTGTACAACATTTCTCAACCTAATCGAATCGTACGCCTTTCCAAAATCAATTAATAGTTGATGAACCGGGGTGTTGTATTCCTATTTCTTTTCGAGTATTTGTCGAATGGTAATTATGTGGTCAATAGTTGGTCGATTTCGTCTAAATCCGCACTGGTAAATAATCTCCAATAATTTCATCTGCGTAAGGGACCAATCTTGCTAATAAAATGTTTGAAAGGATTTTATAAGTTGTTGACAGGAGAGAAATGCCGCGATAATTATTACAGTCAGTTTTGTCACCTTTCTTGTAAATTGAAATAATGATTGATTCTTTCCACTCTTGTAGCAATTTTTCCTTGTTCCAGATAAGGAGAAGTTTGTATATCTTGTTCCACAATTTTTAGCCTCCAACTAAAATTAACCCTGCAGTGCTCGCTTGCGGACTCTGAGTCCGCAGTCAACAAGGGTTGAAGTTTTTTCTGCGCAAATCACACCTCCCCCTTCCTGTTTTTCATACCTCCAAAAATTGGCTTCTGCTTATCAGTACAGTGTTGCACTTCGAGGCGTGCACTAGTGTTGGAGATATTAGCTAATGCGGAGCGTGAGTCCGCAGCGACCATTAACGTTAGCTACATACACCGTATAGTGGTGACCAGAAAGATGTGGGAAAGCTCAGTGGAAAATAAATATAAATATGACGAAGAGAAAAAGCGTATCCAGCGTTTGTTGGATGAGTGATCAGTCGATGGAAATGATACCGTGTATGAAGATGATGAAGCTGAGAGAGAAGACGACAATTTGACTACTGAAATCATGGACACGGACACCGAAGAGGAAATATCTGATGAAGAGGAAGTGCCACATAGCAAGCAGGTTAGTCCATTTTATCTGGGGAAAGATCAAAAAACGAAGTGGAGTGTGCACGTACCCCGAAAAACGTAAGAACAAGATCAGTGAACATAGTGACGCATTTACCTGATGTAAAACAAGCCACGAAGGATTTGAAAGACCAACTTGAGACATGACTTTGCTGATTATACACACACTAACATTGCAAGAAATACCGGGCAAATTCCTTATCGAATTATACTCCTACAACAACATATTTATAGACATGCGACAATAATTTTGGACATGATTGTACATTAGTGATAAGTGGGTAAGTTGTATGAAGATGAGAAATGACAATTGCAGCGTACACGATACGATAAATTTTAGTTCTGGCTCTTGGATTCCCTACTTTGACCACACGTCAAGGAAGTTTGTGGTGGACAATGTCGTTTCTGTTTCTGTTCTCGGAATTCTTTTTTTCCTTCGTATTCTCATTCTACAAATTCTTTCATAACCATTCTCTTCCATTCTCTTTCATAACCATTATAATATACCCTATTTGCATTAAAAGTAGGAGTTAACTAAAGTAAATTATTTATTTTGTTTCATTTTTCATAAAAAGTTATTTTTACCAAAAGGATCGAAATAATAAGTAACTAAAAACGAATGCACGATGTATATAATAAGTGAAAATCCGTAAAACCGACTTCTCTCGGAACAGGTAAATAATACTTCACGCACATGCTGAACATGTCAGGAAGAGAAGACTGCTTGGGATTTAAGAAATATACCATATCTGTGTATTTTATTTAATATGGGAGATCGCAAAACCCACCGACAGAATAATATTTTAAAACTTCTTGTTAATATATTCCTACCGCGTGTTAATATATTAAATCCAGGACCTCTCGCTCTTAAGACTAAATGGGTGCGTTAGCCATTAAGAACAAGTAAAACTAATCATGAACTAAGTACATTTTGTAGCTCGGGAAGCAGTGTATAGTTGAGAGAGATGACGTGAAAGTGTATCAAGTGGAACATACAATTGCTAGTCAGGTTCGTTTACAAGTTCATACTGAGACAACATGCACATCTGGTACAGTGTCATAAGCTCGCATTATATGCTATCTCTTTGTAAAAGTTTGAGGTAAATGAGCTATGTAGCCATGATCAACGCAAGTTCAGATGAGCTGCACAGATACGCAATGGAGGCGATCCTTGGTAAAGTATTCTTGCAATCGCAAACGAGTTAGATATATTCTACGTCAATATTGTTCAGCTTTGCTATAGGGTGACACTTTCGGACTCAGAGGTGTACATGACTTACATATGCAAATGAAAATTACCATTTACAAATGCACAGTTCTCTTAGTGTACAGAATAAACCAGAAAGATTTAGTTGAATAACCGGATACTTAAACATCAAGGAAAGTCACTGTGATCTGTATCGAATTGTTACAATAAAGAAAAATGGATCGACTACAATTCTGAGCTCCACGTAAATTACTATAAATTGTCCAAAATAATCTAACAATGGCCACCCAAATAAAGAAAATATTTTAAATTTCTCTCTTTCAGGTGAAAACTTCTCCACTCTGTCCCATATTCACTGATACATTAGTGATATCTAAAGATGAAACAAATTTCAAACCGGTTTACCAGATCTTGATCCTACTCTTCATCCTTGATACTGTGGTCATTTTAAGCATCGTTACTCTAAACTTTCCCCGCACCATTGCTACGTATTGAAATATTTTTTTCACCCGTTATTGCCCAATCGTTTTTGTCCTCGTGTAGGAAATCGTTTCCCAAAGTCACTAGGTGCTATATCCGAACGAGATCACCTTATGTGCCGAAACCGAATTAACCTGTAAGTATCGAATAGTAAGTGTGGACATTCATCTGTATCCTGCACTTAGGCCTATGGGTGATGACGCTGCTTACTTCCTGCATTTATTCTTCGTAAATTACATAAAGGAAATACTCAACTTCTTTGTAGTTTATCCTCATATCGTTCCTGAAGACATACAAGGTATATCTAACTTTGCACGAGCTCTACGAGTAAAGATAATAGATTCCTGTTTTTAACCAACTTTCATTCAATATTCCGCTCCCAAGCTGTAAGTATTTTTGCATTTTCCGATCATTTTGGGCAGGACAAGAGGCGAAAGGAGTCATTTAAGCAATCAGGTTAGTCTATACTTTTGGTCTTATTTTGTTATCGGAAATCATCCTAAAACTTGTTGAAATTGCTTCCCAACAACTTATCCTATGATATTTTCCATGAGAATACAGTATCATCTAAAATAGAGCAAGGTAGTGAATACTCACTCAGACTTTAGATAAATATGTTTTGTGGATTTTTTATCTATACCTCTGACTTTATATAAACATATCCATGATTCTTCTTATAGATTACATATTTATTCATATACCTTAGGATTTCAAATAATAACATTAAAGAGATATGATAGCTCGCTTATACAATGCGCATTACTACTAGTAATGTATAATATGTAATTAAATGAGATGTAATTTATGTTATTTGATATTAGACAAGAAATTGTTTCACAGTAATAATTGTGTCCTATTTCAGGTAATCAAGAAATTCCTAACACAAATCAACAAAATGTCCTTGTATACAGTCCTACTTATTGAAATTCTCTGCCATATTTACTATATTAACATTTAGCCTAGAAGTGTTATAATAGTTAGCATTACTAAAATTATTTATCTTTATACAATATTTACTAGAGAAACAAATGTATTTAAATTTAGATATTTATTACACATGTTGTGCTATAAAAGTGAAAAACTGGGTACTAACTTGCAGAAAATGTAAAATAATGTTTCATCAATTTCATTTCACTATTTTCAGTTTTGATTTATATTCATGTATTACCTAAGCATTATACCATTAAGTCAAACTATTTTTGTCACGTGCAAAATTATTTATTCGCCCTCAAAAGAATGTCAGGATTTAATTTGAAAAATAGTCTGCACTAATTTTGATACACATCCTTACAAAAAAGATCTCTAACTCTCTTCTTATTTTGATGTTACTAAGCAATTTGAACCTTTAAACAATATTCTTTTAATATAATTTAAATTAAGAAATTCACATAACAAAGACACACTTCTGAAATACTTTATCCTTAATCTCAAATTATGATGGAAAGGAAAACTCAGATCAACAGAATGTCGCTGTGTACAGTTCTAATAGTAAGTTATGTAAAATATTACTCAATCTTTACTGCATTAAAATTCTCCAGATTATCAATCCTTGTAGACACAATATCGGTCTGAAAATTGTAAGTTTTGGAAATGAAATGTAATTTACGGAAGGATAAGATGCAACGTGTTTCTGTTAATATCACATCTGGGGGTATCGATGAATGATATATTGAATTGCTCCAACTAACTCATCGGTTAATCTTGACAGACCCATAGTCAACGAATGAATAAATTTTCTGGAAAGATGTGGGCTTTGTTATGTCTCATTCAAACAATTCCTGACGTGCATTTTATCTATTGAAATTATTCAATTATGGGACAATTTATCTGTGATCTTGCTTTAGATATTACTCACCAAAAATGTCACAAAGATAAATATGTTAAACTGTGAAAATTGTATGACTGACATTAGATAGAAATATTATTATTATTATTTTGTTTTTAGAGATGAGAATTAATTCTTGATCGTCAGTAAGGTGTGATTTTGAGTGGTAATATACGACTTCAACTGACAAATATCGTTGAACTGAATAAGGATTGTACTGGAGCTATGATGTTTTAGTGGAAGAGCTTCCATCTATGATGTGTGGGGTCCCTGGTTCGATTCCCGCTCAAGCGAAGTGAACCTTGTCATATACAAACACAGTGTGTATGGGTTCTCTCGGGGCTTCCCCGTCTTCTCCCACTTTCTTCATTCTACTATTTCATTCACTTCTCGCCATCATCGTCTTCTTTAACGTACCATGAGCATAAGCGTGGACGTAAAAGTTAAAGATTCCATTTCAAGAATCATAGTAACTTTGTGGAAAATGAGTTGAGTTTAGTTGATTTTGAGTTTAACGTCCCTTTCAGCAGCGATTCTGTATGAGATGGACCTATTGATTAACGTGGTATGTTAACCACATGAGCTTCAGCCGGGAATCGAACCAGGATCTCCCAATCCAAAGGCGCGTATCTAACCACTTAGGCACGAACGATCTCACTCTCGAAAATGAAATCTCAGTTTATTAAGCCCTACATATTATTTTAGTTCCATGATACCTAGCGTGGGAAGATAATATTGTTAAAAATTGGGACAATAATAACAGAATGATAAATAGCCACAATTTATATAAATAAATGATGATGAAATTTACATTGTTATATAAAACTGAATACTGCTTTTTTCTATGTATATTATACAGAATTGTTCGCTAATATTATTGGCTTATTAACTCTAAATATTTTGAGCTGTAAAAAATATTGTGGTGTTTATAAGGAACGTTAAGAAATTCACATAAACAAGCCACAAGAAAAATCTCTTATTTCCGGTAATCATAAAAATCCTAATACAGATCAAAAAATATCCCTGAGTACAGCCCTACTGTTAAGTTAAGATATATATTTCAACGTATTTCTTAGATTAAATGTTTTCTTCAATACTTTGCAATTGAAAAAATAATGTAATATTTACACTGAAAATGGTATGTTTTTAAACCTTATTTTGGGAAGTAAAATGTAATTCACTTGCTAAAAGTAAGGAATATATGGTAAACGTATTACTCTAAGGGTCTTCAAAACATTTTAATGTTTTGTATGCTGTAACAAAGTGAATTAATTACCCAGTGATATGTATTTGATCTTTAAACACAATATTTCTTAGTGAAAGCATCTTTTACTCTTGAAATAGTTTATTGTACTGTTATGATTACATTAGGTAAGATTAAAAAACATAATTAATGGGTCGTTTGAGATATGACAAAATGGTTGTTTAAATATAACGATTTTGTGCACATCGTTTAGGACAGTCAAAAGCTTCGCCGAATGGTATGCGAGAAAGAAGATAATCCATATAAGACAACCTCTATTACGGCATATATATATATTAAAACACTTCTTTGGTAATGTTGAATAAGTCATTTTATCTTTCGTAGAGGAATAAGTAAAACTTGCAGCGGATATGGCCAAAAAGTTCACTGTTGGCGCTGAATGTGCAGTTTACGTATGTGACAAAATGATTTCGCGAAATAGCACCTGAATCATTCGCGACATAATTGTAGAGAAAATCAACACGTATTTGTAATTGAACGTACTTTAATTACTTCAAGGAAATGTACTCTATTGAAACAATATGTTTCGAGACACTGAATGTAACAACCTGGTCATTACATTTACATTGAGAAAGGTTGGTTGAATGTGTTAAAGTTGACAAAAGAGAAATAAATGGAAAGGGAAATATTTTACTAGAAAAATGTGTTCTTACTGGAATATTAAAATAACCAATAAAATCGGGTGAAACTGAGCATTAAAGATGCGATTTTACCACACCCGAAAAGTGAGTACCTAAATGATTATATTTTCTCCAAATGCAACATGTAATGCTTTTTAAAAAGAAAAACTTGCGAAAATTTACATGAAGGATACTCAATAATAGTTAGAAATTTTGAGACGGATTCATTCACTAATGTCGAGCGAAATAAGATAATTCTACCATAGACACATACAAGTCACTAGTGGAATATCGACATGCACATTTCGAGGAAGAGCGTTCTCTCTGCAAAATAGCTAAGAAACATAATTTTGCCAATAAAATAATGAGGCGATACAAGAGGAGACTGTATTGTATCTCCCTTCTGATAAAAAAATCTTATAATTTGAAACAGAAGGCATTTTTCAAAAAGGCGTAATCCCTAGCATGCAATTTTATGGAAACTTGGGAATAAATGATGAAAGAAAAATTTGATTATCACCAACAGAGATATATTGTGAAACTGGAGAAAATTATCAAATAAATTATATGTTTAATATAAGAAATGAATAAAAAAATCAGCAAACGTCCCACAGAGTTTCCATTATTATATCGGCTGAACACTAGTTTCACGATTCTAAGAATGGTGTAACCCGCGAATTAACAACGTCTGTCTCATTCGTGCAAAATGGAGATTAGACACGCGAAAAGGTTATTGAAAATCCGACTAATCTCGTATTTTGTAATCTGAGTCTATTTTAAATTGTGAATGCGATCCGAGTACAAAGAATCATTAACAATATTTTTTGCCGTCAAATGACAAATGAAGTCGCGTCATTATAATATCACATACAGAGTTGTTTGAAACAAAAGGAAACGAATACATGTATGAGTATAGATTCTAACAGTTACTAACCAAATTGTCTGTGAAGAGAAAAACTGAGTTGAGAAACCAACTAAGTATGAAGGAGAATGTAGAGAAAATGAAACATTAACAAACTCTACTAATATAAGCGCAGATTCTCAGCGCTTATATAACAGTGACAAAGAATGGAATTTGAGTTGCAAGGTCTTTTAACTAAAGTAATTCAATCATACGAAAATGGCTGTTCTTGCTAGTTGCTGATATTGCATCATGCTTGAAGTATACTGAAAATACTCTCTAGTTACTAGAATTTGATTTTTGTTAAAGCAAAACTAAAATATCCAAAGTTGAGGAAGTCGAGTCCAGTTCTGTCTGGAAGAGTATTTTGATTAGAGATTGAGTTACAGATGCCTTGTATTCTTGCCCTCAGTTAACTTATATGTTGACTTTCTGTGAAAGTTAAATAATCCAATGAGGTTTCCTTTATAGTAAAATGTATTGGTTGCCAATTATGTGCTACGAGAAAAGAAGAGAGTTTCCACAGGAGACGCACCAGAAGTGTACCACTGTGACACTGACTATTAGATGTGCTTAAAATTCACACTGAACTGGAGTCAGTCAAAAACGAGGATTAACTTCATTACACCATACATATGACTTTTGGTTCCATGAAATCTTTCGTGAGAAAACTGTATTGTTTGTCATCCGTCAATAATAATGAACCAGTTTATAACCACGCGAAATTTTCATTACATAAATTTAGACTTTTTATCTCAGAAGAATAGAATATGGTTCGTTGTAGGTTACATAGAGACGAGTTCCCTAATTTTGCTCCCTCTTTGAGTTTCCTAAACAACTTGAAAGTTTTAAAAATCTTTTGTGGTAAGTGATGGAAGTTAATAATTTTGAATAACGAAACCAATGGAAAGATATTATATTTCAGTTAATCAAGCAAATCAAAATACAGGTCAACAAAATGTCCCTGTGCAAGCCTTACTGAAAGTTACTTAATATATTACTCCTTCTTTATTAGATTACAATTTTGTCTATGCCTTACAATTCAATAAAACAATGCTCAAATGCTATGAATTTTTAAAATTTTATGTTCGAAAATAAAACGTAATGCCTTTACCAAATCTAAAACACGTACGGTTAGTCTATTATTCCTAACATCTTTTAGAAGTTTTAAAATTTTTTCACCCTGAAACAATACGCGTAATATTTCCCAGTAATATGCCTTCTCTTCCTACAACAGTACTCTTTGAGAAATCATATTTCAATCCTAAAATAGTTTATTGCTTTTAAAGACTACATCATGCAAGATAGAAAGTTATAATTAACGAATCGATAGAAGGTTGAGAATTGAGTTGCTAAAATTTCTTGCCTTTTTGCACAGTACTTACAGCATTATAAAGGTTATGAGAATGATTTACAAAAATAAAGGCAATTGCAATGAGGTAATTTCTAATATGATTGACATAGAAACACTGCGTTTTCGAAGCCTAGGAAAAGTTATTGTGTCTATTGTCGAAGAATAGAGAGAAATGGTAATACATATAGCGTAAAATTCGCTTTTTATATTAAGTTAATTAATTAGCTTGTATATGACGAATGATCTCGTCAAAGGCGACATTGTTTCACTGAAACTTCTGCGTAAACGAAGTCAAAATATATTCGCAATGATGCGTTAGTATGTCGGAATGTTTTGAAGAAACCCTATTCTGATTAAAAATGTATTCAATGACATTGAACATAAATTTAGGTGTCATATGTATGTTCTGAGGAACTTCGTTTAATTTATCTCATGTTTCATAAATTAGCTATAAACAGAACGAAGTAAGTTCTTATAGTAATATTAAAATAACTGAAAGAGAATTCGGACTAAACTTAGTAATCATAAAGATGCTAGTCTATCTCAATAGTAAAACCATATAAAACAACTAAACGTATATATGGCGTAAAAATAAAGCTCTTTTATGGCAAAACGTGATGTAGAAGAAGGAATGTGCAAAGAATTGAACACAAGTCGCTGCATAAATAATTAGAAATTATCAAACTGATCCATCCACCAAGAGGGAGTAGACAAAATAATGCTACCATTGCAAATTTCAAGCTAATTCGAAGAGAATTGACATGATATCTGAAGGAAGAGCAGTGCCAAGTTTTCCCCCAAATAAATATATGATGCATTTGAAATAAAACAGTGACATAAAAATCAACGTGTCGAATCTTGCCTTTGACGGATAGTTCATTATTCTACACCATGGGAAATCTTTCAAAGCAACTGTATGATTTCGATCACTTAATATAAGGCTAGCTTGGATATAAATGTAAAAGGAAAAAGAGTAGGGTCACTTATAAATCTTTATACTGTCGAGAAACTATCATGTAAATGGGTTCGTAATGTAAGGAATCGAGAAGAAGTAAGCTAACGTCCCTTAGTGTTTCCATTATTGAATCACAAGAACAAGAGTTTTGTGGTCGTAAGATTGACGTAATCCGTAAAGGAATTAATACATGACTTTTGTGTATTATAATAAAGGGTAACGCATGCGGAAAAGTTATGAAAAAAGACAAATCTCGTCTTATATAATGAAAATATATATGTCAAATTTGGAACGGGATTCGACCAAATAGGACCATAATATTTCTTGTCGTTAAATGATATATTGAGTTGTTGGAAACATGAAATGGAACAACTAAATTTAAGAGCATAACTTCCAAAAATTACTAGCTTAATTGTTCTTGAGAAAAGATCCGAGTTGTTCAACTAATATGAAGAACAAGTGGCGGAATAAAAACTGATTGCATTTTTCTAATAAAGAAGTCCTAATAAGACAGTTAGAAAGGATGGGATTTTAATTGCTGTGGACTAATAACTAACGTCTTCATCGCCGTAAGAAAGTGGCTGCTGTCGCTAGTGGCTGACACTGAATCTTGCTTGAGGTATACTCAAAAACCACATTCAAGTTACAAGAATTTTTATTTTCTAACAAGGAAATTATTTATTTTCTAAAGTAAAAAGGAAACTATCCAAAGTTGTCCGGAATGGAGGATGTTTACTCCAGTTGGGCTTGGAAGAGTATTTTGGTGAGAGCTTCTGCTACATATATCTTGGAATCTTGTCTGCAATCATTTTATCTGTAGATGTTTTCAGAGAGACGAACCATCTGATAGCAAGGTTCCTCTTACATTAAAAGGTAGTCGTTGCAAATCATGATCTGTGATAGAAAGGTACAAATTGTACCACTTCTTAACACATAATCGATAGTCCAACTGAGAACTATGATTGGAAGAAAGCGCTGATGAGATGACTAGGTTGCATTGGTGTCAATGATATTTCGGTGGTAAGGATAAATGTGTGAACTGCTTTTACCAATTAATGGACTGACCTCTTCTTCAGTTAGTTGAATAGTATTGTTCAATACATCACTGCGTTCATTATTACGTAGAGGTCTTCCTTTCTTTTTCTTTCAAATATATTGAAAGAAATGAATGATAATTAGCATTTTATGTATAGGTATTCTTCGATTCTTTGACAGACTAGTCGATAATTTGGTTTAGATATTGGTAACTAAATATGTCACAAAAGGAATTAGGTCAGTTAAAATTTCAAAGTGAATAACTGAGCGAGCTTACTTCATAAGAATAATGCTATCAAACTGAAAAATTTAGTTACACAGGGCTAGCATAAATAATTCATTAATTTTTAAAAGACTACATTTCCGAACGTTTTACATGTACATACATAAAACACATATTAAAAGAACCACAATCTCACCAACTTTATACATCTCTAAAAATGTTCAATATGTGTCCTTTTGGTGACACGACACACGTTCAGTCCGTACTCGAGCTCATTCCATACATTTTTGTAGCATAGTCCAAATAATTTTCTGAACTACAGGGCTGGTGTTCCTTGAATTCAACAAAGGATTGCGGTAGTGGGGGTACGTAAACAAGGTCAGTAACATATTAAACTATCCCTCACTCTCTCCACTGTTTATTATGACACATTTTGTTGACCGGTGCTTTTACCTTTACTCAAGCAGCAAGTGTCCTTGAGTTACCGATATCACTGTAAGTGCTTTGTTTACATGGCGGTTGTTTCTATACTCCCTTCTGAAAGCGAGTTGCGCGTCTATAATAGACGAACATCTGGCATATTCAAGCACATAAAACCATTTTCTTGCTTTCCCTCCATTATCGATAGGTACTAACCTCGTACTGCCACACTGCCACACCCAATCGGAAAGATAATGGACTAGTAGCGTGACACAATATGCACTTGGTGAATTTGTCGTTCCTTCCATATATCCTTCATGTATGTGTATGTGTAATACTTTTAAAATAAAGCCTTTTCGAAACAAATGAATCATTTATGGTAACTCTGCGTATCTACATATATACATGTGTTTTTGATTCGTGAAAAAATATGCCGGTATCATTTCAGGAATTGTCTAGTAGTATGGATATAATTTCAGAGAGAGGTTCATGTAGTTTCCGTTTTGTCTTAATAACATTAAAAAATTGAACCTTAAAACAAACTTCTGTTCTATATTAAATAAGTATAGTTATTAATATTAGAAGGACATTTGTAGGAATATTTTGTTTTCTATTTCAGGCAATGAAAATCAAAACACAGGACAACAGTATGTCCCTGTATACAGTCCAAATGGTAAGCTATTTAATATATTATTTAATGTTTACTTGAAATAAATTTCTATCCTTGTCAGATTTAGTAAATTCAATACCTAGGAAAAATAAAACGTATTAAATTTACAGAAGAAATATGTCACAAGGTTAGTGTATTAATGTGATATCGGCGATACCGATAAATGTCTGTACTAAACTGATTCAACTAACTAATTGACTGATTCGACTAATTAATGACCCTCCTTCAACGAGTGAAAGAGTTTGTTAAGAACACAAGGAATTTGGACACAAGTATACGTGCCATTTCCTTTGTGTTTAAAATAAGTCTTTTGGGATTCACGTGTGACAAGGCTGAGTCAAAGGTCTTTGGACACCTGCATAAATTTAAAAATCCACGAGAAAAGTAGGGCCTATAAAGTGATGATGGAAACAGAGGTTTGATGAGGGACCGCATTTTTGAAGTGTATGTCATTCATGGCCGCCATCTTGAAATCCACCATTTTGGATTCAAGTCAATTTTTAAGTGGGAAGGGGGTATATGAAACATCAAATAACACTAGCTTGAACTCAGGAATTTGGTGGTGTAATTTGCATTTTTTCCTATCTTGTACAGTTTAGAAGTTATTAATGTTCAAAGCTGGGAAATTACCTTGATACTGACTCAGTTCTCTCTTTGTTCCAGGTGATCTAAAATGGGTCTGACACGTGAACAGAAGATCGAAATCATCCTTACATCAGGGGAACGCAGCTACCGAACAATAGCAGCTGACTACAACAGAGGCACCCAGACAGAGAACCGGTATCGCACAGCACGGTGGCTCACGTGATCACCAAATTCCGGGAGACGGGCTCTGTTCAAGATAGGGCACGTAGTGGGAGACCAAAGACTGCCGCCAATGAGGAAACTGAAACGGCGGTTGTTGCGTCGTTTGTCAAAAGTTCTAAACGAAGTACCCGTAGTGTGTCCCTAGCATGTGCAATAAGCTAATCCTCCGTTGTCCGGATATTGCACGCCAACCAGTGGCATCCGTACAAGCTGCACATGCAACATAAACTGAACGACGATGACCCTGATCGCCGGTTAGAGTTCTGCATGTGGGCTACTGAACAACACGAACTGGATCCTGCGTTTGCCAAGGGCATACTGTTCAGGCGTATTTCACTTTGAACGGGGAGGTTAATCGACATAATTGCCGACACTGGTGTGACGCAAATCCGAACTGGGTTGACCCGAGTCGAGAACATAGTCCAGCGAAGGTGATGGTGTGGTGTGGCATATGGGACACCCGCATCATTGGACCATTTTTCATTTACAACACTTTAACTGCACCACAGTATCTGATGCTGCTGGAGGATCTTGTGTTCCGTGCCGCACTGAACGCTGGCGGCATTTTCCCATCTTATTTTCAGCCCCTCCACTCTATGGACTTGGTGTCCGTGAATGGTTGGATGAACAACTGCTAGGGAAGTGGATTGATCGCCGTGGTCCCATGGAGTGGCCGCCCAGATCCTCTGACTTAACGCACCTTGATTTTTATCTATGGGGACATCTTAAACAGATAGTGTATGCTGAGACAATCCGTGATTTGAGACACCTGGAGGAACACATCCAACAAGCCTGTGACCAAATTTCAGGAGACATTCTCCTCCGTGTACAGTCAGAGTGGTTGTGGCGACTACAGTTGTGCATTGCATGGGATGGACAACACGTAGAACGTATTGTAGCTTCAGTAGCAAGGAAATTTCCCACATTTGAACATTAATAACTTTTAAACTATACAAGATAGACAAAACCAAATCACACCACTAAATTCCTGAGCTCAAGCTAGTGTTATTTGATGTGTCATACACCCCCTTCCCATGTAAAAAATTGACTTGAATCCAAAATAGCGGATTTCAAGATAGAGGCCATGAATGACCTACACTCCAAAAGTTGCGGCCCCTCATCAAACCTCTGTTCCCATCATTAGCTTGTACTTTTCCTTCGATTTTCAAACTTATGCAGTTGTCCAAGGACTTTTGACTCACCCTATATAAATTTCGTAATAGTACTTAAATACGAAAAATGAGTATGAATTATTGTAACCTCACTGAATTCAATAATTACGCAATTTGATCAAAACATAAAATTCTTAATATTTGATTGATATTACTTCGGTTTAGTTAATATTATAACGGATTTATAATGTAACTAGATTAGAGAAATTAGTGCATACTTCAACATTGTAATTTCACTAGTTTATCGGCTTTGTTCAAGACGAGAAAAATAGAGTTTCCACAGGAGACACACCAGTAGTATACTACTCTGACACTGACAGTTTAGTACTTAAGTATCGTACTTACCCGAAGTCAGTCAAAAATGAGGATAAGACGCACGTTTGCTTTTGGTTCCATGAACCCGTTAGTAAGAAAACAGTATGGCTTGTAATGAGTCAATAATTAGCATCAATTTGTAACCATAATTTAAAAAAATATTTTGCGAAACTTTCAGTATATAAATCGATTTTTTTACCAGAAGAATAATTTTTGGTTTGTTGTAGATTACATAGAGAAGTGTTCACAAATTTTCCTTAACTTTAATTTTACTAAAGAATTTGAATCTTTGAATGATTTATATTGTACATAACACACATTAAGAATTTCACATAAAGAGACCACATGAAAAAATATTTTATGTCCTGTTTCAGGTAATGTTGGAAGTCAAAGCACATGTCAACAAAATGTCCTTGTGTACACTCCTACTGGTAAGATTTTTTAATGCGTTACTTCTTTACAAAGTTATATTCTATGTATACCTGACAATTCAACAAAAAAATTAATGTCTGTCATGAAAACGTTGTTTTAATATTTTATGTTGAAAAATAAAATATAATGGTTTTACCTGAAGTAAAATACTAATGGTTAGAATACTGCTAGTAACAACTTTAGAAAGTTTAAAATTTTTCACATTGATAAATTTTGCATAATATTTCCCAGTAATAGGACATAATTTCTTAGGATAGTACTCTTTATCATGGTGTCTGAAATGTGGTGATCTATTCACTAAAATAATTGTCAACGTACGTAAACGACAGTTGTCGCTAATTGTTGACTTTGGATCATGTTTGGAATATACTCAAAAGTAATACTCGCGTTACTAGAATTAGCTTTGTACTGGGAATTTGTACTTTTCTGGGTTAGTAGATTATACTGAGGATGGTTGAGTCATACATTAAGTTACGTTCAAAAAAGACCAAACTTAGTGGCCAAACTAAATACGCAATTTCCAGCTGAACTGTAGAGTTCTGAGATATATCTAGGATAATGTCAAAAGGTTAGGGCACATGTTTCTTTGTTCGTGGTTTGGTTGCAAACTCGAAGATTTTCATTGAACATACTGATAAGAAATATAATAAGCTCAGTACGTAGTGAAGAGCATATTTTACTTTCCAGGATACTAATGCAAGAGAAACAAAAAATGATAAAGTGCTGTTTTTCTGTTAATATCTATCAGAAAGAGTCACTATAAGAAGTCCAAATCGTATCATCATGTAAAGATACAAATGTGCAAAAGTAAAAGTGGATGTTCTAAACGGACGTAGCAATTCTCGCATTTTCACATTTCAAAGGTATCTAAAACACCCAGAAATGCAGGCTGTTTGGAAAAGTTAAAGGATAGAAACGTATTTCATGTCTAAATACTCTTTAAAATAATATGTTAAACCTTCTCTTGAAATAACCAAAAATATAACATTTGCTAGTAATCTCTGGAAATTTATCTGTTCCAAACAGTCACTCTCGATTTCACCTATTTCTAATATAATAATGGTTTATTCCCGTAAACAATAATCGCAAAATAGCATGTCAAGAATAGTTTCCAATAAGTACCATATATATATATATATATATATATATATATATATATATATATATATATATATATATATATATATATATATATATGCATAACATAGATCCATGCATTCATTTTTGCTGATTCTACTTAACCCTTTGGAGAGCCTGGGTTTTGGGGTATTTTTTAGACTTTCAGTCAAGCAGCTGCTGCATCGTCACTATTTATCCCAAGATCATGGTTCATACCTCATTCTCTGCACAATGAAGCTGCCTTCCAAATGGTACCACTTGCATGCCCAAATAATAGGTTCCCCAAAGGGTTAAACTATCTTTAATTTTTGCAATAAATATTTGAGTAATGCAAAGTGCATCTAAAGAAGTTTCTTTGGTTTCCTTTCAGATAATCAACGAAACCCTGACACAAATGTGCAGAATATCCCTGTGCTCATACCCACAGGTACTTTTGAAAGTTTTATAGTGTGCACTTGTATTTAACATATTAAAGGGTAGATATTTCTAAAAATGAAATAGTACTATCTATTACCAAAATAACTTAATTTAACAAAATAATAAACTTTACGTTTAAGTTTAATGAAAATTATTAATTTATACAATTTGTATTAAATTCTTAATGCATAACATAGATCCATGCTTTCATTTTTCCTGATTTCACTTAACCCTTTCGGGATCCTGGGTTTTGGGGTATTTTTTAGTCTTTCTGTCAAGCAGCTACTGCATCGTCACTATTTATCCTAGGATCATGGTTCATACCTCATTCCCTGCAGAATGAAGCTGGCGTTCAAATGGTACCACTTGCGTGCCCATATCATAGGTACCCGAAAGGGTTAAACTATCTTTAATTTTTGCAATAAATATTTGAGTGATGCAATGCACATCTAAAGAAATTTCTTTTGTCTCCTTTCAGATAATCAAGGAAACCTTGACACAAATGTGCAGAATATCTCTGTTGTAAAACCCACAGGTACTTTTGAAAGTTTTATAGTGTGCACTTGCATTTACCATATTAAAGGGTAGTATATTTCTACAATTGAAATAGTACTATCTATTACCAAAGTAACCTAATATAACAAAATAATAAATATTACGTTTAAGTTTAATGATAATTATTAATTTATACTATTTGTATTAAAATCTTAATACATAACATAGATCCAAGTTTTTATTTTTCCTGATTTTACTTAACCGTTTGAGGTTAATGGGTATTGGGGTATTTTTTAGTCTTTCAGTCAAGCAGCTACAGCATCGTCACTATTTGTCCTAGGATCATGGTTCATACTTCATTCTCTGCAGAATAATGCTGGCGTTCAAATGATATCACTTGCATGCCCATATCATAAGGTCCCCAAAGGGTTAAATTATCTTTAATTTTTGCAATAAATATTTCAGGAATGCAATGTGCATCTAAAGAAATTTATTTTGTCTCTTTTCAGATAATCAAGGAAACCCTGACACAAATGTGCCGAATATCCCTGTGCTCATACCCACAGGTACTTTTGAAAGTTTTATAGTGTGCACTTGTATTTATCATACTAAAGGGTAGGTATTTCTAAAAATTAAATAGTATTATCTAATACGAAAATAACCTAATTTCACAAAATAATAAATTTTACGTTTAAGTTTAATGATAATTATTAATTTATACAATTTGTATTAAATTCTTAATGCATAACATAGATCCATGCTTTCATTTTTCCTGATTTCACTTAACCCTTTCGGGATCCTGGGTTTTGGAGTATTTTTTAGTCTTTCAGTCAAGCAGGCACTGCATCGTCACTATTTACCCCAGAATCATGGTTCATACCTCATTCTCTGCACAATGAAGCTGGCTTTCAAGTGGTGGCACTCGCATGCCCATATCATAGGTCCCCCAAAGGGTTAAACTATCTTTAATTTTTGCAATAAATATTTCAGGAATGCAATGTGTATCTAAAGAAATTTATTTTGTCTCTTTTCAGATAATCAAGGAAACCCTGACACAAATGTGCCGAATATCCCTGTGCTCATACCCACAGGTACTTTTGAAAGTTTTATAGTGTGCACTTGCATTTACCATATTAAAGGATAGTATATTTTTAAAATTGAAATAGTACTATCTATTACCAAAATAACCTAATATAACAAAATAATAAATATTACGTTTAAGTTTAATGATAATTATTAATTTATACTATTTGTATTAAATTCTTAATACATAACAAAGATCCATGTTTTTATTTTTCCTGATTTTACTTAACCGTTTGAGGATAATGGGTTTTGGGGTATTCTTTAGTCTTTCAGTCAAGCAGCTACTGCATCGTCACTATTTGTCCCAGAATCATGCTTCATACCTCATTCTCTGCACAATGAAGCTGGCTCTCAAATGGTGCCACTCGCATGCCCATATCATAGGATTCCAAAAGGGTTAAATCATTTTAATTTTTGCAAAAAATATTTGAGGAAAGCAAAGTGCATCTAAAGAAGTTTCTTTTGTCTCCTTTCAGATAATCAAGGAAACCCTGACACAAATGTGCCGAATATCCCTGTGCTCATACCCACAGGTACTGTTAAAAGTTTTATAGTGTGCACTTGTATTTACCATATTAAAAGATAGTATATTTCTAAAAATGAAATAGTAATATGTATTACCAAAATAACCTAATTTCACAAAATAATAAATTTTACGTTTAAGTTTAATGATAATTATTAATTTATACAATTTGTATTAAATACTTAATGCATAACATAGATCCATGGTTTCATTTTTCCTGATTTCACTTAACCCTTTTGGGATCCTGGGTTTTGGGGTATTTTTCAGTCTTTCTGTCAAGCAGCTACTGCATCGTCACTATTTATCCTAGGATCATGGTTCATACCTCATTCTCTGCAGAATGAAGCTGGCGTTCAAAAGGTACCACTTGCGTGCCCATATCGTAGGTACCCGAAAGGGTTAAACTATCTTTAATTTTTGCAATAAATATTTGAGTGATGCAATGCACATCTAAAGAAATTTATTTTGTCTCCTTCCAGATAATCAAGGAAACCCTGACACAAATGTGCAGAATATCTCTGTTGTAAAACCCACAGGTACTTTTGAAAGTTTTATAGTGTGCACTTGCATTTACCATATTAAAGGGTAGTATATTTCTAAAATTGAAATAGTATTATCTATTACCAAAATAACCTAATATAACAAAATAATAAATATTACGTTTAAGTTTAATGATAATTATTAATTTATACTATTTGTATTAAATTCTTAATACATAACATAGATCCAAGTTTTTATTTTTCCTGATTTTACTTAACCGTATGAGGATAATGGGTTTTGGGGTATTTTTTAGTCTTTCAGTCAAGCAGCTACTACATCGTCACTATTTGTCCCAGAATCATGGTTCATACCTCATTCTCTGTACAGTGAAGCTGGCTCTCAAATGGTGCCTCTCGCATGCCCATATCATAGGATCCCAAAAAGGATTAAATTATCTTTAATTTTTGCATAAATATTTGAGGAATGCAATGTGCATCTAAAGAAATTTATTTTGTGTCCTTCAGATAATCAAGGAAACCCTGACACAAATGTGCCGAATATCCCTGTGCTCATACCCACAGGTACTTTTGAAAATTTTATAGTGTGCACTTGTATTTACCATATTAAAGGGTAAATATTTCTAAAAATGAAATATTACTATCTATTACCAAAATAACCTAATTTTACAAAATTATAAACATTACATTTAAGTTTAATTAAATTAGTAATTTATACAATTTGTATTAAATACTTAATGCATAACATAGATCCATGTTTTCATTTTCCCTGATTTCACTTAACCCTTTCGGGATCCTCTGTTTTGGGGTATTTTTTAGTCTTTCTGTCAAGCAGCTACTGCATCGTCATTATTTATCCTAGGATCATGTTTCATACCTCATTCTCTGCAGAATGAAGCTGCCGTTCAAATAGTACCACTTGCGTGCCCATATCATAGGTACCCGAAAGGGTTAAACTATCTTTAATTTTTGCAAAAAAATTTGAGTAATGCAATGTACATCTAAAGAAATTTCTTTTGTCTCCTTTCAGATAATCAAGGAAACCCTGACACAAATGTTCAGAATATCTCTGTTGTGAAACCCACAGGTACTTTTGAAAGTTTTATAGTGTGCACTTGTATTTACCATATTAAAAGGTAGTATATTTCTAAAAATGAAATAGTAATATGTATTACCAAAATAACCTAATTTCACAAAATAATAAATTTTACGTTTAAGTTTAATGATAATTATTAATTTATACAATTTGTATTAAATACTTAATGCATAACATAGATCCATGCTTTCTTTTTTACTGATTTCACTTAACCCTTTCGGGATCCTGGGTTTTGGAGTATTTTTTAGTCTTTCAGTCAAGCAGCTACTGCATCGTCACTATTTGTCCTAGGATCATGGTTCATACTTCATTCTCTGCAGAATAAAGCTGGCGTTCAAATGATATCACTTTCATGCCCATATCATAGGTACCCGAAAGGGTTAAACTATCTTTAATTTTTGCTATAAATATTTGAATAATGCAATGCACATCTAAAGAAATTTCTTTTGTCTCCTTCCAGATAATCAAGGAAACCCTGACACAAATGTGCAGAATATCTCTGTTGTGAAACCCACAGGTACTTTTGAAAGTTTTATAGTGTGCACTTGCATTTACCATATTAAAGGGTAGTATATTTCTAAAATTGAAATAGTACAATCTATTGCCAAAATAACCTAATTTCACAAAATAATAAATATTACGTTCAAGTTTAATGATAATTATTAATTTATACTATTTGTATTAAATTCTTAATACATAACATAGATCCATGTTTTTATTTTTCCTGATTTTACTTAACCGTTTGAGGATAATGGGTTTTGGGGTATTTTTTAGTCTTTCAGTCAAGCAGCTACTGCATCGTCACTATTTGTCCTAGGATCATGGTTCATACTTCATTCTCTGCAGAATAATGCTGGCGTTCAAATGATATCACTTGCATGCCCATATCATAAGGTCCCCAAAGGGTTAAATTATCTTTAATTTTTGCAATAAATATTTCAGGAATGCAATGTGCATCTAAAGAAATTTATTTTGTCTCTTTTCAGATAATCAAGGAAACCCTGACACAAATGTGCCGAATATCCCTGTGCTCATACCCACAGGTACTTTTGAAAGTTTTATAGTGTGCACTTGTATTTATCATACTAAAGGGTAGGTATTTCTAAAAATTAAATAGTATTATCTAATACGAAAATAACCTAATTGCACAAAATAATAAATTTTACGTTTAAGTTTAATGATAATTATTAATTTATACAATTTGTATTAAATTCTTAATGCATAACATAGATCCATGCTTTCATTTTTCCTGATTTCACTTAACCCTTTCGGGATCCTGGGTTTTGGAGTATTTTTTAGTCTTTCAGTCAAGCAGGCAGTGCATCGTCACTATTTATCCCAGAACCATGGTTCATACCTCATTCTCTGCACAATGAAGCTGGCTTTCAAGTGGTGGCACTCGCATGCCCATATCATAGGTCCCCCAAAGGGTTAAACTATCTTTAATTTTTGCAATAAATATTTCAGGAATGCAATGTGTATCTAAAGAAATTTATTTTGTCTCTTTTCAGATAATCAAGGAAACCCTGACACAAATGTGCCGAATATCCCTGTGCTCATACCCACAGGTACTTTTGAAAGTTTTATAGTGTGCACTTGCATTTACCATATTAAAGGTAGTATATTTTTAAAATTGAAATAGTACTATCTATTACCAAAATAACCTAATATAACAAAATAATAAATATTACGTTTAAGTTTAATGATAATTATTAATTTATACTATTTGTATTAAATTCTTAATACATAACAAAGATCCATGTTTTTATTTTTCCTGATTTTACTTAACCGTTTGAGGATAATGGGTTTTGGGGTATTTTTTAGTCTTTCAGTCAAGCAGCTACTGCATCGTCACT
The DNA here is from genome assembly GCF_964235325.1 of Thermobia domestica. Lineage (NCBI taxonomy): Eukaryota > Metazoa > Arthropoda > Insecta > Zygentoma > Lepismatidae > Thermobia > Thermobia domestica. The sequence goes on along the minus strand of NC_137456.1, from coordinate 145,364,676 downwards.
ATTTGTCCCAGAATCATGCTTCATACCTCATTCTCTGCACAATGAAGCTGGCTCTCAAATGGTGCCACTCGCATGCCCATATCATAGGATTCCAAAAGGGTTAAATCATTTTAATTTTTGCAAAAAATATTTGAGGAAAGCAAAGTGCATCTAAAGAAGTTTCTTTTGTCTCCTTTCAGATAATCAAGGAAACCCTGACACAAATGTGCCGAATATCCCTGTGCTCATACCCACAGGTACTGTTAAAAGTTTTATAGTGTGCACTTGTATTTACCATATTAAAAGATAGTATATTTCTAAAAATGAAATAGTAATATGTATTACCAAAATAACCTAATTTCACAAAATAATAAATTTTACGTTTAAGTTTAATGATAATTATTAATTTATACAATTTGTATTAAATACTTAATGCATAACATAGATCCATGGTTTCATTTTTCCTGATTTCACTTAACCCTTTTGGGATCCTGGGTTTTGGGGTATTTTTCAGTCTTTCTGTCAAGCAGCTACTGCATCGTCACTATTTATCCTAGGATCATGGTTCATACCTCATTCTCTGCAGAATGAAGCTGGCGTTCAAAAGGTACCACTTGCGTGCCCATATCGTAGGTACCCGAAAGGGTTAAACTATCTTTAATTTTTGCAATAAATATTTGAGTGATGCAATGCACATCTAAAGAAATTTCTTTTGTCTCCTTCCAGATAATCAAGGAAACCCTGACACAAATGTGCAGAATATCTCTGTTGTAAAACCCACAGGTACTTTTGAAAGTTTTATAGTGTGCACTTGCATTTACCATATTAAAGGGTAGTATATTTCTAAAATTGAAATAGTATTATCTATTACCAAAATAACCTAATATAACAAAATAATAAATATTACGTTTAAGTTTAATGATAATTATTAATTTATACTATTTGTATTAAATTCTTAATACATAACATAGATCCAAGTTTTTATTTTTCCTGATTTTACTTAACCGTTTGAGGATAATGGGTTTTGGGGTATTTTTTAGTCTTTCAGTCAAGCAGCTACTACATCGTCACTATTTGTCCCAGAATCATGGTTCATACCTCATTCTCTGTACAGTGAAGCTGGCTCTCAAATGGTGCCTCTCGCATGCCCATATCATAGAATCCCAAAAAGGATTAAATTATCTTTAATTTTTGCATAAATATTTGAGGAATGCAATGTGCATCTAAAGAAATTTATTTTGTGTCCTTCAGATAATCAAGGAAACCCTGACACAAATGTGCCGAATATCCCTGTGCTCATACCCACAGGTACTTTTGAAAATTTTATAGTGTGCACTTGTATTTACCATATTAAAGGGTAAATATTTCTAAAAATGAAATATTACTATCTATTACCAAAATAACCTAATTTTACAAAATTATAAACATTACATTTAAGTTTAATTAAATTAGTAATTTATACAATTTGTATTAAATACTTAATGCATAACATAGATCCATGTTTTCATTTTCCCTGATTTCACTTAACCCTTTCGGGATCCTCTGTTTTGGGGTATTTTTTAGTCTTTCTGTCAAGCAGCTACTGCATCGTCATTATTTATCCTAGGATCATGTTTCATACCTCATTCTCTGCAGAATGAAGCTGCCGTTCAAATAGTACCACTTGCGTGCCCATATCATAGGTACCCGAAAGGGTTAAACTATCTTTAATTTTTGCAAAAAAATTTGAGTAATGCAATGTACATCTAAAGAAATTTCTTTTGTCTCCTTTCAGATAATCAAGGAAACCCTGACACAAATGTTCAGAATATCTCTGTTGTGAAACCCACAGGTACTTTTGAAAGTTTTATAGTGTGCACTTGTATTTACCATATTAAAAGGTAGTATATTTCTAAAAATGAAATAGTAATATGTATTACCAAAATAACCTAATTTCACAAAATAATAAATTTTACGTTTAAGTTTAATGATAATTATTAATTTATACAATTTGTATTAAATACTTAATGCATAACATAGATCCATGCTTTCTTTTTTACTGATTTCACTTAACCCTTTCGGGATCCTGGGTTTTGGAGTATTTTTTAGTCTTTCAGTCAAGCAGCTACTGCATCGTCACTATTTGTCCTAGGATCATGGTTCATACTTCATTCTCTGCAGAATAAAGCTGGCGTTCAAATGGTATCACTTGCATGCCCATATCATAGGTACCCGAAAGGGTTAAACTATCTTTAATTTTTGCAATAAATATTTGAGTGATGCAATGCACATCTAAAGAAATTTCTTTTGTCTCCTTCCAGATAATCAAGGAAACCCTGACACAAATGTGCAGAATATCTCTGTTGTGAAACCCACAGGTACTTTTGAAAGTTTTATAGTGTGCACTTGCATTTACCATATTAAAGGGTAGTATATTTCTAAAATTGAAATAGTACAATCTATTGCCAAAATAACCTAATTTCACAAAATAATAAATATTACGTTCAAGTTTAATGATAATTATTAATTTATACTATTTGTATTAAATTCTTAATACATAACATAGATCCATGTTTTTATTTTTCCTGATTTTACTTAACCGTTTGAGGATAATGGGTTTTGGGGTATTTTTTAGTCTTTCAGTCAAGCAGCTACTGCATCGTCACTATTTATCCCAGAATCATGGTTCATACCTCATTCTCTGCACAATGAAGCTGGCTCTCAAATGGTGCCTCTCGCCTGTCCATATCATAGGATCCCAAAAAGGATTAAATTATCTTTAATTTTTGCAAAAAATATTTGAGGAATGCAATGTGCATCTAAAGAAATTTATTGTGTGTCCCTCAGATAATCAAGGAAACCCTGACACAAATGTGCCGAATATCCCTTTGCTCATACTCACAGGTACTTTTGAAAATTTTATAGTGTGCATTTGTATTTACCATATTAAAGGGTAAATATTTCTAAAAATGAAATATTACTATCTATTACCAAAATAACCTAATTTCACAAAATTATAAAAATTGTATTTAAGTTTAATTAAATTAGTAATTTATACAATTTGTATTAAATACTTAATGCTTAACATAGATCCATGCTTTCATTTTTCCTGATCTTACTTAACTTTTTGGGGATCCTGGGTTTTAGAGTATTTTTCAGTCTCTCAGTCAAGCAGCTACTGCATCGTCACTATTTATCCCAGGATGATGGTTCATACCTCATTCTCTGCAGAATGAAGCTGGCTTTCAAATCGTACCACTTGCATGAACGTATCATATGATACCCAAAGGGTAAACTATCTTTAATTTTTGCAATAAATATTTGAGTAATGCAATGTACATCTAAAGAAATTTATTTTGTCTCCTTTCAGATAATCAAGGAAACCCTGACACAAATTTGCCGAATATACCTGTACTCATACCCACAGGTACTTTTGAAAGTTTTATAATGTGCACTTGTATTTACCATATTAAAAAGTAGTATATTTCTAAAAGTGAAATATTACTAGCTATTACCAAAATAACCTAATTTCGCAAAATAATAAATATTACTTTTAAGTTTAAGGGGATCTGATACCTCTTCATTTAGGTTTCTAACTCTCCATTTGATGACATGTAAAATTTCATATGGTAATTTCTAACAAAGTATTGCAGGTAATGTTTTGAAATTTTTAATACAAATACACAAGACCCATATAAATCCAACCGCGGTCTCCAATTTACGTTACATGCTTTAGATTAATTGTAATATATTCTTCAGTAAGTTTGGCAACTATGCAGTGTATAGTATATGGATATATCTCTTTGAAGGAATTGAGAGCCCTCGGAACCTCTAGCCCTACTAGTTTTCGCGACACGTGGTAGTGTTTTATGAGGGCTTCAGGCTAAAAACCAATGTCGCCTCTGATCCTTTCTTTCTATTTTTTCCCCTTTTTTTCAAAAACTTGTTTTGGGCAGCTTTGCCCTTTTGTCGGCCGTCTATAGAAATAGCAGTCATACTCCCTGGAATTGTTGATTCTCGGTTGGAACAATCACTTCCTCTCCATCGTGAACCTCAGTATTAGATTCGGCAAACAAAAATAAACTCGAAGACAGTAAATGTAAAAAGACAGCAGCAGAAGTAGTTTGTATTAAAAATTTGCAACGAACAAAAATATTGTATCTAAATAACGTATGTGTGTTAAATGTACTTTATCATAATAAGAAGTTCTATATTGTTCTCGTATAAGATGCTATAAGTGCTCTACTTTGTAATAAAACTAAAAGTAATGTCTTTGAAAGATGGTATTAGACTTGGCAAAAACTGGTTTTGTGGGGTCAATGTAATAATTTCATACATATTATATTTTTATTCAATTTTCAGACATTAGTGTATTGGTAATATACAAAATGTACAGTACATGTAATCAGTGTACAATATTAAGATATTTTATTGATAATTGCTTTTTGGATGAGTTAACTTCAAGCATATAATAATTCTATTTTTTTTATAATGTAATTAATATAAATGTTTACACAGAGTATAAATGTTGTTTGACAATAGTAAGGTATTTTGTTGGGAAAAAATGCTTTTTGTAGGATCGTTTTAATTTCAGATATATAGTTTCGTTTTCATAAAGTAATTAATATAAATGTATCAACAGTATATGTCGTTAGTGTTAGAAATGTAGTGAAATATTTCGTTGATAATTGTTGTAGAATCATTTGAATTTTAACCTTATAGTCATTCAATGGGGTTTCATATTCTAATGGTTAGAGCGTTCGACTCCTGATCGCCTGGTTCTAGGTTCGATTCCCTGCTAGAATACTCAAATTATTGGCGTCTAACCCATCGTCGTGAGGCAAGCTGGGTAGCCATGTGATTAAAAGACATGACAGTCCATATAATTAATATAAATATATACACAGTACAAATGTTGTTTGACAGTAGTGAGGTATTTCGTTGATAATTTATTTTTATATGATGTATACTATTTTTATAATGGTAGAATGTGTGTATACTATTTATAAGATGTAGACCTATACATTTCTTTGTATAGACTTTTATAATGTATAATGAGTTTTTAAAATCAAGAGCGAAAGTTTAAAACCTTAGAAAGGGCGAATCTTGCCACAAAAGCGAGATGTACCCGTAGAAAGATTAATAATAATAATAACAATAATAATAATAATAATAATAATAATAATAATAATAATAATAATAATAATAATAATAATAATAATAATAATAATAATAATAATAATAGTAATGGAAGGAATGAAGACGTACTAAAGGAAGCTAGTAAAGGACGACAGATCATGAAGATAATAGGAAAGAGAAGTAAGAGCATGCTTACCTATCTTATTCGACACTCAGTTCGGACACCGTGTAAAATGAAATGAAATGAAATCTTTGAGTTTTACGTCACACGGTTATGCCGGTTAGGCTAAAGGAGACGGTGATTATGAAAAATGAATGAAATGGTGGAATGAAGAAAGTGGGAGGAAACGGGAGAACCCCGAGAAAACCCACGCACACTGTGTTTGTCCAGCACAAAGTTCACTTGGCGGGGGCTGGGATCGAACCCGGGACCCCAAGCACCAGAGGTGAACGCTCTACCACTGAGCCAACGCGGCCCCAGGGACACCGTGTAGATAGAGGGAAAGGCAGAAGAAAAAACAGGAAGTGGAAGACCAAGGATAGAAAAATCTATAAGTTTTACGTCCCACAGTTATGCCTGGTAGGCTAAAGGAGCTAGTGATGTTGAGAAATGAAGGAAATGGTGGAATACAGAAAGTGGAAGGAAACGGGAGAACCCCGAGAAAATCCCCACACATGGTGTTTGTCCTCCACAAAGTTCACTTCGTGCGAGCTAAGATCGAAATAAGAACGCCATGCATTAGAGGTGAACGCTCTACCACTGAGCCACTGCGGCCCGACCAAGGATAGATGCAGTAACGAAGAAGAGGCCTTATCAAATTATAAAACAGCTCTCCCAGGGAAGAGAAAAGTTTTAAAATTTCCATCTTGCCCATCAACCTATGATTGTAGTGAGGAAGATGATGATGATGATTATTATTATTATTATTATTATTATTATTATTATTATTATTATTATTATTATTATTATTATTATTATTATTATTATCAGTGGCGTATTTACGATTTTGTTTCGGGAGTCTTTACTAAATTTTGGTGGGCTTTGCCTGAAAATGTAAAAATTCTGCAAGATATTTCATATACTTTACTATAGTAAGTAAGACTTCAGGGAGGCTTAAGCCCGGAAGCCCCCCCCCCTAAATACGCTACTGATTATTATTATTATTATTATTTTATCGAGAATGTACTTCTGGGTTTCCCTCTAAAAAAATACACACATTATTTCCAACTATGGTTATCTTACTTTTTGCAAATGTGTCTAATTCAATATTGGTTTAAATAGTGGTTTTCAAGCTACGAGTTCTTTGACTAACTGAATAGTGCACGCCCCTTCTGGCTCACTCGCCACTATTTAATATTAAATTTCAGATGTCTTGATATATTTGCATAAGTTTATTATTTCTAAAATAAACATTACGTACAAGGTATATTCAAATTGATATCAAGTTTTTCTGACATTTGTATATTACGCATATCTTTCTTAATTTGCATTACTTACATTACCCCAGAGAACGAACAAATTTTAGAGTTCTGGTTTGATCTTCTCTTACAATAATAAGCAAATTTACGAGGAACAAATTTACCATTATTGACGATGCGGAGGGGAAAATATTTTCTGGACTAGGAAGGAATGTGTGTGGGTTCAGAGCAGAGGTCTGCACGGGCCGGAATTTTCAGCCCGGGCCCGGCCCGTGTATTTACAATGTGAGGCCCGACCCTAGTCCGAAATATGTCTTAGTATTTAGGCCCGAGCCCGGACTGAGCTCTGTGATAATCAAATGAGCCCGAAATACGTCCGAATTACAGAAACTTAATTATTAATTCAAAATTGTATTTTACTTACGGCAATTCGAGGTTTGATTTTGCAGTTGTGTTTTAAAAGTCCTCCAGAAAGAAAGGTGCAATTTGTATCGTTTTACACAATATTTACAAAGTTAGGCCAGAAAAAGTCCGAGAAATATGGTTGTATATTTAAAAATTCACAGCCCGAACCCAGGGGTGTCATTTAGGGAGCAGGGAGGGGCATTTGTCCCTCTGAGTTTGAGATTTATATATATTTTATCAATAGAATAGTAGTAAATCAGTGAAAAATGCAAAATTTTATATATATCAAGGGGTCTTGCCCCCCCAAGCCAAATCTGAAATGACGCTACTGCCCGAACCCCTCCCGGGCCCGAAGTCATGCATGCTTTGTAGGCCCGAGCACATGCAGACCTCTAGTGCAGAGGCGTTTCAAGTGGTGAGCGACTGCCCACGGCCTTGCATCTTTAGGGACCTCGCAAAGACCAACGAGCCTAAAACGATTTGGCACTCACTTTTGTCGATGCAACAATAGAAACAAATATGAATTCGGACTTATTTACAGAAAAACAATACATAAGGCTTCAAACTAACTTTTCATCTATTTGTACATATCAGATCGCTAGCATTCGCGACAAGCGGCGAGTTTATTTTAAGATTGCATGTAAGTCTTTATCGTTGAGATGAATTGTTTTCGATAAATTTTATTATAATTAGCAATTTTTAAAAAAGGGGGCAGGAAGGACTCGTAAACCTTACTCGCCTTGCTGTGCAGATGGTATGGTCAAAATCAATACTGGATAGTGAAAGTGTAAGTATAAAGGGTAATATGGAACAGAGAAACAAAAGAGAACTTCTTCAGAAGGGAATTGGGAGGGAAGGGGAGGGGAGGAGAGTACAATACTGTAACACTTGAAATGCGTCTTGATCTGTATACTTCAACAAACTTTTCTTATTAGATTACGCAATTTCTAGTTTCTTACTCCGATTAATCAAAGTGTTCTAATGTTCTCGGAGGGAGTCACCGCCTCTTCCTTTAATCCGTCCGTGGTGTCATTCAGTTTTGCTTTTTGATACTAATTCAAAATGCTTTCCGAAACAACTTGCCTTCTTGTGATTGCAGGGGGTGGGAGAAACAAACCAACCGTGAAAGGAAGAAAGAAGTGGTTTTGGGCTCTTACAGTCCAGACCATTCTAACCACTGAGAAGTGAGAATCATAACATGATTTTTCTGGCAAGAGCGTCCTTTTAAAAGCAGCTAACAAGCAAACAGATGGTCAGCCCCCTCCCCTCTGCAGCATACTTTTTATTCTGTGTTGCCAAACTTACTGAAGAATATATTGCAATTAATCTAACGCATGTAACGTAAATTTGAGACCGTGGTTGGATTTATATGTGTCTTGTGTATTTGTATTAAAAATTTCAAGTTATTACCTGCAATAATTTGTTAGAAATTACCATATTAAATTTTACATGTTATCAAATGGAGAGTTAGAAAACTAAGCGAAGAGGTATCAGATCCCCTTAATGATAATTATTAATTTATACAATTTTTATTAAATTCTTAATGCTTAACATAGATCCATGCTTTCATTTTTCCTGGTTTTACTTAACCCTTTGGGGATCCTGGGTTTTGGAGTATTTTTTAGTCTTTCAGTCAAGCAGCTACTGCATCGTCACTATTTATCCTAGGATCATGGTTCATACCTCATTCTCTGCAGAATGAAGCTGGCTTTCAAATCGTACTACTTGCATGACCATATGATAGGTTCCCCAAAGTGTTAAACTATCTTTAATTTTTGCAATAAATATTTGAGTAATGCAATGTGCATCTAAAGAAATTTCTTTTGTCTCCTTTCAGATAATCAAGGAAACCCTGACACAAATGTGCAGAATATCCCAGTTGTCAAACCCATAGGTACTTTTGAAAGTTTTATAGTGTGCACGTGTATTTACCATATTAAAAGGTAGTATATTTCTAAAAATGAAATAGTACTATCTATTACCAAAATAACCTAATTTCACAAAATAATAAATATTTCGTTTATGTTTAATGATAATTATTAATTTATTCAATTTGTATTAAAATTTTGATACATTAAATGATGCATACAGAACTATATAATACATATCTCGAAGCATTCAGAACAACGCTCAGTGCTTAATTTCCTCATTTTAGACCATAGGCTGTATATGAGGCACATCGTTTTCTTTAATTAAATTACGAATTAAGAAAAAAATTATGAATCGATAAATAATGCACAATATTCACAAATTTCGTTAAATTTCCCTGAACAACTAATAAAACTAAGTTTCATAACTAAAGAACTTGAAATTTCATTACACCAGAGAAAAAAATCACACCATAGATGGTATGTATCATTTGCCGCACAAAATTTAGTATGAGTTGCTGCTTACATATCTAGAATTTTGTCATATACAATTATCCTTGCAAATGCTTCTTATTCGCAATGATGAGCTGCACAGTGCATAACATTGCAAATTACTTCGTCTATTTCTCAATTTGCATCATTTTCTACATATTTGATGAATTGTTATCTAAACATTTATAATGGTAGCCACAAATATTCAATCTGAGGTGTTAGGTAACGACATGTTTTGTATTTTGCACACTCTTAGGGATTGCAATTTTATAATTACGGTTTAGTACACAAATTACATTATGATTATTATTCTTTAATTTTTATCCATTTTGTAGCTTACAACGTGGTTATCTAATAAGTTAGGCAAAGTGAAAATAAGCACATTTCTATTCCTCCCATTCACAACATAATAGCAACTGGTTATCATAACATAAATAAAAAATGTGGGACACTAAATTTAACCCAATTCAAAGTACATATTAAAGTGAGTACTACTTTGCATTCGTTCTGTCACCTTCAAGAAGAACCTGGACCGTCCATGTTTACAGGATAGTACAGAAGAAATACGCTGTCAGGTCGTAGTTACCTTTGACTATACTATGTTCGAACAATCATTCTAGAATTGTTTCCCCAGCAAATACGAACTTACCATTACAAACATTGATAATTATAGTGTTATAATGCTAGCTCCTCACCTCTCCTTGTAAAACAGCCTCAAGTTACTGAATCCTACAATGAGGTCAAAGCAGGAAAGAGTCCAGCCCACACCAGCATAACCTGCGTGTTATGATTGTGGTATTGTTAATGCTTGTAGTTCCACAGCGCCAAGAGGTCCTGCACATTAGTCAAACCAAATAGCTCCCGAACTCTTGGACACGTTAACTCGTGCTCATTTGGGAGGTATTCAGAAGGACTTTCTCTTCCAGTGGGTACGATATGCATTCTGAAACTGCCTACTTAATTTTACGGAAAGGTACGCCATACATTACCTGTACCAATTAGTGATGTAATCCACCTGAACTAGTCAGATGTTTGCACTCGAAATATACCAGTCTCACCAACGTCCATCTTACAATGCATATTCAGGAGTCCAATAGTACATAACAGTGAACAATTTAGGACTGTAACAGCAAGTTTTATCGCCTTACATTTTTTGTCGGGGATACCAACACCACCTCCACTTAAGGTCATTGCCTTGCTTGCTCGTTCTCCATCATGAAGAGCCAAGCATAGAAAAACTATTCTTTCATTCTTTAAAGCTTTGGACAAAGTGGACAGCATTAATTAATTTCTTCAGTCCTTCTTCTTTCTTAACACGAACTTGCTAGTTACTATGACTGGGTTAATGCAAATTACAGATAAGTGTAACGAAACAATGCAAATTTTAGTTACATCAATCTTAACTTAAAGCAAATGTTTCCATTGTAAATGCTACCTACATAATTGTGCTTCTATGAGTGTCTGATTAAAATTTTTCGTCTGAAAATTCTAGTTGATGAGAAAGTCTTGGATATTTATGAGTGTCGTATTTTAATATGGCATCATTACATGTGTCCGATTATACATAAAACCTTTCTAACTCTCGTAAAGAAGACATAAGTGTTTTATTAGTGATATAGACATATAATAACACCATATTTTAGCTTAGCATCACATATATGATAAAATAAAATTTTAGTATCATTTAGATCGAATTTCACAGTTCGCTGGGAAATATATTTGCTATTGTATATTCGTTATGACCTTACTTAGAAAGTTTCCTATATGTATAAACCCTTGTATAACAGGACGTGAGGAAATCAGAATGAAGAAGTGAAAGTGATACATATGAAATAACATCAATCATTTTGATAAGACAGATCGTCATCTGAGCCTATTTAGTATATGTCTTTCTATTCCTGCTTCTCTGCAAACATGCCAGAAGTTTAATCATGTTGATGGACGATTATGTATATCCAAATTCCGGAAGATTTTTAAATACAGTAGAGACTAAAGCGGTATCCTAAAACTTCTGCTAATTCACCTTGAGCAGAATACGATTGATGATGTGACTCTGGGAGTATTTCCACTCCGGTCACTTCCTCAAACCCCCATTGCTATGCACGATAAGAACTGTCTCTTTTCGCTTCATTTTTGTTATAGAATTCATTATCACTGAGTTGAAAGGTGTCTAAAGTCAGATTCTTTATCATTGTTAAATTGCGTAGTTTTTAGTAATAATGTCATTTCAGTCATTTCATTACGTGCTTGGGGGACGTCTCTTAAATAAGTACTTTTTCAGTTTGTTGGTCACTTGCTTCACTCTTGCAGTCCCAACGAGATATTTGTTTTTGATCATAATTTAGAACGTATTTTCCTACTTTAAGAGCCTAAATGAATAAATACTTACTATTAACCGTTTTAAGGTCATAACAATCTGAGCCGTGGTGTTGAGTATCATATATTATTTACTCCTCGGATAGTTTTGTAGTATTCTGGGTAACAGACGAAGTAAATATGTTAATAATACTTTCAATTGTTTCTTCAAAATAACATCGAAATGTTACATAGAAGACTACCATATTTCAGCATAAATACTAATATTCCTATTTCATTATCTCCAGAATGTATTTAACTACGTCCTACCTTTTTGTAGACTATTTCTCACATTTGTAATTTTAAGCAATACATATGGTAATTAGTTTTAATTTGCGAAAGTTTATCAAGCGACGTTTCTTGAGATTTTCAGATAATAATGAAAACCCAAAAACAAGTACACAGAATTTACCTGTCTACAGTCCTACAGGTAATTCTAGAATGTTTTAATTACATTTGATATTAAATTACCTCTTAAATAATATAACAATAGAGGTTAGCTTCCGACATTCCTTTTATCTTAATTTGTAAAATACATACTTTATGCAGTAACATTCAACAAGTACGATAAGGACACACGTTTTAATGAAGGTACCTTTTTCCTCATTCCAGGCAATTATGAAAATCCTAACGCAAATCAGCAGCAGGGTGTCCCTGTTCACATTCCTATTAGTACAGGTATGTCTATCAGTTTCGAAGGCTTAATTTATTTTTTTAACGTATGAGACTGTAGTCAATTCTGATAAACAATATATTGATAATACTATTCAATAATAATACTTATAATTGAAATAATTTAAAGTTCCATCTCAAAATATTTACGTCATATACACAAACGAACTTGGTAGAGTAAAAACGCGCAACATTATTTCGTCACTATTCATTATACTGTAGGATATTCAGTGAAGTCGTCATTCTAGTTGTCTTCTGGTTCAGTCCAGTGCAAGTGGTACAAATTTGGCACACTTTCCTGTACTTAAAGACATTAACGAAAGAGTTATGCTCATCATCATATAGTAGTTCAGCCAAGCTACCATATGAAATTAAGTATACTGTTACTTTTGTATTAATAGCAATATATTGATCAATTATATCCTAGTCCATATCAGTGATTGGGATATTGGATCTACAGCTGTGACGAGGTTTGCCATTGACAAAACTGGTTAATCCTCTTTTAAATACACGAAACAACTCTTGAAATAAAGTCCTTTCAATATAAAACCACAATGAGTCTATGCATTTCAGCAGGTTTAGTGATTTTCACGAGCAGGAATCTCAAAACTAAACTCACCTTCACACTTTACAAATTTTCGGGGCGCGTCATCATTTTAAATGTCTCCTCGGAATGGTCAGAATCCGCAGTACTAAACTCTAAAACATATAAAAATGCTATTTATATGCAAATTAATTGTTAATCACATTAAATAACACTACAGTTATATCCGTTGTAAACTTTTATCTATCTTTTCTTTTAATAATAATATACACACCTTTGATAGAGTGATATGTCTTGTTTCACTATTTTACAAAATCAATTAAAATCAATTCAAAATACATCGAATACGTTTTTACAAAACAATATATAAAATTTCTTAACATCTTTTAGTTAGGGAACAAAATGTACGTGATATATAAACATCCAGAATATAAGTAAACAGATCTGCCAGAGTACTCTTTTCCTTCCGTCCCGAATGTACTAGTGGATAATCTTTCTGAAATAGTAATATTTTGTGGGCTATATAGATGTATATAATTATTCAAAGTTTATTTTTGTTTCCGCAATTTCAAGTACATTACGTATTACCATATTATGTAAAAAGAACTGAGTGAGGTACAGCTTGAAAATATTTAGTGAAATAATGACATACAACGTACAACATATTAGAAATGTGTCAAAAGGATATATCCTGCATCTGCAATAATTAAGGATGCATAAAGATCGACTCTCGGTATGGCAAAATGTCACAGTAATTACTAACGTCAACATGATGCTGATATTTCTATGTTATGAGAGCACTACATGTGTCATAACGTTTTTCACAGAGTTATAATGTAATTGATTTACTTTGTTTTTTAAGTATACAAGAGCCCGCAATTGAATTCCAGGATTACTTTTCGGAAAGCGTTACTAGCAACTCTGAATCCTTATCTTAGATATATGTGGTTACGTTTCAAACTGACACTATAGCATGATGACTTTGCAGTGTTTGAGCTTGACTAAGCTCAACATATTAAGTGGGATGTGAGCAGGAGAGGTTTGTTGTATGATCGATGTCGGAATTTGAAATGGGTAATCAAAATTAAGAGTATATAATTTTAAAAGTATAATTTTTGAAATGAATACAGAGACACAGGAAATATTCCGAACAGCAATCGGGATGCATCAATCGGTCACGTAACGATCATTACGTGGTTTGCACCTTTTCAAATTCTAATAAACTCAGCGGGTGAATATCCCTGTCATTATCCACATCTGTTAATCGTAGTCAGGAGAACATTAACAATGTCACTGTGCTTGTGAGATACAGTGACCCACTGACTGTTAACGAAATTGTGAGTGAAATGCCTATATCCGCTCATGTTACTAAACTTTACACGACGAACCTAGAAATAGCACTACGTAGGTTAAATTGATTCCAAGGAATTTCACATATTTAAAAAAAAAAACACAAGTTTTTAGAAAGAATTATCAACGATCGGATATTATTTGGCAAGTACCCTCACAGAGGATGTATCAATGAGGTGTTGCTATAACTTCGAAAGCAAGTTTATTTTATCCCAGTATACGTCTTCCGGATCATTCACTATAACAGTGATAAAGATGTTTTTTTTTTTTTTTTTTTTGGTATTTTTGAGATTGTGTACTGAATATTGTTTCTACGCCTCCAAATTCTGAAGGATAAGTTTACATAGGTATGTTATGCGATTTCGATCCTCCTAAATGAGCGGGCATATGTTCACTTTCACAGAGACAATTGCATACTCCGTGTTACGTTTCAGGAATGTTACCAGTTTTTTTGGCCAAGAATATCAATGTCTTATATCATTCACCCTACAAGATCTTTGATCATTTAACTTTCCTTTTTTAACCGTTAAGTACTCTTGCGTGGTGTACACAGACCCACAAATAAATAAATGTAGTGTTGCTAGCCAGAATTCTGATGAAAATATATAAACAAAATGTCTCAAAACGAGTAGAGAAATCTAATTGCAGAAAGTACTTTTAAAAGCATGTCTTAGAGTTATACTACATTGTCTTAATAATTAAAGAAGTATTTTTATTATAAAAAGCAATATCAATTGGGGGTCTACTAGACCCCCACGCGAGTACTGCTGTCACAAAAAGGGCGCGAATACTTACGGGTTAAGCAATGAGAAACAGCTTAAAGGGACACCAATACCAATGATAAGCATACAGAATACCAATGATGAAACAATGAAAGAACATTTGCTTATTCTAGGACATATTTCATGTCTGGGTTGGCATTGCGAAAACTTTGAAATTCACTGTGTAGATTCAATAAGAAAGTATTTCCGTGATGTTAGTATCCAGTAGCGTGCATTTCCCTTAAGATTAAATACCCATAAAATTACATATTTACGATTTTTGAATTTCCTTAGGATAGTCATGTTTATTTTTCTAAATTGTTTAAAGGCATATGTACCAGATGAATGAAGACAATATAATAATATGAAATGAAATCTAAATATCCCATTTGTTGCTGTGAATAAAGGTAGTAAAATACGTTTTATTTTAAACAGGAAGTACTTGGAAATTCCTAAATGGAAATTGAAGATAACCGTACAAGCTAACTACAAAAGCATACATGCTTACACTAAATACAACTGAGCTTGTAAATGTAAATAACCTAACATTTTTCAAATATACCCAGTTTTTACAACGGCTTGAAAAACTATAAATCATTCACTAATCTCCAAATTATTTATAAATATTAAGTAAGTAAACTACCTAATAATAATCTTCATCAAATCAATAAGAAAAATCTTTTTCACCGCTGTTAAGAAATAGTTGAATCGCCGTTGCTGAAAGAAGTCATGAGCAATGTATTGCAAATTGAAGGATTTCTCTTCTAACAATGACACATTTAATTCTAAACATATATTTTCATTCACGCTGTGATTCCAATATTACTGGTAATCTCATTTAGCTTAGACATTATGCCTATATTTGTATTTATGTGATATATTATCAATTAAAATACATTTAATCATGTTATGGAATCTTTGTTTTGAATCCGTCTTTGAAGAAGAGAATTCATACTTGCGATATTCTCAAAATTATCACTCAATAATTAAAACATCATCGTATCATATCACTGTAAATTGGTTACAGTTATTTTGAAATGCTACATTTGAATTCGATAGATGAGGTATAAAAACTACACATTATAACCTATATATCAATGAAAAACTACTTTAAGTGCCGAATAATACAATCATTGTTTTTTTACGTCTTCTGTGAAAGCAACAATATAAATGTTTCTTACATATTTTGTTAAATTAGGTTGTGAAGATTCTGAGTTCAGATGCAATAATGGACTGTGTATTGAGAAGAAGTTTGTCTGTGACACTGACAATGATTGTGGAGATGGCAGCGATGAGGATAATAATTTGTGTGGTAAGTAAATGCTACAGCTTAAGTAAGTAAGTAGCTTAAGTAACTTAAGTAAGTAAATTCTACTTCTTATATGAACAAATAAGTTTCAACATGCCTCTCTGTTTACAGAAAGATCCTTTTTGGGTCCTACATCTCCTAGTTGCTCTATTAATAGCATTCGAAGAGATTTTCGTACATGTAATGAAGAGCAAACATCAAAGTATTATTTTTGTCAGTGGCATTAACAATTGATACTTGAATGAATGTGAAACGCAGTCGTCTTGTAGGCCTTCTACGTTTAAGACAGATATTAAGAGAAATTTAACTTATTTTAAAGGCAGTTCTTAAGAGTCTGCAGCGAGCGCTTGTTAGGAATTGCCTTGAACCACTGTTCGAGTGTAATGCGTAGAAATTTACAGATGTATTTATACTGTAAAAAATTGACTTGTAATGGTCAAACGTTTCGCAAAGAACTTAGTTGTGAGCCATTCCAATGATTTATGTAATGATGACAAATTCTTTTGAACATGCTGTGCTTCAATGACGAGGCAACGTTCCACGTGTCGCAAAAATAAAGAAGCAGATTATTCGAATCTGGGGGTGAGAAGCCAACCAAAATCGATGACTTTGTGCGTTAATCGCCAAAAAACGAATGTGCTTTGGGCTTTTCTTCTTCCAATGAATACATTGAAAACTCTTCCATAAGGCGCTGTGACTCAAGGAACGTATCTACCCATACTTACTAAGTGTATAATGTTAAAAACTGAAGAAACCCGTCTGTCATTTTGATTTAGTCTCTTGCAATATTCAGCGCAATATTTAGAATAACTTTATTGAGGGACTGCACACCGTTAAATTGGACAAACTGCTCACCATGATCAACAGATTTTATGTTTCCCACTAAATCATCGAACGTAATTGCATGAGATTTTTCGTGGTGACATCTCAAGGACATTGTGCACAAACTACCAACAACCCAAGATGTATATGAAGTGCAAATGTCTATCACTGTTTCAGTGCAAAATATCAGTGAAAACATTATGAAATGTTTCTGAAAGGAATTTAGTTACCGAACTTATGTATTGCGGATAACAAAAGAATCTACAATGGGAATTGGTTAGTTTTTACAAATAGAACTAGGACAGTTTTGTTATTTATTTGAAAAGAAGTAAAATTTTATGTATTTTGGAAATTCGTGGAAAAGATATATGGATTTTAAATTGCTCTGATCGTTTTAGAACACTTTGCAATACTCTTGGCAATGATTGTGATTAACCTCATTACTCACAATTTTACTCAAATCGTAAAAATGTTGAAAATAAAACAAAAGTAGAATGTTGCCAAATAATGTTTTTAAATGTTATTAAATGAACTATAAAAATAAATGAAAAAATCTTGTCTAAGGACCAGTGATTTGATTTCTCCGTTTGTAAGTAATAACTCTCTGACACTCAAATTTCTTGACTATCGTTTCTTTAAACAACTAACTGTTCATTTGAAAAGATTTTTTTGAAACATCGATATCACTATTTAAGTTGTTGGTGCTCTTAATGAGCAAGACATGAAATGCTTTGAGAGTATCTGCAATTCGGGAAAATATTCTAGACATACTTGAACTTGAATATTCTAACACTAATAACCAACCAATTTTTTTAAAAGTTATCCGTAACCATTATACCTAACAATATAGTTTACCAATAAGCCCCAGAATAAATCATATAATAGAGAGTCAAAACGAATGAAATGAAATACTTCCGTTTAACGTCCAATGATTATGCTCTTTAGGCTAAGGGAAACCATGATTAAGAAAACCGAATAATAATGAAATAATTGGTGGAATGAGAATGTGGAAGGGATCGGGAGTACCTCCTTGAAAATCTACGGAGAGAATGTAGTCCACTATAACGTTCCTAGGGCGAGAATAAAAGCGAGGATACCACGCACAAGAACTCTTCCACTAAGCCTCAAAAGACCCTCAAAACTAGCAGATAAATAAAGAGTAAATAGCAAGCAAACTCACAAATTAATTGATGGAAAAACTTTAAGATAATAAATAAATTGATACGAAAGTTATAAACCCCAGTTTAATTCATTTATCAGTCAAATAATTAACTTCGATAGTACGAAATAATGTGTAATTCACATCTCGGCTATAACATATTTAATATTGATATACGATTATCTAACCCGGGGCCCGCAAAGCACTACAAATAATCCGAATTTCGTGATATTATAATATATTTGAATTTTGACATGTTATTTAATATTGTATAATTAAATCGTATAGCTTAATTCACTACAGAGCAACATTAAATAGTCAATGTTCCGTGCAGAATGAGAGTAAGGCTATCATTTCAAGAATAGTTTCGAACTAAAATCCCACTCAGAAAATATGTTTCATTATATAACGTTTTGTGACAGGTGTAACTATTTCCTACTTTCTTTAGACATGTTTGTAATTTAAATCAATATATATATCTTAATGAAGTTTAATTTGCGAGATTTCATTAAGCAATCTTTTGCCACTTTCAGGTAATCATGGAAACCCAAACACAGGTCAACAGAATGTCCCTGTGTACAGTCCTACAGGTAATTCTAGAATTGTTTAACTCCATTTTTTATGAAAGTACACATTAAATAATAGAACTATAGAGGTTGACTTCCGACTTCTTTTTATCTCAATTTAGTTGAAATATTAGCAATTGTTTAAAAGACATATTTAATTAAATAAAATCCATGTAGTATCATAATGAAAATCACATTTTCAAGAAACCATTTTATTTCTCATTTCAGATAATTATGAAAACCCTAACACAAATCAACAGAATGTGCCTGTTCACAGTCCTACTAGTACAGATATTTGCACTTGTTTTGAAAGTTTTATTTCATCACTTAACATATATGAGAGTGTAATGATTCTGGCAAATAGTATATCCAAGGCACTAATCACTAGTAGTACTTACAGTTGAAATTATTTAAGTATTCATTACAAAAACGTTTGCGTTATTTACACTAGTGTTGGTTGAAGAAGTTTCAAAACCTATTTTCTGCAGTATTATAGTTTATAAGTGAAGCATAACTGGAAGATCTACACATCTGATGAAGAAGATATTCACCACTTTTCCTCGATGTCACTTGTGACAAGAATCCGCGTCAATTTTTCGTAGCCACAGTGGAGTAGCGGCTTTGACATAGTGGTTGCCAGTCATGTTCTGCTGTAGAGCAAGGAAAAGGTAAAGTCGCTGGGAGAGACGTTTGGAGGTTTATGGTCATTGTAGAAGTTCTCAGTATAAATGAGAACTCCTAGTTTACACTCAAGAGCTCTTTGTTCTGAACGAGAAATGCATTATCATAGAAAAGAATCACACAATGACGAAGAAGACCAGAACATTTTTATCTGATCCGTGACATCAAAAGTGTCCTGCAATTCATTGCAGCATTCAAGTTTTCTGCCTGTTCGAAATATTCAATCAGTGTCACACTTGGTATGTACAAAAATACAAAACACAGAACTTTCCTGGACGAAGCAATTACTATGAATGTTCCTTCCCGTGAGAAAATTCATGTTTGCATTCATAAATAACTACGTTCTTGATAAAGTGAGCATATTATGCCATCGAAAGTTGCTATCTTATTCCTCTCTGCTCAATAACACTGCTGGATACTAAGCGAAATAGCCATTCTTTTAATCTTACGGTTCAGAGGCAGTGCCAGTGTTACTTACTTCCAGACACTTTTCTGAATTTTATGATATTAACAGCAATATTCTGCCTAACACCGTATAGTAGTATAGCCCAATTAATATGACCAGTAATGATCTTCTTTCAATAGCAGTATTTTCATATATTATACAGAATCCATATCAGTAATTGAGGTAAAGGATCTACTGTTGTGTCGAAGTTCGTTAATAGCAACACTGATATATCCTGTTTTGAAAAATCGACACCAAGCCTTGAAATTGTGTCGTCCCCATACAACACCACAAGCTTCTTATGAACGCCAGCAGGCGTAGTGCTTTTGGCGAGCAGAATCAAACAACTGAACTCACTTCTATGCTACCAATTTTGAAGATGAGTGACCATTTTATATACCCTCTTCTCAGACATATATTCAGAATTCCAAGTTCTTAAGCCTATAAAAAGCCTATAAAATCAAGCATGCTTCTAATCTCTCTGGTTTGGTAAGACAAGAAAGCAAACGATTACAGTATTGTTCAATGAAAGCTCGCAAACAAGGAAAATATGCGAATATCAATTTACGATATTTGCATATTGAAGGGGAACGATTCAAGTTTACTGAACTGCAGAACACTGAAAAGATGTATTTCCAAAAATCTAACCTGGAACTTTTCATTGCCGAGGGAGTTTACAATCAGCCACCTGAATCACCTAAAGCTTCTGTCTATCAAGAATATGGAAAATCTCGACATCTGCGACAAGGGAACAAAGCATACGCTGCTCCCCCAATCCTCCATCTAGACATTTCAAGGCAGAAAGAAAGAAATCAGCAAGAGAAGGGTGCACCAGGGAAATTATAGTTAATGGAAAAGATGGCTAATTTAATATGTTGGTTCAAAACGTAAGGGGAACTCGTACCAAGGTAAGAACACTGACTCAAAATGTATTAAGTAGCAATTATCAGGCAGTTGCATTAACTGAATCTTGGCTTAGTAACAGTCACAATGACTATCAAATATTTGATTCGCGTTATGTCATATTAAGAGCTGACAGAAATATTGTTACTTCTGGTTTTAAAAATGGGTGGTGGTGTTGTATTAGGCACAAATAAAAAAAATATCGCGTGCAGAAAATTTCTCCCCAAACATTCCTCGTGTGGATTGTACAGTAAAAGTCTTTCTAGATACTGTTAATTTTATATATATATATATATATATATATATATATATATATATATATATATATATATATGTGTGTGTGTGTGTGTGTGTGTGTGTACAGGGTGTATCAGACCACCCATCCGAGGCATCTTCTCGGCACGTAGTGCACATTGACATTTCAAATAGAAAAATGAATGGCCAAATCTTATGTGGAGAATCAAATGGCAATGCTCCACATCCAGTGGCGTAGCGAAAATACCTCTAAGGGAGGCTACTCGAAAATTGTTAATAAAAAGTGTATCAATTTCGGTTTCTGTGGAAGCACTATTGGAGAAAGAACTAATTTTACAGGAAACACTTTCTCTTAAAATGTACTTGGTTTGTTATCATGGTTGTTTACATGATATATTAGGAATTAAAACACATTTTACCATCCTACGAAATATTTGTATTGAATCCTCGTTTCAAGAAGAGAATTGATACTTACACTATCTTAAAGAATCGTCTTAGCAATTAAAATATCATCGTATCAGAAATTGTCTAATGGTATTTTGAAACGTTATATTCGAATTCTATAGATGAGGTACGGAAACTACACAGTGTAACATATATTCAAGGAAAAAACTTTTTCAAATGGCGAATTATTTATTAGTTGTTCTCCAAACTATCTTGCTTCTTCTTCAATGATAGCAATAGAAGCATTTCCTAAATGATATTTTTTAAAGCAGGTTGTGAGGATTCTGAGTTTAGATGCAATAATGGACTGTGTATTGAAAAGAAGTTTGTCTGTGACACAGATAATGACTGTGGAGATGGTAGCGACGAAGATGTTAATTTATGTGGTAAGTAAATGCAAAAATACTACTAATATATGTCACTTCGATCTAAATGTTTTTACAATAATGCAAGTGCTTTTCTTATAAGATATTCTGAAATTGATACACTGATAAATAGTTAATCTTTACTCATGAGGCAAATAAAAGGGATTTATTCTCTTAGAGATGTATGTCCGAAACATTAGATAATATAGAATTAAATTCAAAACCTTAGAACCACTACAGCAAATAAAGGAAATAGAACTTACCACGTTCAAAAATTTAACTAACTATGAAAGTAAATAAATATATTATAACAGCATAATTTCGTATTGCGTTATAAACTGGTTCCTAAACTGTGGAATTATATTACAACATGGAATATCGTAGTTATAATAAGTTGACACACCCTGACCAAGTATAGACAAATAATGATATTTCGAACTTGTTTGGTATTTATGGTCAGTTAATGTATCATAATAGTGCTGTGGAGTATACCATAGAAACAAAAGAGAAAATATTGCTGAAATGACATAAATTAAAAAATCAAAAGGAAAATGAAATGTAAAGAATTATGGAACTGATAATGTTCCTGATTATATGATAAGAGGCTGTGAATTATGTTTTTCTCAACTAATATATTAATATCAAGGTTATAATTATAAGAATATTTACTGTTATTTAATTATAATTTAAATATTTTTATTATGCGATTATAATTATAACTTGGAAATTTTCCTTATAATATAACATAATCTATGGCATCCCTCTCCACAATGGTATCGAGGTTGGAAATTAAAAATGTGTAAACACATTAAAAATTTCCTGAAATTATTCGGATATATTAGTTTCAAATATTAAAAATCATTAAATTTTCATTAGAAAATATAAACCAAGACTGCAAGTAGTATAAATGTGGTTTGTTAAAAGATATGCCAATATTGAAAACTTTAGGTATTATTATTTGAAATTTGTAGCTAATGCATTAGATGAAATACATTAAGTCAATTGAGGGCAAAGAACACTCAATAGCGTGTAATTACAGACAAAATCAGACTTCCTTCTCACTGAGTGTTAACATATCATAGTTCATTGAATAAAATGTGTTCAACATAATCAATGGAGTTTATATAATATAGTTTTGGCAGTTTTATCATAAAGAACATCTAAAATACTAGAAAATTAAAAGCTAATTTCTTGGACTCATTTAAGTCAAATATATCAGAAAATAAATTCGAAGGGCATAAAGGCAAAAACTAGAAGCTAAGAGAAATGTAAAATCATCATGGAGTATTTTATGACGACGAGAAAGGTAAGATCCACGGATCTTCCACGTAACACTTCTCACGTGTAACACTTCGATTCTGATAAAATTTTGCATGTAAAAACGAATACGAAACATGAAATAAACGAATATATGTTTTTCATTTTCTGCCGAAAAACTGTATTAAGAGGCACTTTTGACATATTCTTATTAGCACTTTGTATATTTCGTGATCAAAGGTTTGGAGTGGTCCGTGTCCCAACCAACCGTTTCTTCAGAAAATAATAAACGCTTATTTCCTCATTTTACGTCTACAATATCTGTGTACAATTTCGTTCACTTTGGTACACTTCTTCTTGCGTTTAGGCCTTCAACTTTCAAAATTTGTGTGTACTTTCGCTCCCTGAAACCCTTTTCATGCAGAAGATAAAAAATATGTAATAGTTTATTTCTTGTATAGTATCTACCTGCCAAATTTTATCAAAATCGGAGTGTTACACTTGAAAAGTGTTACATGTCAGTATTTTCAGTGTTATATTGATATGGATGTAATACGTTCGAAAGGAGACTGGAAGACAAATGGAAAACGAACGGGAGAAACGTTACCTAGTAGAAAATAATATTATGGGCTGGGGTAGAATCGGAGCCCTTTATCCTAGAGATGAGCGATATAATGAAACACTATATTTAATGTGAGCTTTGCAATGTAGGTACAGTTACACCACCGGGATTGAATCCAAATCTCAGAACTAAATTTAATTACGTTTTCGTCGTAGAGACGATAATGCTTAGAAAAGAAATTCCAAATTAATTACTTTTTAAACTATTTTCACTGCAGCTTAGCTTGAACTGAATTTAAGTTACAATGGATACATTTTAAAAGTTACTTTTAATCAAGTTAACTAAAATATGTAGCTAGTAGTTCCATTGCACTTTCGACAATTCGCAAAATAACATTATATGGCAAAATAATGACAATTTTGTCCTTATGTTCTGATATACTTATTTTCAAGCCTTAAATGGAACTTTCAGTATTTGAGTAAAGTTTGCATACGATTAAAATGTTTTCTTACTTCGCTAAAAATTCCGACTAACATGTAAAGATTCAGTAAACTTAGTATTCTGTATACAATATTTAGCTAAAATAGTGCTTTCAAAATCTAAAAATGTCTATTTAGAAATAATTTATTACAATTGATATTATATATAGTTAATATTAAGCCTAGGCTATTGTTTAGTAAACTTTCATTAAGTGCCTGAACCTGTTACCTGTTTGACACTCATTACCTTGATCAGTGAACTCTTGTGTGTGTAGGTCTCGATGTGTCAGTGATAACAAATTAATTAAATAGTAAACTCCTGGAAATGCATTTAATACTATACAACATCTTACAAAAATCATTTGAATGAAAAATACGTCGAATGAGAATTAAAATTCTTTCGAGATTCGTTTGGCATGGTCGTAGTAGTTTAAAAATGTTTGCCAGCTGGCCGAACGACAGTTGTAAGAGGTACCCCTTTGGTAAATATAAAGAGTTTTGGTTCCTATATCATGCTTCTCACACTGTTGTTAACGTTGAACTTAAGCTTGGTACATTTCGTAAATTGCCAATATAAAATAACTATTTTCACGTGTGGCATCAACAAATTAGTACCAGGGTTAATGTCCAAAAGGAAAAGGTCTGGTAGGTCTTAGAAGTCCAGCGATTTTTTAATTTTTAAGGAGCCCTTAAGAGTCTTTAGCGAAAGCTAGTTGAGAAATTCAAATGCCTCGAACAACTGTGTCGCGTGTAATGCGTAAACATTTACAGATGTATTTCTGTCGACTGTAGTTGATACCGCATTAACTCTTAATAGTCACGCGAGTCACCAAAAATGTTATTGTAAACTTTCGCTAGAATTGTCTAGTGACGACACGTATTTCAAACAAACTGTATTTTAGTTATCAGCCAACATTCAATGTGTCAGGAAGTTAAATAAACAGAATATTTCTATCTGGAGGATTGAAAACCCTCACGAAGCTGATGAAGAACATTTCTGCGCATTGAAACATGCCTAAATCGCAGTTGTGTTCAGTTTAATCATATCTATCCCTTTGGTCATTAAGAGTTCGATAGATGCGAAACTTATGGGACGTTCCTGCACCACCAGCAATATATGCTGGAATATGAATGTGAATTTCATGTAGATATTAGAACCTCTCAAATTATAAATATTGGAAATGTAGCTCATATGTAATGCAAATTATAACTCGAACACAAATATACATTTTTATAAAGTACAGCGGATGAGGATAGGTAAAGTTACAATAATATTGAATGTCTGGCGTTGTCACTAGATGTTTCGACGTATTAACTGCACCTCCTTCAATGGATTACACTCCATTCTCTCCTGTCTCTCTACTACTTGTTCTTCCCAAAACTTTAAACGAAGTACTCCTAGAAACTCCAACCATCCAGTTTAGTTTCCAGACTGAGGCTTAAACCACACTTTCTGATCTCCTCAATACCAAATATGGTTAATCTATGAAATATAACCTCCTCATAACACCGTGATCGTGACGTCATATATGCCAAACCGTTTGAGAGTCGAGGCCCTCACAAGCTGGTGAGTTCATCTCATAATCATGAGTTGTACTTTCTAAGGAAGTCCAAGTGAAGCTAAATCTCAGCAGACAGGAGTAAAAACTCAATACCGACTTGACAATAAACGCCGACGTAGTTACTTGATAATTTCTTTATAGCTGAGGCAATCCATTGAGTAAGCTAGAAGAGTGCTGATTGGGCGATCGAAGTATTTGCAATTTAGCTGGATATGAGCAATATCCTCAAATGCAGTATAGTAACACGACTAAGAAATGAAAAAGTAGCTAGACACAAGTAGAAAGTTGACATATTGCACAAAGGTAATAAAAAACGAATAAGGATATTGAATCGTTATAAGGTTGAAAGAATCTGCTATTCCACTTATCATAAATAAAACAAAAAGGTATACAGAAATGATTCCAGGAAGTTTGAGATCCAAAATCGAAGTTTCCGATGAAAGAAAAAATATAAATAATTCAGAGAAGTAGATGTCGTGAATCTAAAAGTCCGCTGATGGAATCGGACCAAGAACATCTGACGTATAATATCGTAACAGTATGCTACTATGCGGCCGATGCTAAAGATTAAACAAAACATTACAAACATCGCCTATCGTTTTCGAAGTAGTCTCTTACTCCTAGTAATTATTTTATTGAAGGACTGACACACCATTAGATTTCGTGAACTGCTCACAATCATAAACAGATTTTACGTTCAGTACTAAAATATTTAACGTAACGTCCTGCGAACTCTTTAGTGGGAACAGTTCAAGGACATTCTGCACAAATCCCCCCTTGTTTAAATTCCCATTAATTACAAGTGTGCATTACTGGTGAGTTCAAACTATCAATCAGAACATGAAGAAGCGTGTTTGAAGGAATTTAATTATCCAAATTGTGTATTCAGGGTAATAAAACAATTTACAACGTGGATTTGTGAGTTATTGTATTATAGCTTTTAACATTAAAACTTCAGCAGTTACAGCATTCATTTCAAAGAATTACATGATATGAAACTTGGACTATTAATGGAAATGTTGTAGGGATTTGAAATTGTTCCCATGATTTTAAAATAGTTTGTGATGCTCTCAACTAGGATTAGTTCCATTCCATCTGTTGGAAAATTAATGAAATTTCCCAAAACTGTTGAAAAAATAATAAAAATAAAATGATACAAGATAGTATTTTAAATGTTATTGAAGGAACCACAAAGGTCAATCAAAACATCTTCGCAAAGGCCAGTAAACTGGTTGCGTTTTTTATATTGTAATAATGTCACTCAAATTTCTACACTATGCAAATTTTGAAAATGCCTATTTCTTAATTTGGAAGTTTTATTGAAACTTCAGGATCATTTGCAATACTATTGATTACCAAGAATACAATACGTCGTTTACACCTTTATGAGCAAGGATGGTGAACTTAGGGTCAATCCACTCCTTTGGAAAAAGTATTAAAAGTACGAGAACTTGAAGTCAATTCCAATAGCAATGTAAAATTAAAGCTTGTAAACTACAACTATTATATGTAACAATATAATTTAGAAATAAACCGCAGAACAAATGACATAACAGTCAGCCAATTCCAACATATGAATAAAGAGCAAATGGCAGGTAAACTCGTAAATTAAGAGATGAAAAACTATAATAAGAAATGAATTTATATTATAGATTCAGAAACTACAGTATCGTTGATTTATCAACCAAATAAATAACTTCAATAGTACGAAATAAGGTGCATATCACTTTGTACGCATAATACATAATTTAAAATTGATAAAACTTTGTAAAAGTGGGACACGTAATGATCTGTATATAATATGCGTAAATTAATATTATTATATATTAGAATTTTGACACATTTGTCAATTGGGTAGTATATTAATTCGTGAAAGAGGCAGCATTAAATACTTAATGCTTCGTCCAAACTCAGAGTCAGATCCTCATTTCAAGAATAGCTTCTGAAAATCATCTTATAAGAATTCATTACGTTCAAACTATACATATATTATATTTCACAATATTACATTATACAATATAATATGACAATTGTAAATATTTATTATTTTCCTTTCAAATTATTCGACGTATTTGTTACTTTAAACAATATATATCTTAATGATGTTTTATTTGGTAAATATCAATAAGCATACATTTTGCATTTTCCAGGCGGTCCTGGAAACCCAAACACAAGTCAACAGAATGTTCCTGTGTACAGTCCTACAGGTAATACTGGAAACTTTTCACCTGCAAATGATATTAAATTACATCTTAAATAATATAACTACAAAGGTTGACTTG
Organism: Thermobia domestica; assembly: GCF_964235325.1. Taxonomy (NCBI): domain Eukaryota; kingdom Metazoa; phylum Arthropoda; class Insecta; order Zygentoma; family Lepismatidae; genus Thermobia; species Thermobia domestica. The sequence continues at coordinate 145,336,622 of NC_137456.1, read as the reverse complement.
TGACTTAACTTTTATCTTAATTTAGTTGAAATATTAGAAATTTTATGAAATATATTTAATGCAATAAAAATAATCAAATTTCATAATTAAAAAAACACATTTTCACAAAATTACTTTGTTTCTCATTTCAGATAATCACGGAAATCTTAACACAAATCAACAAGGTGTTCCTGTGTACGCTCCAACTGGTACAGGTATTTCTACTGATTTTTGAAATTTTATTTAATTGTACTACGTATCAGAGTGTAGTGGATTCCGTAAAATAATATATTCATAATACCAGTCATTAACATTATTTATAATTGAAATAATTTAAATTTCCATTTTAAAAATGTTTACATTATGTACACATTGTTGATTGAAAATTTTAGATAAGTTATTGTAGTTTGTGTGAAGCCATTATAGTGAATTGGGTATCGAAACTCGTGACCATACTCACCACATTTCTTCAATGTAAATAGTTTTTTTCAAGCACTTGTCACAATATTCCGCGTGGACCTCTCGTAGCCACCGTGATGTTGAGACTTTTACATAATGGGGTTAAGCCGTAAAGCAAGGAAAAGGAAAAAGTCACTGGAAGCTACCTTCGGGCCTTTTTGGTTGTTCTAAGCTTTCCCAGTGTAAACGCTGAATACATGAAGAGCTTTTCCTTGTGAATGGGGTATGCTTTATTACCGAGCAGAAACAATTCCATCTACTAACATCCCCTTACATCAAAAGTCCTTCAATTCATTTTAGCGTTCAAGGCTTTTTCCTGTTCGGAATATTCAATCAGCATCATAGATGATATGTACAAAAATACAGTACACATAACTTTCGTTGGCGAAGTAATTACTTTCATGTTTTCACGCGGGGAAGATACACGTTTCCATTTAATGGATAACATCTTTCTTGATAAATTGGATATAAAAATGCAATATTGTTTTATCACTAGTCGTTAACCTGTAAAGAATATTGTTTCTCTCCGCTGAATATCACAATTGGATATTCAGCGAAATCGCTATTCTGATTGCACTGATTCTGAGTCAGTACCCGTGTTACCCATTTCCGGTAATTTTCGATACTTTATGACATTAACAACAATGTTCTGCACCTTCTGTTCTGTACCTTCAATAATAATATAATCATCCACTAGATCACAATCCAAATAAGTAATTGAGATAATGAATCTAAAGACGTGTTTTGAACTTCCTGTTTTAAACTTCACACTACGCCTCCATTCACAACGACAATCCTCGTATGAACGTAAGCAATTGTAATGTTTTGAAGAGCAAGAATTGCACAACTTTCGTCACTTCTATACTACCAATTTTCCAGACAAGTTACCATTTTAAAAGTTCCTTCTTGGATACATAAAACCAGAATCCGAAGTTGAACGATATAATCATAATTTTGTCCTACAAATCAGTTGTTAAATCAGTTTAAATAACATGAAAGTTACAGGTTTTGTATCCTTCCTTAAATTATCCCTTGTAATGTTATATATATATATATATATATATATATATATATATATATATATATATATATATATATATATAACATTACATTTTGGATGTAATAAATGATTTCGGCCTAAATAAGGCATATCTAAAAGTCACTGTAGAGACTTTTGTACCCTTTGATTAATTTAAAGGGAGGAAGATTTTATTAAATGTTAATTATAAGTACAAAATTTAAACCAAGCAGTTCCTGACTCCATAGATAAAATAGACATTTCCCAAATTAAAACTAAACCTTGATGTGCAGTATAAAAGTATTTTTGTACGCGATTATATAATGTAGTGAAATGAAGAAAATACAGTAATCAACATAGAACTCGTGAAGAACTATAACATCCTACACCATTTCTTCTGCAAATTACTCCCGCTAGTTCTCAGATGCTTAAATACTATATCAAGACGTTTTAATGACAAACTACAACAGTAGCTAATAATGAATAATGAAATTTTTGTGGGCGTAAACTGAACATGTAAAAGTTTTCTTGAGAGTATTTAACATATGGCATCTATTATTATAGTACGCGGCAAAACAACCTACTTTTTCCTCGAAGGTCAAGATCTAAGGATTTACTTGTCCCTATCATAAATCCTTCATTGTAACTAGATTTCGGCGTTGCCGCTCCAATTCAGGTAGGACAGTTTAAAGCTCTCAGTATGGCTAACCCCATTACGGTTATCATAGTACAGTGAAACCTCTCTAAAGCGGATAGCCGTGGGGAATCAAAAATTGTCCGCTATAGAGAGGTGTCCGCCTTAGAGAGGTTTCAATACCTTTTACGTAAATTAGTACAAGGTATTTTGCAGTTAGAAAATTTTTTGCATGAATCATGTATTTACGAATATTACCAATATGTTACTGTATCTGCATTATCTTGCGCCATCCAATACTCTATGTTCGAGGCACAACATGGAAATAAGGTGTTATAGTTCTCTGCACTTTACACTTATCGTTACTTACTACGTTTTCGGTGTATTGCTTTAATTTGTGAGTTAGTTGCAGTCCAGTATTGTCTTTTGAGACAATATGCTTACCCGCGGGCAAAATATACCAAACTTGTCTTTTGCTTAGTTAGAGATTCCAACGGAGAGTAGAGTGACTTATCATCCCAAACGGCGGCAACTGTCAATCACTTTTGTATCTAAAACAGGTTGGGTGAGAGTAGAATGCAAGCAAAGAACATGAAAATGTTGTTAAACGGAGACCTTTACTCTTGAGCAGACAGTTGAGGAGGCAAAATGTTGTCACACCCTCATGTGCTTCCTTGCTGACACACGTATGAATCACTAAAAATGTATTCTTTTTTACTGTACGTTTCAACTTGTTTCTAGAGAAAGTGTCCGTAATACGGAGGTAAATAATACCTATAAAAGACAGGAAAGACTGTCCGTGTCCGTACTAGAGAGTGTACGCTTTAGAGAGGTTTGGCAATGTGTTTTTTTTCTATTACAATGTTTGGGGATTACAAAATATGTCCGTTATGGGAGGTGTCCGCTTTATAGAGGTGTCCGTTAGTAGAGGTTTCACTGTAGCATCGTACAGCGTTTGTTCCGTCTGGCATCTGCAGCTTTTACAGCGTGATTGAAGAACGTATATTTCGGTATCTAGGCTCTGCAATCAGCCCACATCATGTGACAATGTTGTTTACTGTCAGCCTTACCGGATGTTTCACAATGTGACATTCCTCTTTTCAACAAAGAAAAGCAGCTTGAGAGGACATAGATTTGACAGCACGCAGAACACTAATGGTAAAATGATGAATGAACATTCGCTCATTCCACAACATCGTTTCATTATTGCTTCCATCCAAGGCAATAACATTGGAATTGGTGTGAATATTCAACAGGAAAGAATTTTATCTGTGTTGGTGTCCAGTAGCCTGCATAACCTCTAAAGAGGCATACAAGTATGTATTTACTATTTTTAAATTTCCTAAGAATAAATTTTCTAAAACATTTTCCACGTCATTCGTATGAGATGGACGAAATCAATTTAATAGAGAGGAGTAATAATCAATTTCTCCAACTTCTTACTGTAAATAAAGTGAGTAAAAATAAATTTTATTTCAAACAAAAAATACTTCGAAATTCGTAAATGTGATTGTAGAGAATTATACAAGTAAACTGCAAAACATGCATGCCTGTTCTAAATAGAACTGAACTTTCAAAACTAAATTATTGATTTATACGAAGATTATAAAGTACAAAGGCTTTAACTGTCGTTAAGAATGCACGGACCTCCGAACTGTATAAAAATATTAAGCAGATACAACTCATATTAATTTTTCTACATGTAATAAATAAGAAAAGTGATGTTCAAAAACAATGTTACATATGTTCAAAAACAATTGATGGCCATGAAGAAGACATAAGCAATCCATTTAAAATTTAAAGTCTCCTCTTTTAACAGACCAATTTAATTGTAAACATGCATTTTCGTAGATACTCTGAGTCGAATTTTATTTGTAATTGCATTTATCTTAGAGCCTACGACTCTATTGCTGGTTACCTGATATTTATCATTTAAGATACATTTTATCATACCATTAAATATTCGTGTTGAATCCCCCTTGCTCTATCTCACTGCATAATCACTCATTAACTAAAATATCATCTTATAATACTGTTGTAAATTGAATACATGCATTTTTTTAAAAAAAATCTTATATTCAAATTCTATAGATGAGGTATGGAAACTACACATTTTAACTTATATAAATAATGAAATCTACTTCAAATAGAATTTTAAATTAGTTATTTCCCAAATAACGTTATTTATACAAAAATAGCAATAAAAGTATTCCATAATGATATTTTAAAAGCAGGTTGTGAGGATTCTGAGTTTAGATGCAATAATGGACTGTGTATTGAGAAGAAGTTTGTCTGTGACACTGACAACGATTGTGGAGATGGCAGCGATGAGGATGATAATTTATGTGGTGAGTAATTGCAAAAAAAAAAAAAAAAAAAAAAACTACTACCATATGTTGTTTCGATTTATTTTTTCCTCAGTATTGTACATGAGTGGTTTAACTGAGTTTTACTCTGAAATTGATATGGCGATATCAACATTGTAAGATGAAATACATATAGTATTTTTGAAAATGTAACTATTCCATTCTCATGAGGCAAAAGAAAGGACCGATCCTTTTTCTGATTTAAGCAGTAAAATATCTGGCTGTGTAAAAGATGGCATTTTTGGTTCTACATCATGCTATTTGCTCTGTTGGTAACGATAAATTTTAGTTTCGTACATTTCATAAATAATCATAATCAAAGCACTAATTTCACCGGTCTTGTCAACAATTCAACATCAGGATTAATGTTCAAGGGGTATGCTTTATATGTCTAGAGATTTTTTATCTTATTTTCAAGGCACCCTTGAAGGGTCTCCAGCAAGAGCTAGTAGAGAATTTCAAATGCCTCGAAGAACTGTGTTGCAGTGCGTAAAAATTTACAGATGTATTACTGTCGACTACAGTTGATAGAGCATTAACTTTTAATGGTGATGGGTGGTACACCAAAAAATATATGTATTTTGCGATTTTCATCATACAAATCGTACGCTGAATGCTGCTTTCTCGATAGGTGACTTAATGACATTTCTACATGTAATTACTACGCGACTGATTCTATAGATTCAAAATGAAAGTATAAACAAACTGTCACTATGATGTAGCCTTTTATTAGAGGCTACGAGAAGGAGGCGGTTGCCCCGGGCGCTGATATCAAGGGTTTGCTGAATGAGCAAGAAGAAAGAAACAGTGTTGAAAAAGAGAAAACGACACGGGCCCAGTATGAATATTGCCGCCCTACTAAATCGGTATTGTTGTCGGTTTGCAAAGAAAGAAGTTTGTTAAAAGTTTTCTAGTTCGCTCGGCTCGAAATTCACACGTCTGAACAAGAGTCACAACAAGTTTCTTCTTACTCACTCATAGCAAGGGGGCACCGAAAGAGCAAGAGGAAAGAAAAAATGTTGGAAAAGGGCAAACGACGCAGCGTCCTGTATAAGTATTGGCATCCTATTAAATGGACATTGTTGTCGGCTTGCAAAGAGATAAATTTGTTAAAGAAATTTTCTTGCCTGCTTCACTCGCAATTCACACGTTTCAATAAGAGGCACAAGAAGTTGTTACTTATTACTTTGATTTGCTAGTGACAATGTGACGAACAATAGTTCTTGACTGCGTGTTAAGCAAATAGTCAAAGAAATCTTTCCATCTATTCAAGATGCCATCTGCATAAATGAGAATTGTTCCATCATCTCTCTTTAAATTAGGTTCATACACTTTCTTTAATTTCTTCATGCCCTTATTTATGTCTCGATTGTTTTTATTATTATATTTATGTTCATTCACTTAGGTTTCAAAAAATCAAGTTTCTTTGTTTTTTCCTCGTTTTATGTTTGCCATCTGGTGTGAGGGAAATTTTTTGTAGTTATATCGTTCGAATTTTCTACCGAACGCAGTTTCGCCTGTTTTCCCTTCCGAGATAGTTTAAAACATTCTGGTCGAACCATGGTTTGTTCCTACGTATTTCCTCGTGCCCCATATTTTCTCTTGCAGAAACGTTACTGCTATATTTAATTTGAACTCAAATATTCTCAACACTAGTGCTCTCAAAAACTTCTAAAAACGAAAATCTATTCGATACTTCAATCTGGTATTTTCCTCTCATCAGATTCTCCTTTAATTTCTTCAAACTAAACCTCTTCTTTATTAGATGTTGAATATTTCCTTTATTCAACGATAGTCTCTCTCTCTCGTATTATTGCTGCTACAATATAGTGATCAATATTACAGTCAGGTCCTCTGAACAGCCGAATATCAATTATGCTAGACTGTCTTTTTTCTATCTACTAATACCCAATCAATTTGATTGTGTGTTCTTCCATGTGCATTTATAAACATCGCAATGTGCGAATTTTTTACTCTTCACGGTAAGATTTTTGGATCCTCTAAAGGTCACTATTCTAACTCCGTTGTCATTACTTTCGTTATGCAGACATTCTTTCCCTTTCGCATTGAAATCCCAGGATAGATTTTCATATTATATCGCGGTAGTTGGACAAATACCCATTCTATTATTTCTTCGTAAAACTGCCTTTTACATCGTCATTCGTATCTTCTGTTAGGATTGCACATTCAAAACAATAATATCACACCACCAAGCTTTAAGAGTAATAAAACAAAGTCTATCATTAACATATTCAGCCTGTTTCATTGCTGGTATTAAACGAATGGAAATCAAAATACTGTTTGTGTGGTCATATACGGAATAAAATTACAAAAGGTTACAGCTATTACTACAAATTGATGCTGTTACCTTTTTCAAACATGTTAAAAGCACATCGTTTCTAATGTGTTCAAATTCCTTTTTTTATCGATACTATGAAACCTTGTAAATAGGTATAAATCTTCATAACTATTCTCCAGGTGGATTTGTAAACAACAAAATGTAGTTTTGTGAAGTTTTGGTCCAAAAAAGATAATTGAAAACAGTTGCTATTTGTAAAAGAATACATAATAATTGTTTTTTCATGTTGCAGTCGTCTGTCCAAGCCGTTTGGTAAAATTTCAGCATAACATAACAACTACACCTGCTTCTCTAATACTCAAACAAACAAACAAACAAAGAGGGAAAAGTTTGGTATGGTGAGTGTAGAGGAGCGCCGAATTTTACTTCACCCCGGGCGCTGAAATCTCTAGCTACGGCTCTGTCTCTTACTCTTAGAAATTACGTTAATATGGGACTGGCATATTTCTAGAATGTGTGAACTCCTCACAATGATAAACAGATTTTACGTTTGTTACAAAAGCGTCGTACGTAACTTCCTGCGTTATTTTTTGTGGAGACAGTTCAAAGACATTGTTCACAAACATCTTCTGCAACAACATGTTCACTAATTGCGACAGTGCGTTACTGCTGAATGCAATCTATTAATCGTAACATGATAAAACAGGTCTGAGACGATTTTATTACAGAATTTATGTATTCAGCGTAACGAAAAAATCTACAATGAGAATTTGTCAGTTACTGTGCTATATGTTTTAAGTAGTATTATATTGTCTTTTTATATATTATTGAAGAAATTATAAAAGTCAAACAAAATCTTTTCTTAAGAACTAGTGATCTGGTTGCACACTTAACAATGTAATAATTATGTGACATCAAGTTTCAACATTATCTAAAGTTTTAAAAATAAGTATTTGTTCATTTGAAAACCTTTGATGAAACTTCGAGGTCACGTACAAGTTGTTTATAGTTTTCATTAGCAAGAAAGAAGCACTTTGGATTAATCTACTCTTTTGAAAAAATATTTTAAAAGTACGGTACGTGAACTTGAATTCAAATGCTAAAACCAACCCAAAATAGAAAAAAAAGATCTTGTAAACTACAACGATTATGTGTAACTATACAATTTAGAAATAAACTGTAGAATAAAATCGCATAAGAGTAGTCAATTCCAACAGATGAATAAAGAGCAAATGGCAAAACACTCACATGTTAGGTGATGACAAATTATATAATAAAAACAAATTTGCATTATAGATTTACATACTAAAGTTTCGTTGAATTTTCAATTGAATAAGTAAATAAAGAGTACTATATAAGGTTAAATGAATTGCTATGCATAATATATAATTTAAAATTGATAAAATTTCCTAAATGCAGGACACCCAAGAATTCATATAATTTAAGTCTATTAATATCATTATATATAAGACCGGTTACAGAATAGTCAGTTGTGAAATTAAATCATATAATTCAATTCATGGGTAAGACAGCATTAAGTATTCAATGCTTAGTGGAAAATCAGAGATAGGAGTTTATTTCAAGGATAGATTCTAAAAACCGTCATTTAGAAATTCATTAACTTCAAACTATATATTACATTTCACAATATTACGTTATACAACAAAAATTATATTTATAAATATTGCCTACTTTCCTTTCAGTCTCTTTGACGTACAGTAATAGCTACTTTAAACAATAGTTATATTTCTTAATAAAGTTTACTTTTCGAAATATTACAAAGCAAAATTTTTGTCTTTTTCGGGTGGTCATGAAAACCCAAACACAAGTTAACAGAATGTCCCTGTGTATAGTCCTACAGTTAATTCTAACATTTTTCAATAGCTTTTGATATTACATTACATCTTAGGTGATATAACTACAGAGGTTGCCTTCCAACTTAACATTTATCTTAATTTAGTTGAAATATTAGAAATGCTATAAAATACATAGCTTAAGCACTACAATTCATGAATTATTACAACTTCAAACAGATTTTCATTAAGGTAACTTATTCCTAATTTCAGGTAATCAAGGTAATCCTAACACAAATCAACAGAATGTTCCTGTTTTAAGTCCTTCTAATACAGGTATTTTTACTCTTTTGAATATTTGTACTTAATTTAACGTATAAAATGTACATTTCGAAATATATTTGTTAATACTTATAATTGAAAGAAATTTAGTTTTCAGTTCAGAAATTACTACATATGCTAACTTATTGGATAAAATCCGGGCGTCCACATACACACTTTATATTCACACACAGCTCATGTAATATTAATCATATTAGCATAGGGGCAATTTAGAGTGCCATCTCGTTACAAACTTAACAATTTAACTTTGGATTGAGCGATTAATTTTTTAAGATGGATAGTTTTGATTGCATAAATAAAACTAGAGATATCAGATCTGATAATTACCCAAAGTGGTGCTGCGGTCTTACGTAAAAATCGATAACAACTGTCATATTGAATTTCGAAGTTATGTTATGAGTTGAATGAATTTGGTAACGAAGTTGAATAATAGAAGTATGTTATCAATTTATAACCAGCATGTACTCACCCAGATTTTGGTCAGTGAAGATTTGAGAGGTTGATCCTTCTTGTCTGAGGGTCACTTCAAAACTCTGTAACGATTTCGCGCAGCGCCTAGTATTAATTTGACTTTATTAGCGCCGCGTGTACCTTATAATTTATTTTAAAATAAACACTCTTTAAAATTTAATGAAAAATAAAAAAAATAACCTTTCCGACGTATACAATTCACTTATTATTTATAGCTTGCCTAAAACAAAGAGAAACAAAGAAACTGCAAATAAACTGAAAGTATATTTTCATAACTACGTATCAGACACCAGGTTCTTGTGTTTTGACTCGTAACCTCTATTCATGGAACTAAATAAATTAGTAATTAATTTAAAATTCTAAAAAAAGATATTCAATTAGCAAAAAAATGTTTTCTTGTTAATAAATTAAAGCAAACTACCGTTTGATTAAGTTGTTTTTTGATTGTTTATTTCTTTCTCAAATAGACAACAAATAAAGAATTAACAAATTTCCAAATCTTTGCTCAGCATATTGCATAATGAATTACTTGGAAACTACACACTTGGACAATATGTCATTTCCATTAGCTTTACATCAATTAATTGCACAGAACATTTTTAGGAAGCTGTATTTAAGCAACCTGTATTTACAAGTGAATGGTTAAATTTTAGCAGATTGTATATTAATCTATAATGAGTCTTATTCAAAGTATTTTTAATGTTAGTAAGTAGCCGCAGATACAATGAAACAAAGCTGGTATCTTATGATAACTACTACTTCATAATTCCTTTTTATCTCAATAATGTCAGGAAGTATCCACGGATGCAATGAAACAAATGTAGTATCTTGTATATGATAGTTAATATTTCGTAATTCCATACGAAGAAAAATACTTTACCGTAAGAGTAACATATATTTACGTTCAACCATTCCTTCAATTCCCAACTGTAGCAGACATGATGGTGATGATGATGATCTAACGACAAAGAATATTATATACAGCCCTGCCATCACGTGAACTTCTAGCACGTAACTGATGGGGATTCTCTTTCAATACATTTAACCTAACGTATACTTTGAAAACAATAATGAGAATGTACCTCCATATATTATGAAATAATGGATATTCACAGAAGAAATTATGAAGATGAACACATGCATCTCGCCGAGAATAAAAAAAAGAATGGACATTAATCTTCTTTAAGATTGACATTACTGTCTGAATTCAAATATGAATTGATCAATGCTCCTATGGATACTTGAATACTATTGTTTATTTTATTTAAAAAAAAAAAAATCTTAATTTATTCTACAATTCAAACATGTTGGTACTACACAAGAGAAAACTATAATAGACATAAAGCGACATTTTGTTAAAGATATATAAGACCAGTTTTAATTAATTTGTCACTGCTGATTTCTTGAATATTGGAAAACAACCCAAATGTCGTGACGAAGGCAATTATCGTGACTACTTTCTACATGGAACTCGAAAATTTATTCAATTAATAACGTACAAACTTATTATTTTGGATTAAGTATCTTGCCAAGCATATTTGATTTTCATTTATGCGAGAAAAGTGCATACTATTCTGATCAATTTGATGTTTTGTGATCATTGTTGATTAATAGATCGGGACGAAAGGCGGTACGAATTAATGATGCATTATAGATCTCATTATGCCATGCATTCTTACTAAGTTACCATACATATGAAAGCGAACGTTGAGAACGAATTTTTAACTAAGTAACGAGAATACTATAACAGCATTTATGCTTCGTCCCATGCACTGCAGAAAACGTTCTAATTATTTGTTACCTGGATGAACCAAAACTTTTAGAGCAGTCTGTGCTTATAAGCCAAAACTGAATGGTTCCTTTTCACTAAATTTTATTTTCTGGAACATATCTCAAAATTCTAATCACCGCATGCATAGTCATTATTGCAATGTTTTGTTTTCTAAAAAGGTGCACTAAACACGTTAATCAGAATCCGCTTAGAAACATAATTCGCGATAATTTTACACATCTGATATTTCAATGGTCATTTTATCAAATGAAAAGTTTAATACAGAACGCACCATTGTAATAACGATTTACTTATACAAATAATGAAGTATAAATTCCCAGAATATTTACTTACGATTTTATAAAACAACACGCCACTTACATACTGTTTATTCGTCCGCGTTTCCCTTTTTCTAACATTATCAATAACGTCTTCTTTTGTGGACAGAATCTACGAAGTGTAAGGCATGCCACGCGGTTTTAAAAAAAGCACGCGAAAGCACGTACAGAATGAAAATAGCCACACTTATACTAAAAGCTAATTAAACAAATAACAGTAATTTTTTTAGGAATTATTTTATAAATATTAAAGCATATGGGTTTTTCTGAGATTCCTAAAATTTTTTATACAATTGTAAAGTATGCATAGGCACAGATCAAGCAATTGTACAACGTTATGCAGTAGGTTAATTACACATCGAAAACAAACGAAAACACAAAAGCAACAAAACATAGAATAACAAACTAATAACTAACTAACAACATATTTGTGCAGGTCTACTTTAATCACTTCAAATGAAAGGAGCTCTATACCTAAGATACTATATCTGAATCCTTCCCTTTAAAAATTATCCAACCTTTAATATAATTTATGAGGTCCGTTTCAAAGCAAAGTAGAAATCTAATGTAACGGTAAATTATTCCGTTACAACTCTCTGGAGCTCAGTACTGTTTTGTCAACCTACCTTTTCTTCCTAGTTTTTGGTAGCGTCATTTCTTCCGCTTACAATTAAGTTTTCAGAATTATCTCGCTACTTGAAATAGGTAGTGTTTGTTATTGCTTTGACACATTGCTACATTGCATAAGTTATATTTCCTATTAAAAGAATGTTTTATCTAGACATAGTTCTGAATTGTTACGAGACTTCCTTAATTTCTTTACACGTGTGAATGACCTAACAGCAGCAGATTGGGAATTGAGTTTTATTTGCATTTAAAATATGAAAGTTTACAAAATATTAATGTCAAGGTTAATAAAATATTATTTGCCCTTTACCAAATCGCTTCAGTCATATTACATTCCTCCCCGCTTGCATATTCGGCATCTCCGATGTTGATATAAATATTTTAAAATTATATAAAAAAATTCCACTATTGATACGACATTATTTCACACAATCACTTATCACTGTTCACTTTCACATATAGACTTGTGAAATTTACACTAGAGGGGGGCGGGTTCAGACGAGTATTTCCTGGTTCATCCTATTTCCAGTTGATATGGCTGGAATACAGATGTGTCCTCTTCCGATAGCACTTGACGAAATTTTATTGTCCATGGAAAATATATTGGTGGAATTAAGTCGTTAATATCGTCTTGATGTAGAGATGATTATATATTAGCATATAGGTATAGCCGACATAGCCATCTTGAGTATATTCTTTACAGTCGATAGTTGGTGATTTGTAATTAGAAAGTTCTTGAGGTGTTTAGAGTACATGTTTGCTGGTTTGATTGGCACGAGAAAAATTCGACTTACGGAGAAATATTTGAAGTATAGTTGGAATAAGTAACTATGTAATATAAACCATGAATTGCGCAGAGATATATTATCTGAAGAAAAATTAGATATGTTTTAATTTTGCTCATTTTCGTAGTAGACATCCTCATATAGAGTGTCTACTTGAGATATAGATGGGATTTGAATAGAACTAATTTTCTGTTGTGGCTGTTGAGTTACATTTTCTGAAGATTTTCTGCATTGAAAATAAATAAAAATGGCTAATATAAGGATAATTAAGATAGAAATGAAAGTCAATATTATTATATAGAATATGGCGAAGTTCATGTTGATTATTTGCCTATAAAGGAAAACAGAAGAAAATACTATATAATTTTAGTATGGGAGTTTAATGAATAGATTTATAATTAAATAAGACACAACATATATTTGTTTCATATGCACATACACATTTCCAAAATTTCCTTTTGCGAATACCTTTTTGGGTACTTTTTTTTTTGTAAAGTTTGATGTCTTCGTCTTGCTTTGCAAGAATTTGATTTTCAAAACTGTAATTTTCTTTCAAAGAAAATAATAGTCTGTCTTTGGATTTGCTTTGCAAATCATGTTTTGACTATTATTTGATTACTTCAGTAAAATAATCTAGGTTTATAACATCATGTTACAATAATATTTTTCGTATAAAGAAATATTTCATACATTATTCGTTTGCAAGTGCTTAAAATTTTTTAAAGTTTCTTCATTATGTGAATGTAATTATATATTTATATTCGATAACTCCCTATTAATTTTAAATAACTTTATAGATAAAAATATGATGATGAGAGGCGACAGTACAGCACTTGTAATAGATATTATTAATAGCAATGAGATTGGGTCATTAGAAATTAGTAAAGATGGAGCTTAGGTATTTACAGTTATATTTTCTATTTGCTGCCTAAAGATTCCAACTTATTCAAAAAAGTATCCATATGAGGAGAAAATGGAGGATAAGTGATATTAGGTATTAAAATTTTGTGAGTTAAATTTAAAGTGCGTCGCGAGTCAAGAATTTGATCTGCTATTGATATGGACTCAAAATCTTCGTACACGAAAAATATAGCATTTTCACAATTGACGTTGACACTGCTATAGGCTGGTTTTATGTGTATCCTTTTAATTAGGTGACCAATTACACTTGTGGAGAGAATTATTCTCAGAGAAGTATGCTTGAAAATAAACTTAGCATCTGTTTCTTTAGTTTGCATTTCACGAGATTCTGTATTCTGAAACAATAAATTTGATAAACATTCCGCTTTAGGTAAAATCGACATTTGATTAGTGTAGCAAATAAACAAGAAAGAAATCCAACGGCTCTGATCTTTTTCTATTAAGTGAAGAGAATCTTGGTATAAGTATAGTGTTCTTGAAGCTTGAAGGAAACAATAGGATTTAGTGATAAATAACCCAAAATGATTACTTGGTATAGAGGGTTCATGTTTTGTGGAAGAATTAATGGGATGTCTAGCAAAACAGATAGCCTATGAATGTTTGGATTATACTCTAAAAGAAGCGTTTTCTAAATAGCAAAAAAACCTAAATCTTTTTGAAACACACTATACTTGAGTAAAGAATGATTAGCAATAAGCTCTTTAGCATGAATAGAATTTAGAATTAGAAATTAATTTATTTGATAACGCATCCCTAAAGGTACGTAAGGTTTAATCGTTTGAAGCTTCGTAAGTTTGCTTAGCTAATAACCAAGCATCAGACGACAGATGGTTACAACATTGGTCAAACATGTCCTTCTTTAATTCATGAAGAGCCGATTGCATTGCCAAAATAGTGTCATGTGGTGTAGACATTCGATTTTTAAAATCTGCCTTCAATTTTGAAATTTCAGTAGTGAGAATTTCATCGTGATTTTTGAGATTGTTAACTACGTGCTTTAACTTTTGTGTTTCGTAATAATTATATAATGAAGAGGCAAGACTTAAAAGTGCAGATAAAGCTGAGAAGATTAAGGAACGTTTCTGTTTAGACTCACATGCTAAGGTGTGGTTTTATACCGAAAGCATGAAATGACATGGAATGAGATTTTCTAATTGGTCGTAAAATATATCGTTTTGAATGCAAGATTTCGCAAATAAATGTGGATTAGAACAATGGTTAATTCTTATTGTTTCAAATTTCAAATCAAAATATATCCTTAAAGGGACAAAAATTTTGTCATTATGTTGAAGCGATAGTCTAATTTTATGAATAGCAACGCCACAATTCTGTAATGTTAACTGAGAATGTTCAATTAAATCGTCCACACTTGCGTATGTGTCGACACTAGCAAAAATAATAATTGAAGCTATGATCAATTTCCTAATGATTTCGTTCATGTTGCCTGAAATAAAAGGAGAAAACGAAATAATAGGTTGTGTACTTTACTAATACAGAAAATATAACATTAATTAATCTAAAATGCAATATGTATATGTATAAATACATATCAGTTTCAGGTATTATCTCCAGCGAAAATGTTTATCCTTGGGGGTGGGGAATAGGTGGGAATTCCGATTCGAGTACCGTTCTATTGAACCCCAAAGATAGATGAAAGAGACAGCACAATGTAACAAGAGTACTAAATCGTATTCAATGTTCGAAAAACGAAGGTTTGAACTACATTTGTGCAGCTCGATTTTACAGCTTTTAGCTTAAGGTTTGGTTGAGCTTTAGGAGAGCGCCTTATACTCGCTCACCCACAATGAATACTATTTAGCACAAATTGCCACACCAACATGTAACCTAACTTAAACATTATTTACAGAGGGAAAAAATAGGATGAAATGAAAATATTCTAATTTACTCATTTCTTTCATGAAATTCACTAATTATGATATTTACGTTATTTCGATAATTTAGATATAAACTTTTTTCACATTTATGACGTGTTTCACTATTTGCATATTTCCAATGATGATGTTTGTCTCTTTTTGTCGTTTGTTCGCATTTTCATTCGCTGTTGAAGATTTCTGTGGTTTTAATCGACGTATTTCTATCTCGTCTTGGATATCATTTCCTTTTGCATTTTTAAAAGAAACATGATATTTGTTTGAGCTGAGCAAACGTGATAGTTTCACAACTTGCTTGTCATAACGGAAACCAAATGCTGCTGGTATTCCTTTATGTCTTCTCACGTTTTGAATGAGAACATTTTGACCAGCGTGTAACTGTGTTTGCGCATGAAGGTCTTTGTATTTCTCCGTGTTTGAGATAACTTTTATACATATTCTGATAGGCATCATTTCTCGCGAGTCGCATCGTTTGCATCCGTTCGACATTTTCTTCCTATTAAATTGAAGATCAAAAACAATCTTTTATTCAAATCCTTGGAGCAGATAGAAATTTGAATATTTAGTTGTTTGATTCTTCAAATTATTTAATCCAAACACAATTTGCGGCAACATAATGTCCCAATTATTTCCAGTTGATTTGATGTAGTGACGTAACGCTCTTTGAATATTGTCGCTTGTTTTCTCAGCCAAATTGAGAGAATAATGTGATTTAAGTGGAATAAATTCTAATTCTATTCCCAATAATTTCGCTAACTCTGGCATTATCTTACTTTTATGAGCAGGAAGACGGTCTAAAATTCAAGATGATAGTGCTCCGTATTTTAAGATGAGTTTATTATAAATAGCAATCGCAATAGTGTACCTCGCTAAATCCGGTATGCTTTCAGCTGACATATCTCGTAGAGGCATCACAAGTAATTAAAATATACTTGTGACGATATGTAGAAGATGTTGGAAAAGGGCCACATTGTTCACTTGAACTACTGGAAATGGGGTCACCTTTGGAAATATTTGAGGTGTAATAGTAGCTACTTGGTTTCCTCTTTAATTTACTTCACAAAAAACGCATTATCTAATTTTCTGACAAAAATAATTACGCATGAATGGAAAATACACATTTTGTAGCGCCAAGTGATATGTACGATTCTGGCCAGCGTGCGCTGCAGCTGATGGATGACCGTGCAATATGTTAAAAATGTCATCTCTCATTTTAAATGGAACACATAACATATGCTTCGTGATATTTCCAAATCTATGTGCACGGTATAACTTTCCACCAATTAATTGAAATGCTCTAGCTTGCTGTTCCAGCCTGTAGTCTTCTCTACATTTTCTTTCGGTGTTTTGAAACACTTTTTTACTTCTTCCTTAAATGTCTCATATGACTTAGAATGTAACTGCTTCCTATTTATAAAAAGACGTAATTTTTCTTTATCGTTTCCTGAAAAGCATGTTATTACTAGATCTTTAGCCACATCCGGGGATACTTTGTTGAGCTTTATAGTGTCGTCAAACGCAGAAAAGAACTGCTGAATAGTCATTTCTTTTAGTCATATTTGGGAAAAGGAAAGGCATTACTATACACATTTACAATAGGTCTTGAATTTGGGTTGGGTGTTCCTGACTAGATTGAGAAACATTCGTTTGGTTAACATTTTCACCACTTCTATTATTTGCTTGGGAGATAGGTGGAGGGGTCGCCATGTCTCATCTCAACTTCACTCTACGTCTGCTCATAAATTTTATAACAATAAATAATTCTTTGATTACTGTACTGGACTAACTTCATGTTTCAAGATAAACTCCGCACACGCTACTGCCTACAAAAGCATTTCCTGTTATAATGCACTGGAATAAGATATCCTAAGAATGCCTGACATGCGAAAAACAACTTGAACATAAACGCACACCACATCTATATGTATATGCGATATTTCTTTGTTGTAAGTTACCTCGGAATTTCTTATAGCAAATGGTATGCACATATTCAAACATATATATCGGCACCATCCTAGATAATAACAAATCTGATATCCCATGTAATTCTTCTCTGCATAATTTGAATCCTTATTCATATATATGTGCCTTCAGGATCGATATCTATATTTAAACCGAAAATTGTACTATCATTTATGTACAAAGGCGTCAGCCATTAACATTCTTTTGCACTCATTCCTATAACATGTTTCTAACAAGGGCGCTAGCCACAAAATCCGGCGCTTATTCTACCATAACATATGCCAACTTATTGGATCGAAATCCGGGCGTCCACATACACAATTTATATCCACACATAGCTGATGTAATAATAACCATATTAGCCATTTAGAATGCCATCTCTTAACAAACTTAACAATTTAATTTTGGGTAGAGCGATTAATTTGTTAAGATGGATAGTTTCGATTGCATAAATAGAGATATCAGATCAGATAATTACTTAAACTGGTGCTGTGGCCTTACGCAAAAATTAATATAACTGTCATATTGAATATAGAAGTTAGGTTATGAGTTGAATGAACTTGGTAAAGAAGCTGAATAATATAAGTATGTTATCAATTTGTAACCAGCATGTGCTCACCCAGATTTTGATCAGTGAAGATTTGAGATGTTGATCGTTCTTCTCTGAGGGTCACTTCAAAACTCTCCCAAGTTCACTACTGTTTTGTAAACCTACCTTTTCTTCCTAGTTTTTGGTAGCGTCACTTCTTCCGCTTACAATTACATTTTCAGAATTACCTCATTACTTGAAGTAGGAAGTGTTTGTTATTGCCTTGACACATTGCTACATAGCATAAGTTATATTTCCTACTAAAAGAATGTTTATCTAGACACAGTTTAGAATTGTTACGAGACTTCCTTAATTTCTTTACAAGTGAGAACGACCTAACAGCAGCAGATTGGGAATTGAGTTTTATTTGGATTTAAAATATGAACGTTTACAAAATATTAATGTCAAAATTAATAAAATATTACTTGTCCGCTACCAAATCGCTTCAGTCATATTACAATAATATCACACCACCAAGCCTTAAGAGTAATAAAACAAAGTCTATCATTAACATATTCAGCCTGTTTCATTGCTGGTATTAAACGAATGGAAATCAAAATACTGTTTGTGTGGCCATATACAGAATAAAATTACAAAAGGTTACAGCTATTACTAGAAATTAATGTTGTTACCTTTTTCAAACATGTTAAAAGAACATAGTTTCTAATGTGTTCAAATTCCTTTTTTTTTTTTGTCGATACTATGAAACCTTGTAAATAGGTATAAATCATCTTTTTTTTTTTACCAAAACTTCACAAAACTACATTTTGTTGTTTACAAATCCACCTGGAGAATAGCATTTATCTTAATTTAGTTGAATTATTAGAAATTTTATAAGATACATAGCTTAAGCACTACAATTCATGAATTATTACAACTTCAAACAGATTTTCATTAAAGTAACTTATTCCTAATTTCAGGTAATCAAGATAATCCTAACACAAATCAACAGAATGTTCCTGTTTTAAGTCCTTCTAATACAGGTATTTTTACTCTTTTGAATGTTTGTACTTAATTTAACGTATGAAAGTGTACATTTCGAATTATATTTGTTGATACTTATAATTGAAATAATTTTAGTTTTCAATTCAGACATTATTACTTTATATACAAGAATGCTTATTGAATAGTTGTATAGAGAGTATCATGTCTTCTGTGTTAAACATAGCTGAAAGATCAACACACTTGATGATAGAATGTACAAAATACTAGTTTGTATTTTAAACACATTTTTATTCAATCACTTGTCTCAAAAGCCTGCGTCAAGTTTTCGTTGCTAACATGAGGTTCAAGTTTTGTCATAATATCATCCTGATAATGGTGCCAACCATGTCTTACTGCAGGGTAGGGAAAAGATCCGGGAATGCTCTAGTTGTTCCCAGTGTAAATTATGAATACACTGACCATATTTTATGTTTAGCGGGGTCCTCGTTATCATCCAGAAGAAGAAACATAACACTTCTGAGCAGACAAGGACATTTTAGTGTGATGATATTCGTAATAGCTGGAGTGTCCTGCAATACATTTTAGCATTCACGCTTTCTGCTTGTTCCAATTAGTTTGGAACAGTGCTTAAGATTTTATGCTTAGGGAAAAATGTATACAATGTATAAACATCTAGATTTTCGGTAAAAATACTTCTCGCAGTACGCTTCTCTTTCGGTTTCACTTTTAGTAGGCCTACTGAATCATTCTAATAAAATTGTAAAGGTTCACACGTTATGCGGTTCTTCACAATTATTGTTAGATTAAAAATATTACCATAACACTTTCTCATTAGCGCAATTTTAACATCAGAAGATTTTCATTATGTGTAGAAAAAATCTGAATGTAGTTCAGGTTGAAAATACTTAGTGAGTTAATGACATATACAATACGACTTATTTGGGGCGTATCGAAAGGATATCTCCTTCAATATTTCAGGAAGCGTAAATTTATATTTT
Source organism: Thermobia domestica (assembly GCF_964235325.1). Classification (NCBI taxonomy): domain Eukaryota; kingdom Metazoa; phylum Arthropoda; class Insecta; order Zygentoma; family Lepismatidae; genus Thermobia; species Thermobia domestica. The sequence goes on along the minus strand of NC_137456.1, from coordinate 145,316,433 downwards.
CTGTGTGCCAGAGAGTCAGAGTAATTACTAAAGAATATTTGATTCTGACATTTCTATGTTATGCTGATTTTTATGTGAAATAATGTTTTACACAGGGCTTCCGTTTCTTTACTGCTCCTTGCTTCATTAAATATACAAGGAGTATACATTTAAATTATAGATTTTTTTCGAAAAGTATAAATTGCAATCCTGAAATCCTTTATTAGGTACATTTTACCATGATGCCAGAGCGTGTTAGCTCGTCTGAGAGCAGGTTATTAAGTGATATGTAAATGAGAACGATTTGTTGTGTGATTGATGTCGGATTTTGAATTGGCGGTTCGAAATTAACAGAGCATAAATGTTAAATTTTAGTGGAAGAGATAAACATTACCGTCTCATCATATCACCAAATTGTGCATGACAGACTTATAAATGCGACATACATCACACGGATCTCACAAACACCCAGATAGGAATGAATAGGAAAGGAAGAGAACCGTCATCAACGATCTAATATTCCTAACAATTATCCTAACAAAGAATAAATGAAGAATGTAATGCTAGAACTTCAAAACAACGGTATTTTATTCCAATTTACGCCACCTGAATCCTCGAGAAAGATATAGGTCAGTTAAATCATATTAACTATGTCAGTCTAAAGACTGTGTTTTCGACATTTTTGTGACTGTTTATTAGATATTGGTTCCAAGTCTTTAAGCTGTCAAAGAGAAATTTACATATATGTATCATGCAACCTAATAAGTCGTAAATGCGCCGACAAATGCTCACTTATACAGAGACAAATACATTCTGAAAATACTCCCTCTCACGCTTCACTAATGTGTTCGAATTCTTAGCTTATTAGGTAAGTAATCTATTATTTACAACGTCCTTCCTATTTGATCTTTCTTAATAAAACTATCGTGTTCTCGAAATGAAAAGCACCTTAAAAGGAAACTGTTTTAACAGCATAAAGGATACGATCAAAGAAAATTCACTCATTTCACATAATTCAAAGCTACTGCCAGCAATGGTGACAACTATGAAATCTGTGCGTAGGTACAATCGGAAAGTACTCTAGTTATCTAGTTACCAATACTGTGCAATTTTGTAAATCTTAAGGACATAATATTAAATTTTTACTTCTTTTTCATTTTCTTTAGAATTTCCTTATTGGTAGTATTATTCTCAATGGTTTCAATCATACGTATCGTATGAAATAACTGATTGTAGTAAACCAATAACATAGGTTGTATAATTTAAAGGGGCAGTATAATTTAAATATACAACTATTTGCTGTAAAAAAAATTAGTAAAATAAATTTTATTTCAAACAGAAAGGTATGGAGTTTTTTAATCAGTGATTAAACAGAATTAGGGAAATAAACTACAAGACCATGCAAACCTGTTAAATAATACAATCCTTAATTAAGTTAAATTATTGAATTATACATAAGTAATACAATGCTTTCGTTTTTATATTCTTAAAGTATGTAAATCTCCAAAATATAGAAAACTACTGGAGAACCACACATCATATTTATTTCCTTTGTCAATTAAATTAGATTTCGTTTGACGGATGTTAACAAAAATTCAATCGTTGCTACTAAAAGAAGCATGAGAAATGGATTTCAATGACCGACTTCGATCTAAACACGACTTTTCGTACATAACGTGATTAAAATATTAATAATTACAATTATCTTAGACTCAAATACAATATTGCTATTTACGTGAAATATTATAAATTAAACAAATTTTGTCATGCTATGATATATTTGTATTGAATCTTTTTTGGAAAAAGAGAATTGATACTTCCATTATCTCACTAAATCATTACTCACTAATTAAAATGCCATGTAATCATATCGTTGTAAATTGGCTACAGTTATCTTGAAATGTTATATTAAATTATATAGTTGAGGAAAGGAAACTACACGTTATAATATATATATATATATATATATATATATATATATATATATATATATATATATATATATATATATATATATATATATATATATATATATATTGATACTTCAAATAAGGAATTATACGTTAGTTGTTTTCAAAACTACCTTACTTCTTCTACAATTATAGCAATACAAGTTTTTCCTAAATGATATTTTTAAAACAGGTTGTGAGGATTCTGAGTTTAGATGCAATAATGGACTGTGTATTGAGAAGAAATTTGTCTGTGACACTGACAATGACTGTGGAGACGGTAGTGATGAAGATGATAATTTGTGTGGTAAGTAAATGCAGAAATACTACTAGCGTATGATCTTTCAATCTAGTATCTTTCTACAATATTATATGTGTTTTTCCTTTATTTTATTCAGAAGTTGATACGGTAAAAGTAATGTTGTAATATAAAACATATATTATTTTGAAAAACATAGGTATTTCATCCCAATGAAGCAAATAAAAGGGAATTATTCTTTTAGAGTTTGATTTTCAAAATAAATAGAAAATCATCAATTAAGATACAAAACTATAGGATCAGAGCAGTAAATAAAGCCAATGGAGCTTAGTATTTTCAAAAATTTAATAAACTGTGAAAATAGTAGGTAAGGCATAATAAGATAACTTCGTAGCAACCGCCTTGCAAACTGATTCCCTAAACTTTGGAATCAAGTTACAACATACAACATCTTAATTATAATAGGCTGACACACAGTCACCAACAGCAAAAATTAATGAAATTTGAAAACTTGCTGCCAATTGTCACTTAATGTATAATAATAGTAGTGCTAGGAGCATGTCTGAAAGGAAAACTGTATGTAATGGCAGAATTTAAAAACTCAAATGACAGAAGAAAATAAAATATGATTGAACTGATGGTGTCCTGATTATATGATGAATGTATATAAATTATGTTTCTCTTCAGCTTTATATCGTGTTAAAGATTATAATTATAACCTGGAAATCTTCAGTAGAAGACAACATAATCTGTCAGATTCCTGTCTAGATAACTAAGGATATTTGAAGTTACAGAAATGTACACAATGTATGAATTTCCTTCAGCTATTTTATTACAAAAAGAAAAATCATATGAAATTGTCCCATAGATATAAATTAACACTGTAAATAGTACCAACAAGATAAGGCTACATTGGGAGCTTTCATTATTGTTAAGAAATTTATAGCTAATTTGAGCACTGTAAAGTGAAAACATAATTTCTGACTCACCCAATTTTTAAGGTTCTAGATACACAAATTATACAACTACATTTTAAAAATATACTTTAAATTTTATTTTAGCAATCAGACTGTTTAAATTATAAAGGATTGTTTTTCTGACAAATTTCTTTACGTAGAACTTTTAAATTTTGCATTTTGAACTGACTATTTCTTTGTATTGCACATGATACAAGTTCAATGATCGAATTGGAAAGCGTGTACATTTCTATCGCCTTTAACCTAAATACATTTTTGGTCTGTTTTTATGAAATATTCATATTTAATATTTTCAAAAATTTTCTTTATAATTCCGTTTTAATCATTCAAGTTGATTTTAAAAAAGTAGTGATGTTATAACCTTCTGTTTTGTGTGCATATTTGACCTCTGCTTAGTGCTTGCAAACAGACACAAAGGCACATCCTGTTAGATCATGATTAGAAGTATTTTTTACTCCTGTGCGCATGTAGGAAAGGAGCTGTGTTTATGAACTTGGATCCTTATCAGCAACCAAGAGAGGGAGAGAAAGACGTATGAGAGAGGGAATATTAACTGCCGACACTAGCGACTTATGCAGTTATCGCGCAATGTATCCTTAGCTCAACCTTCGCAACGACACAATATCCAAAGTTTCTCGGCTAAGGTTGTTTCAGCTTCTAAACCACTCAACTTGACACAACAGATGCTTAGAGAAGGCATCTGAAGACTAGTTCTGTGTCACCAGTGATGTAAATTCAAAACAAGCAGTGTTGACAATGAATTAATTAAAATAATTTTATATATGCAAGCAAGATGTTCTGGATAGTAATTTTTACGTAAGGTTCAAAGTGATATCCGAACTTTTGAGATCATGTAAATGTTCTAATACGAGGGTTACACTGAATATTTTAGGAATCATGTTCTGGGTAAATGTTTTATGTTAGATTATGTTGTAGTTAAAAACTGCCATCTTTGTTCACTCTAAATAAAAGATCATATGTAACTCGAAACCAGACCACTGCCGTGCCATGATTTATTAAGATTATCGACAAGGATTAACATACCACAAAATGTGTTCGTCGGATGATTACTATTTTTCCTGTTGAAGCTCCATCTCAGTCAACAATTTACAATTAGTTTCAGGAATTCAGATGTGGCCGGATCAGCCTGAATGATGAAGATTGTGTAGGTCACTCATCAATAGCCATTGTATGCAAAAATAGTGAAGCTGTCAGTGAATTAATTAACACTGATCGACATGTGACTTATCCCGAAATTCAGGAGACCTTAGGCATTTGCATGAGCCAAATACAAACAATATTGCATGATTATTTAGGTTTGAAAAAAACTTTGCGCTCGTTGATTCCCACACAATTTAACTCAAGCAAAAAAAGCACGCCCATGTAAAGTGGTGCAAAGCTGTGACGAAACAGTTTAAGTCTGGTTCATATGATTTGATGTTTAACATCGTAAAAGGTGACGAAACGTGGATGTATGCATACGAACCAGAAACAAAACGACAATCTGCTGTGTGGGTGCTCCGCGATGAACCTGAACCAACCAAAGTTGTTCGTACACTCAGTGTCTCCAAACAAATAAGGGCATCCTTTGTTTTGTAAATCAGGTTGTACTGAAACTATCTCACTGGAGAATTGCAGAACAGACAATGCAGAATCGTACCCAATCATATGTCTACCAGAAGTACTGAATGCGAGCACACACTTCAACCCCAACCGTCGAATCATTCTGCATTATGACAATGCCAGCTCGCACACAGCTGCCACAAGTGGTTTTATAGACCAGGAAAACGTTAAAGTTATGACACATCCTACTCATTCTCCTGAATTAGCTAACAGTGATTTTTTTTTTGTTCCCAAGAATCAAGAAAATGTTGCGTTTTTTGCACCCCAGAAGAAGTCATCGAGGACTACAAACTACATGTTTCACAGGTACCAACTTCATAGTGGCGTAACGGCTTCACGATGTGGTTCTATCGAATGAAACAATGCATTGTTTCATAGAGAGAGTACTTTGAAAAGAGACGAAACATGCTCTACTTTCATGTTCTTTTTTGTACTATTTCCTTCAGTGTAACCATCGTAAAATGGTACTGCCAGCACTGAAAATACAAATATCAAATTGCATAAAATCTTATGCTTCATCTACTTATGGAGAATATTTAAGAATTCGAGCAAGTATCGAAAAGTAACTTTAAGTTTATCTTTGTGAATTTTTTATATTGCCTACATTACAGAATAAAAGTACATTCTTCATTGTTTATCATTCAATTTAAAATCCCAATAATATGATTTCCTTACATGTATAAGACTTTTTTAAAAATAAATTTCTTGCCCCAATTGAAATCTATAATTAGCTATGCTAGTACTATGGGCCTAACGTCATAAACGAGCAGATGGTGCGTTGCTGGTGCAGACAATTTGACGCAGGATGACAAAATATGTATGATGAGCGTAGTAGGAGTCCAACTGTTATCACAGACGGTATTGTGGAACTTGTTCCGGAACGTATCAAGCAGAATCTTCACTTCAGAATAACGGAACCAAACGGTCAGTTCCGCAGATTTCCCTCTCCTTATAGCAACCATTATCACGGAGCACATGTTGTTCAAGAAGTTTTGTGCAAGGTGGGTACTGAAGCAAGTAACTGAAGAACACAAAGCAAGGCTCATGCGGTCAACATCGACATTTTTGCAACGGAACCACAGAAGATGGATTTCAATCGGCGCTATACCGCGTGAATTCAAAAACATTATCACCGCTAGGACTTCACACGCTGCAGGAGGTTAGATTGAAACGCCCATCTTCAACCATGAGCACGACGCTTCTGAGACGACTAGGGAAGTTCCGTTGGTGCATGGGCCATTCCAGGACCTTGCTCTCTCAGTACACAGAGTCCCTTTGCGCTACATATGGATTCCTGGCTACGGGACGTATGGGAAAGTTATTTTTAGGATGCTCCTCGTAACTTTGAATATTGTAAATTGAAATATATATATATATATATATATATATATATTTAAAATGTTAGAAATGTAGTGTTTCTCCCAGAAATATAAATTCAGATATGACTAATAATGAACAATTGAAGATATATGAAGATTATAGTGTTTTTAATGAATAATGAAACGTATAAATATATCATGATCCAGTCGATTCCGTTAATAATATACCACCGTATGTAATTAATCGTAGTAGGAAAAGAGCGCTTCTGTAAATGAAAAATAAAATAACAAGATCGTTGTAGATCTTGCAGTACTTTTAGCTAATAGTACAATCGTTACGTAATTTTAATCGGAAGAACTTTACATATGATTCAGAGAATGTGAAAAGAACAAGGACGTGTTAAAGCAACAGGATAGGCCACTTGTAATGTGGTTTAAATAACACTTAAAATAATTCATATTACGAAACACTAGCAATGTAATCAGGAATATGACATGTTGGGTTCTATTTCGATAAATAAATAAAGACTTTAAAAAGAAATATTAAGTAATATTTATCTGCAGAAACATACCACCTGAAGAAAGTTTTAAGTACTTTTTATTTTTGTTTGAAATTAGGGTAACTTTAAACCTTTGATAATTTTGATTTTCATGTGTTTGAAGAATATTCCATCTTCACCATAGTGTCAAGAATTAAAATTTTCGTTGCAAAATGTCTCCAATAATTATTTACATTTCTAGAGTAGTCTCACGGATTGCGTAGTCTAGAATATAACATGTCATCTGTTATACCCAAGTACCACAAATATTTCAAAAACTTAAGTCATCCACAAAACATGCACGTAGACAATGTGTTTTGGTACAAACTACAACAGAAATGCCCGATCTTTCTATATACAAATTTATTTTATCAATACGTTCGAACATACGATTTCCGAGTAGATCATTAATGTGATATTTAACGCCATTGTTATTTGTATTTACAGACCAAGAGAAACCTTCGAACCCAAATGCTCAAAATGCAATCCCAGTACTTAAACCAAGTCAAGGATCCAGTAAGTATGAAATCTGTGCTTCAGTATTTTTGTATAAAATTCTAAAGAAAATATAATGAAATATAATCCAATATAAAGGACCATACTAGTTTGAATGAACTTCTGCTCAGGAAGAACAATGTATCTGTTTAAAAAAATAATAATGGAATATATATATATATACTTTTTTTATTTTTGATATCTATTCTCATTATAAATTTCTTATTAGATAGAACATAAATTCAACTATAGTTGGATAAGATATAATTGCTTCTGTAGAAAAACATTACTAATTTGTATATATCAGAAAATTAAACCAAATAATAATAACATAATAGAAAAAGGAGATCAAAAAATCTATATGCGTCCCAATAATATGCTAAAATAATAATGTAAAGATACGCTGATCAATATTTTGGGAGGGGTTTGACCTTATTGTACACATTAAATATGCTACGATGGTTCACATGTATGGTAAGGTCTTCGTTACTTGTTGAGTTTTTCCTAACCATTAATCTGCACGTTTCCAAAACTCATCAGTACTAACAAAATACATTCCTCCTGTGATGGGCGTTGTGTGCTCATTGATAAGACATGTTACGTTAGCGGTTAATCAATAAAACTGGTCGTACAAATCCGAATTTGAAGTATATATATATATATATACTCAGAAAGTGATGTACTTTAATTCCCATTTACAATCGTGCAAGTTCGTAGTGGCGATGTCTTACAGTAAAGAAAGTACATCCAATTTCAGAGTGTGACATTATTATAATGTACATCTGGCCTACTGACAAAATTTCATATTAAGGGCCCTTTTTATCACATCCTATTGACGGTGACTACGATAAATATGTTCCAGTTTGTAGCAGTCGTTCTTTATCATTGCTACTTACTGCTTAGAATTGTATTTTTGTGTAGCTCTATTATGAATTTTGTTTTAATATATAGTTATTGTAAAATTTCTTTTAATCTTTTACTAAAATAATCAATTTATCCCCAAATTTATCCCTCTCTTATTCTAATTATTTTAAATGATTCTTTGATATAAATATTTCTTGTTTAACATGTTGTGCTAAATAAGTCAAAAGTTGTAGATATAATGTACAACTTCCAAATTAGAAAGCAAATTATTTTAAAACATATATATTTTTCCTAACTAATACTTATATATTTGGATTTATCCATGAGTTCATGAACTAAATGAATGCTTACAGCAAAACACATAATGATTGCGATCTTAAAGTTGAAAGTGCTTTTTAACAGTAACAGATACATTTTAAATAAGAGAAAAGTATCATTCTACTTTACTCTAACCCTTTCACATCCCTATCTATTGTACGCTTACGTGAATGTATGTGGTGTAATGAAAGAACACGAGGAATGAGCACCGTTCAATATACTATGCCAAAATAGCCAACATCAAAGTTATAATATGGAGACTGGTCGCTACACAAGCAACCTTATTTGTCGGCTATTTTAATTATACTCATGACAATTATCTCAGTACATATTATGTCGCTGTCTGCACATAGTTGCAATTCTCTATACAGCCATTGTCTTTCATCCGAATTGCTTTTACTCCATGCGTTGACCAATGGCGTCGAACGGCCCAGTTGATACATGTCACAATTCTTCAGCGATAAAAGATGGAAATACGGTTAAATTCTCTTGTTCGATTAAGATGATCTCAGATGAGCACATAAAGATACACCAACACCAAAACTTGCTTCGACTTAAGACTGTTTATGCCTTTCTATTTCAATTACTGTTTCCAGAAAATGTTACCATGTCAAAAGATATGTTAGAGAGCTCCACTGCTAATCGCTTTATCGCCCTTCTATCCTTCCCTCAAACTATAAACGAGGGAAATTATTTTTTACATCTGAGCTTGAATTTAAAGTATCGTCACAAGTACATAAACGAATATACAAGTTAGAAACTTGAGAGTTACATTACAATACGATAATATAATGATAGGTTTGTGACAACATATCATAATCGTGTTTTCTTATTGGGATCACTCCGTACCAAGCAGTAAAATTAATAGTCATTTGAAACCTATAGTAACACTGTGTTATATCCTAGGCTCAAAATTAAGTTTACTATTACGTAACCAACCAACTGCTGCAGTTAAATCCTATAAACGAAAGTTTATTGCGGGACATAGTATGAGGGAAGAGGAAAAACGTTGAGCACACCATAAAAAATAATAAAGAAAATGTTTGATGTTCCCATTTTACATTATTCATTGTATGTTTGCTACAGGTCAACTGAACCTAGCCAATGTTTTGGAAGCCCTGTGTAGGAAACTGTAGAACCCGGAGAACATGATTACTATTAATGTCTATAAAAGGCATAGAAATAAAGGGTAGTTAAATTCCTAAAATGATATAACAGTTTTGAGAAAATAATGTCTTTCCAAATTTTAAGTAGAATGTCCATATTTTTTCCCTAATTAATTTTTAATCTTTACAGAACCTGTGTATGTTTGGATAAACATATATATAACATATATTAAACACACACACACACACACACACACACATATATATATATATATATATATATATATATATATATATATATGCGTAGTTTACGGGTACGATTGGTGTTTCATTCAAAGTAAAGAAATAAATAAATAAGAATACAAACTCAAAGTTGTAACGTGTATATAGGAAAAAATGAAAGTAAATGTATAAAATTGTATATAGCGACCTTTTAATACGTATAAATACTTCGGAAAGAAAGAATATGTATTAAAATGTGCAGGTCAAAAATCAATCAAAATACGTTAATATCGATATCTATATAAAATCAAACTTAGGTGCTACTGATATATTAAACAAACAAAACTCTGAACCCTGGTGTTCGATGCAAGGTACGAGTACTTATTTCGTGTAATTTACAAAGAATCTTCCTAGTTTTGATATTTTTTCATAAGATGTTAACTGAATATTTATTGTCCTTTATCAATTGTGAAACAATAAAGTTTACTTTAGGTGCACTGAGAAATGAAAAAAACTTTAACCGAAATCACTATTACTATAGAAGGAAATCAATACAAGTAACTGTAATCTGTGGAAGTAATTAAAGTATTATTAAGTATCATTAAGTAAAGTATAGCTAAAACATCATTAGTAATGAATGACCATGGCTCTATATTGATTATGGAAATAGACGTCAAGTAGCCTATTATCTTTAGAATAATTTGATATTAGGCTTGTAAAAAAGCTATAAATTTCTAACTATAAATGTGTAGCTTCAAAATAAAAAAATGTTCAGGAGACAATTTTAACCTTCAATATCTCATGTAAATCGCAAAGGTAACGTGATTCACTATCAGAATTATATAATCATCTTCAAAATTATGTTTTTGGCTGCAAGTATAGAAAATATTCGATTATTGTTCTAGATATATAAAATTTCAGATTTATCTTCTGAAAATTTGCATTTACAAATTCCATAAATCCTTGGTAAATTTACGTAAGGCATATCTGCATATTTTAATTTTACAGGAAAGCGATCTGAAATTCTTCGAATAACGTTATACCTAACTCATTTCATTTTCAACACAATGTTGCCAAGATTTGTACCAAGCAAGTTTTGACCTTAGTGTTTCTGAAGATATTTTCAAGGATTGACCACGTTGTACTTTTTGCGGAAAAGAATGTACCTTAATCAGTTACGCCCTTTCGCGGCTTTTTTCTAAAAAAAATAAGTTACGTTCTTGAGAGATAAAAAATAAGGTACAACAATAGTATTGAGCGTTCAAGAATACACAGATGACTAGGGATGGAATCGAGCTGGGGTGCGCCAAGGCGATGGCCTAACTACTTTTCCTACTGCTATGACAGCGGCCCAGTACATATTGAGGTAATGAGTATCATTCTGAACATTTCTTTGCGAGAATATTTGTGTTTTCGTTTTCAGGGATTTGAACTTAGTAAGTATGGTAGTGCAACAGTGTGTGTGACCATTAGCACATTATTATTATTATTATTATTATTATTATTATTATTATTATTATTATTATTATTATTATTATTATTATTATTAATAATAGTATGGGGAACAACAACAACAAGAACAAGAACAATAAGAATAAGTATACACTCGGTTGGGCGCCCCGGTACTTTTGTAATCACCACTGCGGTACATCACTCCTGATAACACTCCAATGTGTTTGTAGTTGGGACCAAGATGTATACTGATATATAGATGTGCTGTTTCTTTTAAAAGGAACAAATTAAATTATCAGTAACAATGTTTTCCTCTCACACGTTATATTTTAAACAAAGAATTTTGTAGTATTATGCTCGTATCTTGAAATCAGTGACAACATATCTATTAGTTAGCAGTTGGTGTTACAAAATATGAATGTTGTGCAACAAAATAGTAATCCTACAGTAAGTATTGAATTTACTACAACTTACATTAATCATGCACATTCCAATTTCTAATAGTACGAATTGTAATAAGGTATCCCTTATTTTGTAGAACATTTATATCACATTTTTTTATATACCTAGCAAAACAAATAACTAATTTATGTTGAGCATACTATTATCCACCAAATTGAATGATATAGGAAATATGATCATAGCATGAACTAACTTCACCTCAGAAGTGTTATAGGTTCTTAAGAATAGAAAAGTTGAGTCTATAACACTCATTTTCCACCTTTGAAATTCATAGTACTGAAAATGAACATTAGAATGTAAGCGATAATGCCATCTCCTTCTCAAATTAAATTTGATCATGATCTGCTGTTATTATTCTCATCGCCTCACTTAATTCTTAGACTAGAGCAACACGTTACAGAGCACGACTGAAGAAAGGCCACGAGCAATTTCTGTTGTCACTTTAATAATATAATATGTGATGTGTTCGACTTTGTTTTCTGTTTTCGCTTCTTTCTTTTCGTTTTGTTTCCCTTTCACTATAGGAAGAATATATGCCTGTTTACTCATTCACAAATAAAAATCACAAAAGGAAAAGGTTATGGGCGAATAGCTATATGTTATTTCCACCTCTTCGTATATTTTTTAGAAGCTTACTTTAAACATACTCCTTTTGCAGACAGCTCAGATCTCTATTCATATAAAAAATCAGCTCTGAATGTTTTATGGTTAATAGAGCATTTTAAATAAGCATGCATGGTACTCATACCTCAAGTTCACAATTTTGCAAGTTACGCCACCTACGTGCCTTTACCAATAATATTACAGGAAACCTAATTACAGTTACATGATTTTATTTGTCACCCAAACATTGTGTATTCTTGTAGAATGTTAAAATATTAGTATTCTTATTTTTAGTTTACAATATGCATGTTTTAGAAATGTTATCGTTTTCTAACAAGGTTGTGAAGATTCTGAGTTTCAGTGCAAAACTGGAGAGTGTATTGAGAATAATTTTGTCTGTGATGGTGATAATGATTGTGGAGATGGTAGTGATGAGGATAATTATTTGTGTGGTAAGTAAATGCAGATAAAATAGTAATTTTCATTGTTTTGATTTCCGTTTATAATATAATGTAAATGGTGACCTTAAGTTATATTTGTTTATTGTATAAATGATGTAAGTACATAATACTGTTTTCTTTCATTTGTTTTTAAAATAAAACAAATTTTGTACCTTGATAATTTTATAACCCGACATATCTTCCAAATAAGAGAAAGAAGTAAGTATATACCTTAGAATTCGACTTGAATAATCTCTATACATTCTATATATTTTTCGACTCAAGATAACAGTCATAGCACTTATTTGATTAAAGTCAAACTTGGTATATAGTTCGTTTAACGTTAGGAAGTAATTTCATTTCCTTCAGTTGGATTTTCCAACGATCTAGGAGGTAATAGGAGCAACAAACATTCATGTGGTATTCTTTTCTAAGACAATTTGGCTCACTTCTAAGCAAAAGATCATCATGAATATACTGCCTTTCTAAACGTTAAATGTGCGTATGTTTTGGTTTTATTATCGCAATCATAAGTACTGAAATCCTTAAATCTTCCTCGCCGTTTCCTAAATTCTAAGGGATGTTCGAAAAGAAATATCTATCTTTTTCTCGGATGATATATTTAAAGTAAGCTAACGATATTGCTACATAATATTGTTTCTATATCCAGTATATATATGTTATTTCTACACAGCTGCTACGACTTTAAGTCACATTGAATACTAATGATGATTATATCTTCACTTTAGTAGATTTTGAGTCGCTTTCTCAAACATGCTTTCGCATCAATAACAATACTCAAATATCTTACCGTGTATTCCTCTTTCTGGTTAATATACCTAATCACCTGTAAGACATGTACATAAAACAAGTTCTTGCTCTATAAAGCAGTGTTTAAATCTCATCATCTTTGATTTGATTTCTTTCTTCTGGTTCTTGTTTGAGGCCTCATGAAATTTAACTTTCACACACTTTGAATAACTTAATGTGTTAAAAGTATACATTATAAACAATTATTTACTGACAGTGCCTTGAGAAATGGAAGCTTGTTGTACGAAGTTCGGCACTAACAATTCTATCGTTACATGTGATCCTATTTAATCTGATTTATGTAGAGAGACATCCAGGATGGCTCAGTTCAACATCATGCCATTTGGAGGACCTCATACCCTTTTAGCCACCGTCGCTCTAACCGTCTTCACGGTATGTCGAGTGCATGATGTTACATAAACATCGTACAGCTATCGGTGAGTCTTAACCAGGTTTTCGTTCCCGAGCACCACATATTTAATTACATTGACCGACGTCAGATTAGTTACAGAAAGGAAAACCTCTGATTCTGACTAATTTCAGAATGCTGAATTGATAGCCGCTTTACTACATTAGCTCGTACTTCGGCGTTATGCTTTGTTGCCAATTTTGCCATTTGTAGGGACGGCTTCAGTTGTCATCGAAGTAACCGGTCTGACAATGTTATTTCAGTAAGTAATAAAGTAGATTTCACTCAGTTGGCAACAGATAGGACCCCCCTTGTTGTTGGCGTATATATATATATATATTTATATACTTATATATAATGAATACCGGGTGGATGGGATGACTGAAATGCCTTACACTTGTGTTCCTTTTCCCCCTCCTTTGTTTGTTTTTAGATCACTGACATCGGTTTTAAAGAAGAAGATCTACGTGGCAACAATGAGCGGCACAATGACGCTGGCGAAAAAAGCGCCAACTGCGCGGTTATTGCGTGGCTCAGTTTTGCTATCATGGATTGCAGTAAGTAATCTCGCAAGTATATAAGTATTTTGTCGGGAGAATTGACTTAGACTTTTTATGTGAGTAACTTCAGTTTTTCTTTACTGTATTTTTGGAACTGTTTGCCTGTGTTTTGAGTAACTTTTAGTGATTTTATGGAATAAATGGTTGTTTGGTTGCTCTAAGTTTCGGTTTTCTGTGCAAAATGTCAAGTTCTTCCCGCAGAGGATGTAAAAACTAACAGGACAGATTTTGTTATATCTGTGGCGCATCTATGGTTAAGTCGCAGATTAGATCGATAAATGATGACGTTAGGAAAGCTTATTATTTTTATTTTGGCTGCAAGATCGGCGATCAAGATAAAAGCAGGGCCTCTCATGTGTGCTGTTTGATGTTTTATGCGACTCTGATTGACTGCCTTAAAGCTACCAAACGAAGGATGTCTTTTGCTGTTCCGATGATATGGAGAGGACCCTGGAATCATTATGATGATTGTTATTTCTGTATGACGAATACAGCAGGAAGTAACAAAAAGAAACAAAGTGCCATCCAATACGCAAACTTGCAATCCGAGATCAGACCAGTGCCCCATGGAGAAAATTTACTTCTATCTACTCCCCCGAAAGATTTTGAAACTATCGCTATTACAGCGCTTACAGGAAGCGAAAAGGACACCAACTCAATATCTGCAGATGAAGATCCGAGAGACAGTTCCTTCCACGTAAAAGATGAGCCTCACTTCATCCTACAACATGATTTGAATGATTTAGTGTGAGAGTTACAACTTGGAAGGAGAAACCTCAACTTTTGGGTGCTAGACTCAAAGAGTGGGATTTACTGGCTCCTGAAACTACTTACACTTACTACAGCAAAATGAACGAGTTCCTTTTCAGAACACTACAAAATAGAAGGTTCCCTTTGCGTATGCACGGACATCAATGATCTGATGAATGAATTAGAAATTCAATATGATCCATCCAATTGGTGTATTTTCATAGATTCGTCTAAGAACAGTCTGAAAGCAGTTTTTTTTCATAATGAAATAAGTTGCCGTCTATTCATGTGGCACACTCTGTTTCAATGAAGGAGACTTAAGAAAATCTCGCACTCATTTTAAATCGTATTAACTACAAAGAATATGGTTGGCAAATTTGCGAAGATTTGAACGTTATTGCAATATTACTTGGTCTGCAAGGTGGATTTTCAAAGTAGTGATGTTTTGGTGTCTTTGAGGCCCAAGAGCAACAGTAAATCATTTTTTACAAAGAGAGTGGCATCCCAGAGACACATTTAAGCCCGGTATAAACAGTTTCAAGTATGAGCCTCTGATCGATAGAGCCAAGCTGCTGCTTCCACCTCTTCATATTAAGGTGGGCCTCATGAAGAATTCCGTAAAAGCTATGGACAAAGAAGGTGAAAGATTTAAATATCTTAGACAGTGTTTTCCAAAACTAAGTGATGGTAAATTAAAAGAAGGAGTTTTCACAGGACCTGAAATTCGCAAAATAATCCTTGACTAATTGTTTGAACAGAGTTTAAACAACAGAGTTAAATGCCTGGCGTGTTTTTGTTCAAGTTATAAAAGGTGTTTAGGGCAAAACTAAAGCTCAACGTTACGAGGTTCTGGTGCAGCAACTTCTGGTTGCATATGAAGCTCTGGGATGTCGCATGTTTTTGAAAATACTTTCTTCACTCTCACCTCAACTTCTTCTCAGAAAATCCTGCAGATGTAAGCGACGAAATGGGAGAACGGTTTCAACAGGATATAAGAAAGGTGGACACTCGTTATCAAGGACGTTGGGACCCTCCAATGATGGGGGACTATTGCTGGTCTGTGAAGAGAGAGGACCCAACGTTTCATAAAAGGAAAAATTAAAGCAGATGGTGTTATTTGCAGCTCTAAACACAGACTTAATAAATTACTTTGTGTGTGTAAATGCTAACGGGCCTACACTAACAGAATATATATAGTTTTTTAGTGCTAATACACAAACAGAATATATAGTTTTTTAACTGGTTTGCTTCAATAAATTAATTTTAAGAGTTTTAAAAACTGAATGTCGTTCTTGACAACTGTCGAAATGAAGTTGATTCCCTTTCGGCACACAAACAGCTGATTGGCCGGTACACTTCAGGATAGCTCATTTGCCCTATTATGTTAAATCTGGCAACTATGCGTTACACAAAAATGGGAGCTAATATCGGAAATGGATATCATATTCATATTCAGGGACCTAAAATTAGTCAGAATCAGTGAGTTGTGTTTCTGTAACTTTTCAAATGTTTAAATACGTCGGTCTGTGTTATTATTCTCTTTTACGTGTCTAACCCAGACAGAAAACTTTTTTCTTTGCTACACTGTTACCATCATGTTAAACACCACACTCAAACAAGGTTAGCATTACTGTGAGGCTGATGAAAATTATCGTTAAATATATGAAACGTCTAACGAGGATAAATATCGAGTATTACGTTTGACTAATCATCGTAGAACGTAAAATAAAAAAAAAATACTTGTTTACATTAATCTAATTAAAATCTCTGAGATGTTATTTTTTTGCTACAAGGTTTGTATAAAATTTTACTTTCGTTCTACGTATTTGTTATTGATAACTTGAAAAGTAATAAATTTAATTAGAATGTAATTTGTTTCCAAGTAATTTACAAGTTTTATTGTTACAAAGTGATGCAACAATTAAAAAAAAATACAATAATATTTGAGATATAATTTTGAAAAGACTAAACTTTTTCATGGTGTCATGAAGGACTAAACTTTATTAAAGAAGTTGGACGCCGAATAACTCTCAAAACAGGAGACACTCGAGCTTCAGCCTTTCTCATACAAAGATTAAGTATGGCTGTGCAAAGAGGGAACGCAGCAGCGATTCTCCGGGTAGGAACGATTCTACCGGGAAAAGCACTGGAAGAAATCTTCCTTCTGCAACCACCCTCCTCTCACCAAACTCACGCAATTTCTGCTAATTAATAATATATAAAATGTATTTTTTTTTAACCTATGTGGCAATTTGTATAATAATGAAGTAATTTTCATTTTCGGTGAAAAAACTGTGAAAAATAAAAAAATAATTAGTAAATTTTGAAAAGAAACACGTTAAATATTTCTGCGACTGTACAGATAAAGTAAATAACATTGGACCACTACTTATTTTTAGTTAGATTTTATGATTATCTACTATATAAATTACGTACATCATTTGATTAATTACTTAGTAAGAGTTGAGAATGAAACAAATTTGCATTCGTTAATTTTCTTTGTTTCATTATTACTATTTACAGCTAATAACAACAATGGAGGAGCTTCAAACTCAAATGGACAAAATACAATTCCAATATATAAACCAAACCAAGTCTTCAGTAAGTATTAAAGTCTTTCTTCGGATTATTTGATAACAAGTTTAGGAGCTCTGTGTACAACTGATTGAGAGCCACTTTACAAACTTCAGGACATGTTCCGTATTTAAGATTTCTACCTGGTGCTGTTTTTAATGCTTAAGTAATTACTGTCAAGATATTCTAAATATCTCTTATAAGGATAATAAAATGTTGGGTTTACATTAACGTTAAAGAAGCTTACAAATGCTATCCCCTCTTTCTTATAAGTTTGAGAATAGGATTTAAATCCCGTGTTCTATAGACGCTCTAATTCCCTCTATGAAGTCCATAAATTTATTTTGATACTTGCAAACTATCGTTTAATGTAACAAACTATGTATTTATCAATTAATTACTATTAGATATTAAGAAAATATTTTTCACGTAGAATATATTAATGTGACAATATATTGTTGTTGATGTAACTAGATGCTGCTTCTTATAAATTAGTTGCTCGAATTACAGTTTGATAAGCTAACAGTGATAAACTTTAATTACCGTATAATTAGCACAACGTGAAGAACTAAAAAGTAAATAATGTAGGTGGTCCAAAAGTAGTTATACCCGTACTGAACGGTTCATGGAATTTTATAACATTTACTTATTAATATTCATACAGGTATTGAATTATTTTCTGCATTATTTGCTCTTAATTTATTTTCACTTATTACTTAAACTTGGAACAGACCAAAGCAAATAAATTCATTACCTTAATAATTTAAAACGTCATGCTTCATTGATACAGGTCTGTATACCTACTTTTGGCACTCCGTATAATAATAGGAACATGTATAATGCTGTGATATTTATTCTAAGAAGAAGCATGATATGTAATAATTCGATGATAGTCATTAGAACAAATAGTTCGAAGCATATACCTGAAACTGGAGCAATATTAGGAGATATAAGAAAATCGTATCATGAAAGCTTTTTAGCGATATTGTAAATGATTCTTTTCCACGTTGACTAGGCTTATTAACTGTTAAATATAGACGTCTTTTGTTTCAACGATCGCATATTCATCGACGAGTGTGCGCGTGTATTTGGCCGTTGGCCACTTAAACTTGATGTGTGACTTATTTAGATGTATTATCTTTATATTCAATTAATGTGTACGTACATTTTCATCTTATAAATTAATTGTAATCGGTGGTGAAAGATTCGTAAATACTTTTAGACACCTGCTATAATGTAATACAGTAATACTCTCTACTGTAATATCCATTGAGAGACCTTTGGTTATACAAAATGTTTGCCTCTCACTCTAATGTCATCGATATCTTAAACATGGAACCATTATTATGTACAATAATGAAAAATTGAGTTAATAAGAAAGAACGTTATTTAATTTTGTTCTCAAGGCGATAAAATGACAACACTGTGGCGGCCCAAACTCTTAGTGAATGCCCTGCATATGTGTTTTGCCAATACAAACAGCGTTGCAAGTTTTATGGAGAGACGCATTGGAGCCCTTAATTCTTGCACCACATTTCTGCATATAGATAAACCTTTTGTCTTAGCTATACCAGGTATAACTGTCTTATGTGTATGCGATGTGATGCTCTCATAATGATTCTGTACGCTGCAAATATATTGCCTTTAATGAGCCAATGTTTCTATATTCTCCAATTAGTGTATGTGTTTCGTTTAATATATTTATCAATGCTATTAACAGTTCGAAATTTTATAGCTTTGAACTAGTATGGGAACCCTTTCTTAAATTACAAAATAGAGAGGTTTCACAAACACACAAAAGATTCATTCAACGATTCAACAATCGCATCTTTATTTGATGAGGTCAAAAGACAATATGAATTTTGAACTATCCTATCATGGTGCTATAAATGATTTACACAATAAATATACAACTAAGAAGTATCGGGGATTGTTCCAAAAAAAATTCTGCTACAATAACAATGCGCATGTGTAAACATTTGTTTTCTTATCCTTCTTCGTCCTTTACAACTTACAATTTGCCTCCGATAGATGCTGACATATTTCAGTAGTTTCAACCAAACTCAAGTTTCATTTTGAACCAAACTCAATTATTGTGTACAGAGCCTCTCTAGAAGCAGTAACAAGAATATAGAAATGGCTAGATCAATGCCTTAATGAAGAACGTCCTTTACATAAATGATAACGTTTAGTCAGGACATAAGTTCGAAGATTGAGATAAGACAGTACTTCAATGTACGTTTTAAATTTTTATTATGAGTAGTAAATCTGCTGTGTTCGATAATTCTACGTACAACATGGCACTTGTTATACTTCTGTATAAAGGAGACTGTAAAGGAAGAGGAGGGACCAAAGCAGAGTCCTGACCAGTTTCAAACTAGAGAGTTAAGATCTGTGAAATCAAGTAATACTAATGTTCAAAGTAACCAGTAAAATCTTAAAGTAAATTTAGCGATCGTGTTTATGACATCCCGGGAAATACATTTGCGGAGAAATTTAGAAGAAATACGATCAAATGGGCATTAATAAGTCTAATTTCTTTAAGATTTTACCTCATGTGTTATTTCCACCATGTTCAGTTTGATTTGAAACATCTAGGAATGGATTCTATAGCTATGAAGATTTTAAGAGCATTTTATTAGCTAATTTGGAAACGATTTTATATTAGCTAATAGTGACGCACAAGCCTAGAATAAAAAAATACGACACGGGTAGACAAGAACATCATGAACTTCGTTATTTAACACATGCAATGATTTAAACTTAGTGAATCCGTCTCAAACTGATTCGAAAATCATTGCTTCAATTAGAACTTTTTTGCCATACAAATTACAACAAATTGTAATTTCCTTGGAGTGCATGAATTTTAACCCAGCTGTTTTTAATAATGCAGATTTTGAAAATCAGAGGCTGTGCAATATAGTGCAAATACCTAGGTAAGAATGTACACATAATGTTAACAGTCAAGTAGCTATAAGTAACATTAATACAAGGCAAACCAGCAGTAATGAAAAAGGGAATTGTAGGTTTATTGCTAATGTGACCAAACCTAATGCAAATGGTATTGAAGTTTTTAGAAACAATAGATATATTCAGCCTAATCCAATTAACAAACTTTGTAACAACTTTAGTAGGATAGGTGGCAGGATGTTTTATAATAGGATACAAACTAGGAATGAATGGAATTCTCCTCGCTGTTGAACGGAACATTAAACTCAAAATCAACTCAACTCAATTCCTCGCAATTCTACACAAGAGTGTGCGATTCAACACGATTTGATTGATGCAACATAAAGTAGTACTTAAACATAACGCCTGCTGGCAGAGGACTGTTGAAACCACGTCAGATACTGCAGCTCAATATCGTGAAATTGTAAATGCAAGAAAATTAGAGACAATACACTAAGCTCGTATGCTCACTAGCAGCTTGCTTTTTTCTTTGTTTCGGACAAATCTTTCTGAAAATACTTATTATTTCTTCTCATTACGTAAATAAATATATCCACAATAAGTGTTTCATGACACGATTGAACGTAAGAAGTGATAGTATGGAAACTTAGTAAGGTCGATTATATTTAACTATATTTAACGTATAGGGTCATGGAGCGTGCACATCATTAGAAATCTTGAATTCATTTATTTAACATCAGCATAATTATCTATGTGCTATTGACGACAAAAAGGAAAAGTAAATAAATACAAATAGAAACAATGAAGGAGAAAATCATCAAACTGTAACGTTCTTTCACACTTAAACAAAAATAAATATCCTGTATTGGCCCCGTTGGTTAGTTGGTTCGTGGAACATGGGATTTACACTTGAATCTAATTAGATTTCTGTCTTTCGCTTTCAATGAAGTGAATGAAGTGCGATGGTACAAAAATAAATGTTGCTCTAGATTTTTCTAATTATATAATATCGAAGTAGATTCACATCAGCATTATGATAGTTCTCCAATTATTCTGTTCATCGAATGAAAATGTAAATTGAGCAAAATCACCTAATTTTTATTGATTTTGAGGTGCTGATCACGAATGTGAAAGCGAGAATCGAATATTAGCTCTGGCTTTTCTTTTCATCCATGTCTAAAAATAACATTATAATAATAAATAGGGTAATGGCAGTAAATATCGAACCCTCCCTAAATATCGAATACGTTGGTCATTTCGTTAAAAAATAAGAATACCGAAAACATTGCGCCATATCGGAAATTTGTGAACACACCCTTCCAAACCTCGCCTTATAAAATTCAATAGGTCGAAACCTTTTGATATTAGCGAAGACGGGAAAGTTTCCTAGTCGGTGGTTCTAGCTGAAGATTGGAGAAATTACTCGTCTGGAGTCAAGTAACAAAACTACTGGACTTTTCCAATCAAAAAGTAGTAGATTCAAAAACCCATCAAGGGGAGAACCTTGTTACTAGTGTGAATCATATTGTTCATCTAAACATCAATAAAAAAAGTACATACCTGTTTCATATTTTTCAATACCAAGTCAGTGCTTGGGAAGTTTCAAATAGACACTACTAATCAAAATTACACAAATTAAAAACTTACCCCACAAATCCTAATCTTTTATTTCAACCAAAATAATTGATCACGAAGTTATTGCTATACAAACTTGTGTCAATTTGTAAATTATTAAAAAAAAATGGTTATTGCTATAACTCCTCTTGTATACGTCCCGTTCTATATAAACCATAAATAACTCATAGCATAACCGCAACACCATATTTTTTGTAAGGCGCAGCACCGCAGTAATTATCTTCTTTTCTCGTGTGATGATGTCATCATAAAGTTTCCTTTTAATGATGCAATGTCTTAATATCAATATATGTATATTTATTTGTTATAATGTTCTTCTTCAGCTATCATCTTATTTGAAGCGAAAAGAAAATAGTTTCGATATTCGAGATCAATTTCATAATATCGAAATGTCGTTCGATAAAATGGTTTCTTTAAGGAAAAGTCTACTTTTGTATAGATTGTTATTGTAATTGGAAAGGTTATTGGTGATTCTAATATTAATTTAAACTAGGCTGTTGATTGCTTTTGGACTGAATTTTAAGGCATCCAACTTGTAACTGATAGTTCATAGGTTCCAACCGTTAGAAAATATTCAGATTTACCTTTTTAGTAATGTTTTGTCATAGAGAGCCTATCTAATCGAGGTCTTACGTCGTGCTGATCGCATTACTTTAGACATTTGTCCCTTGGTGGTTCTCCTCCTCAATGTATAGTAGAATTCTTAACATTTCTTGTTGAGTATCCATACCTACTGCTCAAAACTTGACAATGTGCAAAATTAAGAACCCCAACACCAGAAAGAAAGTGTCCCCAAAACCAGAACCAAGTCTGTCAAAAAATGGAACGATGCCAGTATTCATTGTCTGCCTTGACCGAATTTGTTCAGCAGGTGAGATCCGTTATGATGTCCTAAAGGCAGGCATGAAAAACCTTCCACTTTCCTCTAACAGCTTTAATTGATAAATTATATAAGCATCAGAAGATTGAGATTGCTCTTGGGCGAAAGCCACTCCTGAGCCCACAAGAGGACGGAATTTCTGAATGAATGATGAACATGGCAAAGAGAGGATTTCCGTTGAAGAAAAGTAATTGCAAATTGTACAGTCTTCAAGAAGAAGCACACCAATCAAACATGGAAGACAAAGGAAAACATGGTTCAGATGTTTTATAGAACGACACCTTGCCCGTCTCAGAAGAAGGCTGAAAATATTAGCAAAGACAGGGCTGCGGTTTCGGAGGAGAGAATAAGCGGGCTTGTTTACTGAACTTTCGAGCTATCTTGAATCTGAAGAATTAAGTGCAATTATGGAAGACCCAAGAAGGGTCCTTAAAGCAGATGAAACAAACTTTATGTTCCACAAGGTTTCAGGAAAGTACCTTGATGTGAGAGGAGAAAACCTTCAAATTACAAAATCTAAAAAAGAAAGGGGACATAATAGTACTTTGGGACATAATAGTAGGGCATAATAGCACAGCAATTTTTGAGCTGACGGGCGTTGCGCCCCAACCATGATCATCTACAGCAACATACGAGTTTAG
Source organism: Thermobia domestica (assembly GCF_964235325.1). Classification (NCBI taxonomy): domain Eukaryota; kingdom Metazoa; phylum Arthropoda; class Insecta; order Zygentoma; family Lepismatidae; genus Thermobia; species Thermobia domestica. The sequence goes on along the minus strand of NC_137456.1, from coordinate 145,292,657 downwards.
CAAATTATGAACAATAATGTACCTGAGCTACGGATCTACGAGAAAACAGAAACTGGTTGAATGGAGACTACAGCATTTTTGACTTACCTCCTATGGTGCAGGCCGTGGCTAGAGAATCAGAAAATCACACCTCCTGTTATTCTCTTTCTTGATGGGCACAGGAGTCATCTATCACTTCAGGTTAGTGAATAGTGTCACACTAATCGAATACTGTTGTATTGTCCTTTCCCCAACGCCATTTATCTTCTGCAACCTGCAGGCGTGTATTTTCACCCTTGAAACGAGCATTGAAGAATGCTATTTAGGACGAGAAAATAAAAACTCTCGGAGCATTGGTAACGAGGGATAATTTTACAGAAGAAGTAAGTGATCTAATCAGAGATTTAGATCTACCAAAAAGCATAGCAGAAATTTTAGCGTCACGGCTACAACAATGGTATTTATTGAAGGAAGAAGTAAATGTTTCAGTGAATAGAAATAGGAAAAAAGTTCACCTCGTTTTTTACTATGGTAGACACACTTGTAACAGGTATAGATATAAATGGTCTCATGAAGGCTCTCAAAATCAATTACTATCGTATGTAGTGGAGGTTCTTCATAAATTCCTCAACGTTTAGTTTAAGGGCAGTGCTTTTAATTATGAAAATGAACTTACTTCAATTCCAGTAGCTTATGCATTTCATTTGAAGGAATCTTATGAAAATTTGTAACCTTTACTTCAAGCCGTTAAATATTATGATTTTCTGTGGCTCATTTGTGGTGACCTCAAAGTGATAGCGCTTTTGTTAGGAACGACTCTCTTTAAGACAAAAGTGACAGGAGTACAAGAGAAACTCTTCAGCCATGGGTGAAAAATGTGCAACATGAACCACGTAGATCGTAAGCGAATGTTACTTCTTCGCTTCATATGAAATTAGATCTCATGAAAAGTTTTGTAAAGAGCATGAATCTTAAAACCTATAAGTACTTAAGAGGAAAATTCCCTCGCTTAATTGACGCCAAAGTTAAGAAAGTCGTCTTTATATGACCACAGATTCGACAGCTATTAAGAGATGATCAGCTCGACAAAATTCTACAAGATGAGGAAAAAAATGCGCGGGAAAGCTTGAAAAGTGTTTGTTCACTGGTCGTTGGAAAACACCAAGCAACAAATTACAGAGAAATACTGGCTGAGTTTTTGCTATGCCGTGAGAAACTTGGTTGCAATATGTCTCTGAAACTCCCCTTTCCTCATTCCCATCTACGTACATTTTTCCTGAGGATTGTGGAACAGTAAGTGACGAACGTAGTGAGCATTTCTATAAAAATATTGCAGCCATGGAGAAGAGATATGAGGTCAAGTGGAATTCTAACATGTTAACAGACTACTGTTGGATTATTGCAAAGGACGATCAACATGTACTATATAAAAGGCAGCCCAAGCGAATGTGCTTCGAGTGAATTCAACATAAATTTATTTTACACAAGGGATGTCACAAAATTTTGACCTATATTGTGGTGTAGTTGTTGGTTTGAAAATTTATCCCCTTCAGATCTGAATTACTATGTGTTGCACAAAAATATTTCGAATACAATTTTATTATCATTATACTATACAGATTGACACAAAATATTTATTTATTCGAAAATTGACATGGAAGTTCCAAAATTTTGATGTGCATAATTATGCCAAATTCTACTAGATGTGTGTAATATATATGACATTTTAATTTCTGAAGGCGTATATGAGACAGTTACTTTTACTACTTTTTCTCTAGATAAAAATTGTTTAAACCATCATATGAGACATTCAAAATACAATTTAAGAATATAAGTAAAATAATTTGAGTATACCAAAAGTGGAAAATATTTATACAGCTGCTGAACATATAAAAATAACTGTAGTAGACCAACACAAATACATTGTTTGCATCTCATCTATGTAAAAAGAACTTTACGATAGTAAATGACGAAACAGATTCTATCCTTTGACACATAAGTGACACATAACATATTTTGTGACACATAAGTGTACCATAAATTTATCACAATAGAAATGTACTTTCCAGTTACACAGTCCAATGCTTTCCTTTCTTGTTCCCGTTTAGATTTGGCATGTGTTATAAGATCTTGAATTTCTGGAATTAGACGTTGCCTTTCTTTGTTGCGCTCTGATTTGCTCACAGCTTGAATGTCAACACTGGTAGGTCTTCATCGTTTCTTCGGAATTTTTTTGCCTGCCTTCACAAAACTTTCTGCAATTTGCTTACGAAAATGCAAATATCAAGAGTGTTCTTAGCTGAGATTAAAAGTGCAGAACAACTACGCTTATGTTTGATCCAACTACTTACAGTTGCAAAGTCAATTGCATGTAAAATTAGTCTGAATGTATACAAATACGATATAAGAAAATCAGTTGATCTAAAAGAGCAACACCCCTATTGCATGATTAAACAATCAAATAATGTCCTACCGTAGCACTTTCACATGCTTCTCTTATGCTCTGTCTCATCCCAGTTAGTCACGTAGTTTTCAACTTAATCTTCAGGCTGCAATGTGTTTTCTCCTTCTCGGATAGTCCTACCGGACGTTTGAGGTACTGCGAGTTCCTCAGCATCCTCAACATTGATGAGTTCCAGATCAAATACATTTTCAGATTCGAGTAATTGTAAAATATTTTCTACTTCGTCGGCATTGAACATGCTGCTAAGAAGAAAGGATGTAGGAAAATAACTGTTTTCCATAATTATTACAACACAAAAGTTTGCATTGTAGAACCGTAACAACAAATAAAAGCGAATACCACATTTGACCAATTAGAGGTGTCCGCAGGATTTTACTATGAAGAAATGGTCGTAATCTCTATTAACCAGAAAGTATATTTAGCAAATTTGCGTAAACTTTTCTTTTTGGCATTTTAGGGTGTTGTACAGAGTTGACACTTTCAAGCCTACTTACAGAATGTCTTCGAATTTCTTATAAATTTCACGTTTCATGGGCAGAAGGTATATAGGCCTATCTGCCAAAATTAAGCAACGTTTATTCAAGTTCCATTCTTGAGAAGGGCCATGGCCTCCGTTCTCCGTTTTGTGGACTCTTATGGGAACAACAACAAGTTGCGTCTAACATTAATATTTGCTTTTAGTAATTTATAATAATTAAATTCGTGCTCCATGTAAATATGTCGCCTATTTAGCAATTTAATATTAACACTAATTTTATTATTAATTCTCTCTCAAAAATTAATACTAATATTTGATTTTCTTCTGCATTGCCACCGCCTCTTCCCCCAATCTAATGTGCAATTTTTCGATCTGAATGGGCATAATAATGCACATCAATTCCAGACTGCATATTTGGCATAATATAATCGTATATTTAATGCTTTTACTTTACCAGTTCTTTACTACTGTCTTCTAGTCCAAATTATTATGAGAACTCTAAGCTAATGGGTTTTACAATTTAAAAATATACAAAAAACAGTGACTTGCCTTTGCGAGCTGACGAACAACTACACATGCTGTCATTACACACATTTAGTTCTCTCTTTTTGATGATAAATGGCTGTACCAGTGCCACAATCCTGCTACGATGATGTGCAGAATTGTGTACGACTCCTCAGTATGTCCCTACTTTAACTCCTGTTTCCTGTTTTAAATATAACAAAACGATGTGCGTAAGTATGCACTAAGGGTCTCAAGGGGTTAAATTTTATTTTACTTTGTTTCATTTGGAACTGTTGGATTTTGTCTATAATAATTGTGAATTCTTACTCAACTTTAAAGAAATTAGGACTACTTCATGCCGATTTTACTTGATGTAGTAAAACCATATTTGTACAAATTTGTTCTACAACAATTTGAAGCTCGTTATATAACATTGATTTGCGCATTTTAAAGTATGGATGTACATGGGTATAAAGGTTATGGGCTAGTGAATCTTAACTATACCTAAACTTATCACATTACGGTTAAATGCATGTAAAATATCTTAATCTCTGTATTTGCAACTACTTTCGTTAAATGTTTTCATAAATTGTAATTAATACATTTGAAATGTACTGATACCGTTGTAGAAAGATAATTGTTTTCATAACCAGAGTTGAGAATAGTGCACTACTATTACATTTTCTCATATTATGCTTAAATGAAAGCAAAAATCATAAATTTAAACAATTTACGTGCTTTCGATCAAAATTCGTTCAACAGCGTTATTGACGGATTACATGACGTATTCCGAGACTTTCTATGCAACTAGGTGTTCAGCTAACATTTTTGTCTTCAAGTATGTCTTTTTTTTTTTTTTTTTTTTTTTTGTTTAATACCGAACATTAACTGCAGCTTACAGTTCACGTTTCACTTTTTCTACCTTTTCTGTTCTCACGTACTTCATGATATTGTTTCTTCTCAGCCAATGTCCCGGGCGCATTATTTTCCTATTTTAGATTACAACTGGCAGAATGCCCTTCGTAGGAGAAACTTTAGCCGTATACATATCTGCATACGACTACGTGTTCGAAATTGTATTCTGAGAATAGCCCATAGGTGAGTGTATTGGTTTTATTATGGAACACAGAATTCCAAAATTTAATGATTTTTTCAAACATCCCGTGCTAGTAGGTTAATAATTACAAATATCACAATTATTAATTAAATCTGTAGCCGATATAATTATATTGCCTTACCAATATACACTGAAGTGTGCTAGAAGCTGATTATTAACACTGCGTTGGTCGCGCCATCCACCTTTACGTGAGTGGTCGCGCGTTCTACTATAGTAAAACATCAGTATTTTTCTATAGCGATATGATTTTTAGCGATATTCGGTCTTGGGTATGTTAGTTATAGTATTATACACGTTTCAAAATATTTTAAAATTATTTTGTTTGATTAATACAAGAACATTGACAAAAATAAACATTTGTTATATCGTATTTAATCGAACAAGTGTTGAACTGACAATCGAACAAGTGTTTCGGTATAAGTAAGTGTTCATATAACAGCGTAAATCTTTTTCTATTAGGTAGAATGATTTAATGTAATCTTTTTGAATGTCTGCCTACTCCAAGCAATCGTCACACACGCTTTTCTCCTGGTCTGGGAACACCAATCTCTGGCATTTCCCAATAGTTTTTACTTGTTGACTTGTTGCAAGAATGGCCACAAAGGAAACATTTTCCAAACTCAGAATCTCCGTCTTGTGGTAATGGAACACTTTCAGAATCAAACAGAAGTCTTCCCCTGCGCCAAAGCTCGTTTGGCAAGGATTCCACGGCTAAACGTTAGCTTATTGCTGGTTTTATCAACGTAGATCAAAACCTAGATCAATGAAGAAATTCTTTTGTCTGATATTCTCATTATTTTCATTTGCTCTAAATATATTAAGAGCATTAACATAGCTACGTTTTTCATCAATTCGTCATCAATTAGGCATAAAAGAGATGCCTTGTGGGCCAAGCCTATCGATAGCTGATATTATATTCAAATTGCAAGTACGTGAGTTTCTTGGCATTATAGAATCTACATACCAGCGAGAAGATTCTACTTTCTTCTCTCTACCGATATAATACGCACGTGTATCGAGAGAAGGTGGTGCAGCAAGATCCATGACTTCAACACTGGCCTGTACTGGTATGTTTTCTTCTTCCGGTATATTACCTCGTACATCTTCGGCATCACTGCACTCAACTTTTTCTTCATCAAAATCTTCCTCGAGCTCCTACATGTCATCAATCTCAAATGCACTTTCACAGTCACTTTCTGCCTCTTCTAACTAAAGACGCACTTGTTCTCTATCATGCACTGATATTTCATATATTAAAAACACGTATTCCACAAAAATAACGTGAAAATGTAAAACGAAATAAATCACTAAAACGAAACAAACTAGTACGCCAATAGTCGCGCAATCTACAATAGTAGAACACTTATGAAATCATGGAACAAATCTGAGCAGGTGCAAGAGCAAACGCTGAAAATTGACTCGAATGTACAGAAGGATTTTGGAAAAAGGTACATAACCGCTTAAGGTCGAGCGTGTTGCCAATTGCTCAGGATTCTAAAAATAAAACACCTGTTCTACAATAGTAGAACGCGCGACCACTTCTGTGTTAAAGCCAGAATGTATTTCTGAATGTTACACTATATCGTATTAAAATATATACAAAATCCTGCCTAATACTTTAAATTTCCATCTTGGATTTACCATGAGATAACTCGTCATGTCCGTTACAAGTTTCTCCCCCTCTCTCTCTGTCATCTCACACACGTTCACTGTGGCAGTGCAAAACCGAGTTTGCATCTAAATGCTATAAGAGTTACCGTGTGTCTCGTTGAAAGTTTGTCCGTAGATGCTAGTAATGTTAAAAATCTGTACAAACGAATACCAGAAACCCACAGAGGTAATACAATGGATAAAATGACACCGCACAGAAACGAAATATCGCACGAGCCACCGGTGACTCGTAACGCAGAGAACGTGTCAACTTATTTTGTATTTGCTAGGTTTTAAAACGTGTTTGTTTACGTTTCCCTTAACTTATATATTCAGTGGTTAACAAACTATATCTACAATGGAAAGAAGTGATTCTTCATATCAAAACAAGCCATGTCATATGGACCTGTGATGAAATGTACACAGTTCCAAATTTTGGGCTCTTTAGAAGCATGAAAATACTGTATAGCAACCAGCCTAATTTAAAACACAACAAATTAGGTTGTGGTGTCTTTATCAGCGTAGTGAAAGTAACAAACATAGCAAAGATGTGCATATCAACAATGTACGATGTGTGTCGAAGTAACTCCCTTTAGGTCATATTTTCCAGACACTAACAGCAATCATCACATATGCTCTGAATTAAAGGATGACTGGAAGTGGGCAAAAGTATGTCTTTATAGCAGTGAATAGCAGCGTAATGGGTTCACAGTAAGTAGGATTTGTTAGGGACCGTCAGCTTCACGATTCCTCTGTTCGTAAAAATGCATGTTGCAATGCATTATATTATAATATACAGTACTTCATATTTTCACAGTGATAAGCGTTCACAATTTAAGGTAGTATGCGATAAACTGAAATGCATTGAAATTTGGAAGTAATCCCATCTGGAATTGAAATGTGACTCTTGTAAAAATTCACGTACCTTAGCCTAAATCAGATCACGCGTCTTCATTGTATTGTAATTGATGCGAATCAATGTTCCACTTGTAACACAGAAAGATAGACACATGAAAACAATTAAAAATCGCAACACTTTTCACTGCGAATCAAATGAATAACTGATTTTGCCTGTGATCGATACTCAAAAATCAACACTATTCTACTATTGATACTGGCTAGTCCTAGGAGACTTAAACACATCAAAGAAAGTATGAGTACAATTTATCTTAAAATCGTTAAAATTAGCTGTGATTTTAGTTCAAAATTTGTGTTAAGTTAGGATAAAACATCATACAAATTAATTTCTAGATTTTATAAATATTATTAAATATTATGAAATGCGGTAATTTTGTCGTCTGCTTAATTAGATATAATTGTAATATTTAAAACATTTACTTATGTAAACATAAATTTTGCTAAATTTGGTGACATTATAGAACTGGTGCCCAAAATTGTTGGAAATGAAATAATCGATTGAAATGTTACCGAATATGTGTGAATACTTACACCTTATTTGATCAAAATGTTTTTATCTCATTAGACTTTTATTTCATACAACAGATGACAAAGGATGTGAAATTTCCGAATTCCAATGTCATGATGGACAATGTATCAGTAATCGTTATGTTTGCGATTCTGATAATGACTGTGGAGATGGTAGTGATGAAGATCGTGACATGTGTGGTAAGTATCAGTACACCTGATAAAATCATGATGTCTGAGAGACGGCTGAAAAGTTAAGAGTCTCTAGTAATCTCTAAGAAGGACAGCTGCACTTGTGTCTTCGTTTTAACATAATCTTTTCGTATATCAACACATTTAGTCACGCGATGTTGATTTGTCATTATCACATAAGAAGCAGTTATTTAAACGTCTCTACGGCTATAATGACTAGAATATCACTTCCGAAATGAAATCCGGCTACTGCCCTTGTTAAATTTCGAATCAAACAAAAATCGGAGGGTACCAAATCTATTGAATGGGTTGGATGAGGAACGTTTCGAAACAAGAGTCCATGAATAATTATAATGATAGCTATTAATGTGTGACCTAAAGCAATATCTTGGTAGCAGAAAACAACTCTGGTCAGCATTTGTGGCCACTTCAGGAATAAACCAAGTGTTCTAGGAAAAGAATAAAAAGTTGATAAAAATTCGAGTGATCACGGCTTTAACCTTCCCTACAATTTTTTTGGAAACTTAACCAAAAGATTACTGCTGATTTGAATTGTCCAAAGCATATATTCCCTTGACGTCATCACCGTACTTCGCAGAGTATTAGGCAAGTTATAAGGATGGTACGATAACAGATTGTACTTCGTATCCTTCACATTAGTTCGCTTCAGGGGAAGTAACGCTGGGAAGCAACCTTGAGGATCGGTACATGAAACACAATCAGTAGTATAGAAAGAGTATTTTCTAGACAGGTAAATGGTTCAAAATCAAACATTTTTATGGTATTTATTCATCTAAACGTGTCCATTTTCTCCATATCTGAAATATGACTTACTACACATATCAGTCGTGGACAACATGAATGAATAAGTGAATAATAAATCCTTCAATTCTTGAAGTTAACAAACGTAACTTACAAATGTAATTCGCCTATTGCTTCTGTGTTCCGCGCAAAAGTTTTGAGTTTTATCTTATTTAGTTCTGCATTATATTCTTTTCTACAATCATCTTTCGTACATTTCTTGAGTAAAAAAAACTAAAAATGACAATAAGGATATTCGTATTGAAAATAAAGGATTCATATAATGTTACTATGAAACTCACTATAGTATTTTGCATACGATATTTAACTAATAATGCTTCAACATACGATAGTGTAAACGTCGAACCGACATATATTGGACTTAGAGTATTAATTTTGGTCGATACGGACTACAGACATTTATACAAATGTATTTTTAAAACTACAATTAAACAAATAAATATACCTTTATTAACAGCAAAACAAAAACACGTAAGTACACATGTATACATATTCCAATGAATCGATGAAAACTAAAAATATCAGAGACAAACACATTTCAAATAACATGTTCTCACTAGGACTTACATGATAAGTTTCTCAATCTACAGGTAATGAATATCTATTATCTTTAATTAACCTGTAGTATATACAACCAGGAGTTGTCAAGTTAGCTGATTGATTGAATTTACAGTAGTTGCCAAATCAAAATCCAAGCCAACTACAACAGTTCATCCCGGATACTTTCTTCCTGCGTGTGTCCTGTTGACGATATAACGATACTCTCTAATGATTGTAATAATTTTCTAGAGTAAATAAGCAAACCTTGATGGACCAGATCTTATAGGTAAAGGTCCGGGCTAATAACAAACAAACTAATAAGGTACCGAAATATACTTGAGTGTGCACTTAAATATAATGTTTATATCTACGACGACTTCCAGTGAGCAATGATCCTCACATAGCTTATTAATGTAAAGAAATAAAAAATTAATACTTAACTATCTCTTCTTTAAAAACATTTACAGAGTTCCTTTTCCTAGCAAAGGCTTTCTAGTTTGCAACAATGCTTTAAGTTTCAATATGATTTTTATTCTCTAATCTCTTTGCATATGCATATGTCAAAAAACTTTGTTGTAATTTTATTCGGTATAATATACTTCACGTAATATTTTGTCACTGTAGAATAGGGTACAGTGTTTTACAGTTTTGTTGGAAATTCGATGACGCCTAGTGCGGAAAAGGTGCCATTACACCTTTGACACCAATGACAGAAAAGCTACTTCTGGTTGCTTTTAGAATTACCTGATGGCTATAATACAATTATGTTATTAAAATAAACTTGTAGCAATTCCAGCAAGTACGTAATTTTAAAATGTTTGAGTCAAAGTACAACCATATTAGCTCAGTTGTTGGAATTAATTTCCAGATTCTGTTTGGAATGCTATTTTAACTATGGTTATACTCATAACTCTTGATATAACACGATTTTCTTTGTGCAACTCTTCGCTTATTTTGCTCTGTACGCAAAATAACCCAGAACTCACCACGGGACGGTGGTTGCACATCGAGTTCCGCTCACTCACCCACCCAATAGACATACGTTGACATTTGACCTTAAGTCACGTAGTTCTTTTTGGTCTCGAAACGGGACATTCTTGTTCTAGACTTCAGTTTGGCTCTAACGTAGATGTCTCTTGGGTTCTGGCCGCACTTTTTCGACGTTCCCTCGGACAATAACTTCATTGTGCGTTCCACAGCTTGACTATGGCAAGGGAATGTTGTTAGAGTAGCTGAAGTTCGGATGTTTTCTTCAAGCTGCTGGTCCTTAATGTTTCGTGTGATTGGCGGCTCTGTTAGACATTTATGCCAATTAATCATGTCGTACTAATTTTCAGCTGTAAAGTTCAATTTCGGAACAATGAAGTCACGTAGGCAGCTTGATTTCGGAATCTTTCACCTGCGGCACGTTTTTTTATCCTTCTCCAGCCTAACGTTCGAATATGCGGATATCCATCTGCTATTGTCAGGTTTTCATGATGACTGTAGTATTCGTTTGTTTGTAGAGCAGAATGAACTATGTGTTGTAGATTTTCTGGCAGCATACGTGATAGCTTACCTATGCTAAACAGATGCATGGCGCCCATTTCGCACGAAGGATTTCGCCGTATTGAAAACCAGATGGTAGCGTATAGTGTAACAATGTATTGGCAAAGTAGACACAAGCTTGAACTAGGTTTATCAGTACTGATGTAGTGCCGAAGCATCCTACAGGCCAATGTAAGCCATCGTGATAATGGTTCTGGTTTTCTGTTTGCTAGATCGGTAGTACACATTCCTGTAGCAACAGCCTTATAAATTTCAAAGAGATAATTCTGGTCGCTGCTTAGACCATCTTGGTTTTCCATTTCAGACACCCATTTAACGGGAATGGGTGTAAAGGAGACGATCGGTGAACGTTCACAATCCTTTAATTTCTTTCCGATGTGGCCGGAAAAAGCATTGGATCCGGTCGTCCCAACATCCAATTTAGTAACCAGGTGTCGAAATGGTAACTCGTTAGTTTGAAGTAGGCAAATGAGATGCTGCAGTTCCTTTCCTATAGGTCTTTGTATCTGACTTATCACGCAGTTATCCCATCCTGTGTTCGTGCCTTCACCATCGCTGTCGACTGTCTCAAGACTTGACACGTCGTACTTGATCTTCTCTAAAAGCTCCAATATAGAGTCGGCAATATCCCTCAAAGTGCCTGACTTAGGTGTGGCATAACCCAACTGGGCTCCAATATAACTGTTACATGCTTTTCAGTAACCTCTTGTCTTTGTAGTTTGCCGTTATTTTTTTCTTGCACAAGAGTTGCATCATTTTTTCTGTCGAAGTAGATACTTGTAATCGCCCGGCCTAGGTGAACCTTTTCTTTCTGGATCTTCTCAACTAGTTTATCTTTTCCTCTTCGTACCTTAGATCTGTCAATAACAAGATTTTTGTTCTCTGGCGTTATGAGTCTCACGTCCTGAAGTACTGCAGAAGCGATCAAAGCAATGTGTCTGTCTAATGCTCCAGTTCTAAACGCTGCCTCCGCTGTATTTTAAAGTCAGATGCGCTTTATGCCTCGTTTTATTTTTGGTCGCGCCTCAAAGTCAGATCCCGACATGCTTTCCCATTCAACAGCTTCCCTGGATTGCCCTGACGACTCCAGTATCTTTGACCTGTGCCTATGCCTAACCCCACTAGTTGATGGACTTGCTTCAACACTTCCAGCGTCTTTCTTGGTAGTCTGCCCCTTTTAAATATGCTCATTTGACGAAAAAAATGTTTGACAGAGATTTGCTTGTTCGGATCTCAATGTTACCAATGCTCATTTTTTCTGATGTTCTCTCGTCCAGAAGAAACCTAAATTCTCGTTTTAGAATCTTGCGTTTCCTCTCACATTTGCAATCTTTGACGGTCTTACATTTGCAAGACGCAATATCAAAAAGAGACTTTTCCGGGTGTGCAACAAAACCTGCACGAAGTATTGCTTCTTTTCCTTGTCGAATGAAATGTCTTTCCTTGGTGCGACCACAGGAATGCTTGATTTATGCCAAATATGTACAACTGTTTGTCCAACTAGTTTACAAATGTCAGTCACTGATAATTTAGTTACACTTTCGTCACAACTTAAACTACTACGAAACCAATTAGAATGTCGCATAACGTCAACGTACGTGGGTAACTGCACTTCACTCATTTCACTTCGAGTGCCAAATAAGCCTCGATTCTCACTTTCCGGCGTTGGTCTACTATGAGGTTTTCCTTTATCTTGCTTTTCACTACTTCCAAGCTTAGAAACCAAAGTATAAAAAATGTCTCTGAATCGTATCGCACTAACAAGACTGTAACTTTAGGTACAATGAACAAACTCTCTGTCTTAACAGAAACAGTAGCGAACTTAAACCGTTAACGCGTATGCTGCAATAAACTGGCCTGTTAGATTGCTTGACCGAAGTACGCAATATTTATACCACCGCCGAACTTTGAGCGAAAATATTCTAGAAACGTCGGCGTAGGTTCTGGAGCCAATGAAGCGAACGGGAGGTGCGCGAATCTTCTGGACGGAGCCCGACGTTACGACGCCGCTCCAAGAGCGAAGCCAAAGTAAGCAACCACAAGCTGTGTAGCCTGCGATAGATGGCATTTGCTGTCGGTGTATTCAACAAGCGAACAGTTGCCAAAAACAAATCGTGTTATATCAAGAGCTATACCTATAATCATCGTTAAATTGTCATTCCAAACAAAATCTAGACATTAATTCCAAAAACGGAGATAATATGGCTGTACCTTGACTCAGAAACATTTTAAAATTATTTACTGGCATTGCTACAAGTTTTTTTAAAATAAAATAATGGTATTATAGCCATCAAGTAACTCTAAAAACGACCACAAGTAGCTTTTCTGTTATTGGTGTTGTGCGAGTTGCCTAACCAAACACTTAAAATCTTTTAAGTCCGTTGGGACAGGGTAACGGGTTGTCCAAAAAATAAAAAATAAAATAATTCAGTAATGTTGGCGCACTAACCGTCATCGAATTTCCAACAAAAGTGCAAAATTCTCCACCCTAGTGTAGAAGCATTATTTTAACTGAAATAGAATCTAATTATTGTACTTCTTCATTTCTTTCGATATTTAATTTGAAGCCTTAACTTATTGGTTTAACAATTTTCTTAAATGAAGTTAAAAGTGATGAGTTAAGTATATTCCTTTTTCCTATATCGAAATAAGAAATCCAATGTTCATTCAAAGAAACTCTTGTACATTTAACTAGATGCTTTACTTTCTGGTAATGTAAGTTACGATTTTTTCCTTATCTGTAAAAACTTTTCTTTGTAATTCTTCTATGTTTTGTGATTTTAAATTAGAATGTTCTAAGTATAAGTACTATAAACTTTTATCCTGAGTGGAAGTAAAAATCTACTTTATTGTGTTGTACTCCGAATAAGTGTAAATTTCAAGTGCAATTTGTCCTTGTTTAAACTATCTATCAGTTATTTCACTACTTGAATATAATCAATTCTGCTATATACTAATGGAGTCAATAAATTCGTGGACTAGAACCCAGAATATAGGCAACCAGTAGAATATATGGTTGGTGTGCTCGATGTGACTGCGATTTCCAGGTGACTGCTTGTCTCATTAGTAGTTGATGGTAGAGGGGACCCCCTGTTTCATCTCCTGTTATTATTCAAGAACATTTGATCAGTTTCAGCACTTCTGATCGTTGAACTCCTCGTGGCTAAGCGGCTAGCGTACGCGCCTTTGGCATGGGAGACCCGGGATCGATTCCCGGCGGGAGCTAATGTGGTTCGGATTCCACGTTAATCAATAGGCCCACGTTTCATATAGCCTCGCTGCTGAAAGGGACGCTAAACCAAAATCAACTCATCTCACTTCTGATCGTTGGTCCTGTGTAAGAATGCGTGGGACAGGTGCTGGGTGACATGCGACATGTTCAAATCATCCGTCAGAATGTTGGGATACGTACATTGGCAGATCCGTACTGCTGCTGCGATGTCGTCTACCGACTGGAAACGGTTAGTGCACACAGCACAGCGGACCGGACATTGTCACTTTACATTTGCCTGATTATCTGCAACGTTGCTGCAGCGGACCTGCCTAGTTTTTTGGCAGAACTTGATGTTTGCCCGTTGCTCAAACTGCGATATAGTCCAAGCCTGCCGCTCCGCAATCAACTCCTTTCACAAAAGAAACAATACGTCTGATTACATGCGATGCACAGACCTTCCTCTTGCTGAGCCGAGAATTGAACTTCCCCTGCTTCCTTCAGCATATCACTTATCAGCTGTAGTATTCTAGTAGCGCCACACTGCGTCCAGTCCACGAACTTATTGACTGCGGTATTATATATAATATGAAAAGGCATCATATTTTCATTCGAAAAACAATAATTTTCTTTCATATTCAATAAATAGACAACTTTATCATGTAACATTAAGACTGATGATTTTAAATCTATAATTGAAGACTTTGAGGCAAACGCCCGTCAAGTAAAAAAGTTAACCTGTAAAGGAGATAGCTTCATATGGATTTCTGGTCGTCCAATTTTCTTGGAACTTAGCATATTTATACTAGACCGAAAATAAATCGACAAGTATATTTTTGTTTCTTTCGGAAAATAGGTTAAGGGGGCAAAGTGCACCTTTTTAAAAAAGGGTCCCCTTGACTAAAAAGGTCATATTATAGAAACCAAACTCTCCCGATGGAAAGATGACTTCAAAGTACGAAACACGGGTTTTGTCGTTTTTGCGAGAAAAGAGTTTCAGGGGGCAATGGCCCCCTTCGAAATGACAAAGGACGCCGCACAATAATTACGGAAATTAGATTTCTGTGGAACTGCTTGAAATCGTGATATGTTGTAGATATTGTGTAAATGAGAAAAAGTCTCAATGAGCACAACCAAACATCACTGACCGTTTAGCCACTACAGGGCCACTTTTTAAAAAACAGCCGAACATTACGATACTCTAGATTTCGATAAAAATGATTGAAACTCTGATATGTTGTAGATACTGTGATGCTGAGAAAAAGTCTCAATTGGCACAGCCACCAATCACTGACCGTTTCGCCACTACCGTGCCATTTTTGTGAAAGCAACCAAAAATAGTGATATTCTGGATTTTGAGAGATAATGATATTCTAGATTTTAATGAAAATGACTGAAACTGTGATATGTTGTAGATAGTACGGTCCTGAGGAAAAGTCTCAATAGGCACAGTCACAAATCACTGACCTTTTGGCTACTACAGATCCACATTTTGGAAAACAGCAGAAGGTAATGGTATTAAGAATTTTGGTAAAATCAATGAAACCGTGATGTGTTGTAGATATTGTGATCATGAGAAAAGGTCTCAATTTGTACAACCATCCATCACTGACCGTTTGCCCACTAAAGGGCCACTTTTTTACAGGACGGATAGGGGTTTGAAGAAAATCGTAGACCTTTCCGTTGGTGGCCCTAGTACCCTTCTATTTTTCATAGAGACATGAACTATACCTCGCTGTAAAGGATATGGAACGCAAATTCCAACGAACTAACTTTTGTGCCCCTCGTTCCAAACTCGTAGAAGAAGAAGACGAAAAGTTTGAAGAAAATGAGATTTTTTGTTTTTTGGAATTTTTTTAAAAGCTGCCAACACTGTTACTTGTCGTACGCAGGAAAAATATTTTCGCGTATACGCCAGGCATTGGATACCATCATGTAAAGAACTGAAGGGCGAAAGTTCAATACCAAGTGAGAAAAAATTCCATATATGTTTCCCACAAGAATCACCCTGTAAATATTTCTCGAAATATTTTGGTCTACCCTGAATTCCCTAATTAGCACAGAGATATAATCCATACCTATTAAATAGCTTATAATACATAACTTCCAACGAGGTAACTTTTGTTCTCCCCGTGCATAACCCGTAAAAGAAGAAGAAGAAGAAATTTTAAAATAATAAAAATAAAATACATTTGTTTTGAAGCTTCAGGAACTATGGCAACACTATTATTTGTCATACGCTAGAAAACTCCTTTTAACGTGTACGCCAGACACTGAGTACAATTATGTAAAAAAACATGAAGAGCGAAAGTTCAATATCAATTGATAAAAATTTCAAACGTGTGTTCTACGATAATCGCCCTGTAAATATTTTTCGAAATATTTTCGTCTACCCTGACGCTCCTAATCGTCATAGAATACAAGCCATACCTCGTTGGGAAGCTTATGACACATAGATTGCAACAAAGTAATGTTTGTGCCCCTCGTGCCAAACCCGTAAAAGAAGAAGAAGAAAAATCAAAAAAACATTTGAAATAAAAAATACATTTTCTCAAAGTTGGCAACACTGTTATTTCTCGTGCGCATGAACGGCCATACGTAGGTATCATTAGTTAGGATGTTCATTTATCTTTATTAATACCACTTTTTATGCTTGTAAATCCTTTAGAGGGAGAGTCTCCCTCCCTCAAATTCTGAGGGGAAGGGGAACTCGAACATCTAACTTCTCCCCATACTCTTCCGCTGCTAGACTCCCAATGTGGAATAAATGAACACCATTCAAATGTTCGGTCCTACCTAAAGAAACAGACACCTAAATTATCTCTTTAGGTTAATTAGGAGCGAAGTGATAGAGGTTTAAATTGCTGGCTCAACACTTGAGCCGTTCGTCCTGTAAAGGTTAAATTAGCAAAAGGTAACGGTATTCTGGGTTTCGGTGTAATTGCAGGAAACTGTGATATGTTGCTGACCGTTCGGCCACTACGAAGCCACTTTTTTGAAAACAGTAGAAGGTAAATGTATTCTGAATATTGGCGGAATTGATTGAAGCCATAATATGTTTTTAATATTGGATTTTAAGAAAAAGATACAATGGGCACAACCACCCATCACTGACAGTTTGACCACTTAAGGACGACATTTTTTAACAACAGCACAAGTTAGGTCTGGATTTTGGTGGAATTGGTTGAAACCGTGGTATATTGTAGACATTGTGATCCTGAGAAAACGTCTCAATGAACACAACCACCAATCACTGACCATTTGGCAACTACGGGACCACATTTCTTAAAACAGCAGAAGGTAAGGATATTCTGGAATTTTGGTGGAATTGTATGAAGCCACGAAAAGTACTATCCAACAACCCTGAAAAGGGATGGTGAGAGTAGCGGCTAACATCATTCAAGCATATACAACATTCCGATGCTCATCTTGAGGGACAGAGGGAAACCGTAGAAAGCATTAGACAATTTCTCTCAGGATCATGACATCTACAACGTAGCGCAGGTTCATTCATTTACACCGTAATCGTTATACCGGGCTGTTTTCAAAAACCTGGACCTGGAGTTGCCATACGGTCAACAATTGATGGTTTTGTCCATTAAGACTTTCTCTCGGCATGAGAAGATCTGCAACATATCACAAATTTACTCATTCTTACAGAAACCCAGAACATTGTTTTACTTGGCTGTTTTCAAGAAAGTAACCCTGTGGTGACGAAAGGATTAGTGACTTGTGGTTGTGTCCATGAAGACTTTTTTTTTAGGATGACAATATTTACAATATTCGACGTTTTCTGTCATTTTGACCGTCATCCAGCATATCAGTATCTTCAACCCGACTGCTTTCAAAGAAAAGCGTCGTACTGGCCAAACGGTCAGTAATTGGTGGTTTTGCCCATTAAGATGTTTTGTAAGGATCACAATATCTAAACATATCACGGTTTTAAACAATTCCACCGAAACTCAGAATACCGTTACCTTCTGTTCTTTATTAATAAGTGTCACTGCAGTGGCCAAATGGTTAGTTAATGGTAGTTGTGTCCTTTGAGAATTTTTGTCAGGATCATAATATCTACAACATATCACGGTTTTAAGCAATTACACCGAAATCCAGAATACCTTTACATTCTGCTTTTTTCTTTTTTTTTTTTAAAAAAAAAAAAGGCTTGCAGTGGCCAAACGGTCAGTGACGGATGGTTGTACAAATTGGGACCTTTTCTCAGGATCACAATATCTACAACACATCAAGGTTTCATTCATTTTCAACGAAATCCAGAATATCGTTATATTCGGCTGTTTTCAAAAAAGTGACCCAGTAGTGGCCAAACGCTCAGTGATTTTTGCTTGTGCCCATTGAGACTTTTTCTCAGGCACACAATATCTACAACATATCACGATTGCAAGCGATTCCACCTAAATCTAATTTCCGTAAGGATTGTGCGGTGTCCTTTGTCATTTCGAAGGGAGCCATTGCCCAATGAAACTTTTTTCTCGCAGAAACGACAAAACCCGTGTTTCCTACTTTGAAGTCATCTTTACATCGGGGGAGTTTCGTTTCTTTAATATGTCCCTTTTAGTCAAGGTGGCCACTTTTTTGAAAAGGGGCCCTTTGCCTCCCTTAACCTATTTTCCGAAAGAAAGAAAAACATACTTGTCGATTTATTTTCGGTCTAGTATAAATGTGCTAAGTTTGAAGAAAATCGGAGGACGAGAAACCCTTGTGAAGCTATTTCCTTTACAGTTTCACTTTTTGTACTTGACGGGGTTTTGCCCCAAATTCTTCAATTCAATAGGTTCGCTATTTGTCCTGCATTTTCTAATATGATATAACACTTCGCCACTTCTGAGTTCCGTTGTGACTATATAATTATCCTTCGGAGGAGGAGAACCTAGTTCGATTTTCGATGTGGATTGTGTACTTAAAATTAAGCTATAGATGCAACGTCCAATGTCCTCTGTGGGAAAAGCAAAACTTCAAGCGAAATAGCTTCTGCACTTTACCACTTGTAGAGATTTTATTCAGAAAATCATAATTGTAACTTAACTTGTAATTTCTTATAACAGTGTACGTGGTTTGTAGCACATTATATATTTATATTATTTCTTAATTATTATTTCTAGATAAAACATAAAGTAGAACTTATTAACTTAATTCAGTGTTTATAAAGGCCATTTGTATTTGTGACATCCGTTGTTTTATCGCTGGTACCTGCTTTCGTATTATTATCATTTTTATCATAGAAATAGTAATATTGTTCTTAACCTTTATCTGTTTTGTCAATGGGCGTGTATTTTTTTAAAATTAACTTCAGATTTGTCTCATATATATTACTTCTGGTAATTCTACCTACACCCATAAAATTGTACTTGATTTCTTACCTTCTATGCAATCCGCAATTTTTTTCATTTATTGCAGGAAAGCTATTCGTAAATGTTCAGAACATTCCTCGTATTCTACTAGATTTTTCAATGCAAAATACAGTTAAATATTTAATTATCTTCCTGTACTGAATCAGTTCAGAAGACAGCTGTAGCAAATACATTATGTTTTATTTAGTATTATGCTGCAAATTGTCTAATTCATCGTTTTGCTTTCTACCATTTCAATTCCTATTTCAAAGGAAGGAATTTAATACAAACACCATATACTATATATCTAACTTTATTACAACTACCTATATTCTTTGAATTTTCCATATGTAAAGCTTCATATTGTTCATTCTTAAGCATCTGTTGAATGATTTTTTAAATTGAGGTCTCCGATGATAATCATCACACACTTGTTTCCAATGTTATTTATACTCTTCAACTTCATTATATTCCATCACATTTCATTTTCACTGGTGTATTGTGCAATTATCAGTTTGAGGTAACTTTGATTATTTTTGTTGATGAGATAACTAGATAACAAGCGCCGTTTTCACGTTAAAATCATAATGTACATGTAGGTAGATAAACATAAAATTTCCAAAAATAACTTAGCAAAATGTTTCATTAAAAGTCAGTTTTTTTTTTTTTGTCCTAGGTTGTAATTTGCTTTTTTATTAAATAGAAAAATTAACAAATATTGTATCGAAATTAATTTTACAAAATCTTGTTTACCTTATTATTATTTACAGAGCAGAGAGTATGCAATGAAAAGGAGTTTCGGTGCTCCTCAGGGATGTGCATAGACGTGGACAATGTTTGCGATGGTCTTACACATTGCGTAGATGGCAGTGATGAAGATCCTATAAGTTGCAGTAAGAGAAAAATACTTTTATTTCCTTCCCAGCTTACTTAACATTGATTCTGTACAAGATTGAAATAAGTAATGATTCCATTACATGATATACAATACACCCAGAAAAAATCGTGTATCGAAGTTGAATTTTTATATTTTGACGCAAGTTTGGGTGTTTTGTGATACTCCACCAGGAGAGAGAACTGCATACTGAACCCCAACTGAAGAGACAAAACACAAAACAGTTTTACAGTTACTGAAATTTCTTCAATACACCAAAGCAAATAAAAAATGATGGTGTAAGCATTTCACTACAATGTCTTCGTGGCCAAACTAAAAATTGATATGTACGGATCTATGTTTCTGTTTGATGTTGAAAGACTGGATATTTCCTCATAGGATACAGTATTAATTCTTACATAATAAAACATAAGTATAGAACTTTTAGAAGAAAACCAACTTGTGTAGCAAGTCAGGGGTGTCAGTCGTAAACAATGTACCCAAGAATGCTTGGCCTGCCAAACACCCAAACTGAATTTCGGGTATAAGGCATCCATTAAGACATGCTTACAAAAGCAAACGATTAATTGTAGTAGAAGAATATATATCCTTCTCCCTTTCAGAAGCGTAATTGTCGAAATCGCTGCAACAAATGTGGACTCATTTTTAATTGCTTGATTACATATCAGATTTCATGCCTCCAACTTAATGAATACTCACATTTAAAATTCTCTGACAAAAATCCAAAATTTTCATAATTGTTATTGTCCCCGTTAGACATCGAAGTTTTTAAAAAGACTGAAACATGTTTATTAATTAATTCAAAGGATTTTGTTTACTAGATATCTTTCTACAATTTAAACTGAACCTCAAAAAGTTTTTTTTTCTCCTTTCTGTATAAGAATTGAAAATTTAAATATAGAAATTGTTCCCTTTCGTCATTAGCTTCAGAAATGCCGAAATATGTATCTTCTTATTTTCAATTAAGATTTAAAAATCCTAATACAACGCATCTAACTTGAGCGAATCCTCACATTTCGCACCTTAACAATAAAGAGTCAAAATTTGTGAGTTATAAATTGCCCCTTTGCCTCATTTAAGAACAACATTTTCGAAAAATACTGAAACTTATGTTGAGTAGTTTCATTTGGAAAGCTCATATGCATAGTTTTGTCTTCCGTATGTGAAATAATTCATTCATGAAAAATATATATCATTCCTGTTTTTAGGGAAAAGGGAGTTTTCTGTTCAAATTTTATGTTTCTAGATATCGTACATGTCCTAGATAATAATATAGATATAAAAAGGGAAATGTAAACCGCGTCAGCACATTATAATCATTATGAAATTTCCAAATGTAATGATTGGTGCAAAACTGATCAGTGGCATAGCTAGGAGCGTACCATGAAGAGCACTAATAAATATCATAATGAAGTAGTGTACTTACATCCTCAAACGTACACATATACCTAGCATTATATGTGTCACTGGCATAAACATGAGACAAATTATTGGCCAGAGTACTTTATGACCTCTTCCGTCACTAAGTTTAGTATTTTATTTCAGTACAAAGAGATAAGGTGAAATGCACAAGAGACATTTTTTTAAAATCATATTCTTCTTAGTTTTATTTAGTTGCATAGTAATGATGTATTGGTTAAATTTGCTAAGAATTGCTAAATTAAATTTTCTGGCGCTACAATCATGAAGGGATATAGGTAGCCAGTTGGCTACCGTTCAGCTGAGAGATGAGAGGCCAACACATCAATTTCCAGGCACAATTATTTCTTGCTTTTTAGAGTTCAATAGCTCTTAATTCAAGTAGCTCCACCATTGTCTCATTATAATGGGTCAATAATAGAAAACGTTAGTGCTTCAGACAGGGTCCATGTTCACCAAAATTAGGCACGTTCTAGTAGCCCACAGTCAAATAACAATAATAATAGGTAATAAAATTTCAACATCCAATTTCTTTTCTAAATGGTTTCTTATTCGCACCTACAGGTAGTAAATTTTGATACCTATTGCTACAACAAATATTTAAAAAGGATTAAGATTACAGTATGTACTAATCAAATGAGTTTTGCCTACAGTTGAAGATAGAGCTTATGCAAGTACTTTTTTTAAACATGTCTGTGTAAAACTTGGCTTTCGTGACATATTATCTATATAAAAGAGTCATAACAAGTATTGCTACATAAGAGAGTGAAAAATGGAACATAATACATGAAAGCAGAATTCATTTTCGTATCACTGTACTAAAGGTGGACTAGAGCATTGATATTGATTATTCACCAACTTTGTGATTTTTGTTTACCTAACTAGATCGAGAAAGTTGTTATCAACTGTGTGCATCCAATTAGATATCATAGGCTAATAATTGGATGCATACCTAATTGGATGCACAAAGTTGATATTTTATTAGCCTGTTATAACATTCCATAAGTATTGGACAATAATTTTATCTTTTTCCTCCGATTGTCTTAATTTTTCGATGTTTACAGCTAACAAGATAGGTGAGAAGAAAGTATGATCATCTTGAAAATAATAGAATTCCATATTTCATCTAATTTACATATTTTAAGGATCTGGATTTCTGGATGTCTTTCCGTTTGTTCCGATATAAATATTTTCACTCGCCTAAAAGCCAACCGTTCAACGTATCGAAGCCAAATCTAAAAATAGTTTTCTAATAAAACCCCTAGGAATGTTTTATGGTTTTTTCCTACACCTAAAAATATGGGTATTTTATTGAAGGATGAAAATTAAAATACAGAAGTTTCTCGAAAAAGGCGCCAGTTATCTCGTTCACATATTATATACCAATGATTCACTAATAACTCTGTAGTATGGCATGAATCGTTTTTCTTGGAAAATCCAGGAGTAATTTCACCTGTGGGGTGAATTTTCCGGTATATTTACTCTGAAATGATATAAGCGGTTTTGCTTATATTTGGCAAACGAATATTTAATGATAACATGAAAATACGGCATAAATGAGTTGTCCCCAAAATATCAACAAAGTCTACTATTATTCGATGTAGGATTTCCCCGATAATTTTGTAAAAACGAATAAGGCGATTTGGTTTATATTTCATTAATTGATATTTGCTAATATCCTAACAATATGGCAGGACTCATTTGCCTATTAAGATTCCCAAGAGGTACCTTATTATTCTAGGTATTTTTTTTAAATACTCATGAGATTTTATTTTTAAGTTATTAATAAGTATAGAATATTGCGCTAATCAGTTGTCACGAAAATGTTTACGAGGATAGTTTCCTTTATTATTATTACTTTTATAATAATTTACTGTTTCCTCAAATACGACTCTTGTGGTTTTGCTGATATTCTATAGACAAATATATCATAAATGATCCTATTACATGATAGTTATTAGTCATTGAAAAGTTCACACTTGATGGTTTAGTTGGAATCTTCCAAGGAACTTTCCGGAAAACATAATACTGTTCGTATTTAATAAATAAATCTTTTAGTAATACTAAAGCGTGACATGATTTAGGTTAAGAAATTAGAGTGACAAATTTCAGTGGTGTGGTACGTACCTTTTATTTACACACATAAAGACGAAGTCGAACAAATTGACTTCCTAACATTTTTTTTCTTTTCTCATATTTCGAGTTTATTGATATATTTCCTTCAATCATGATTCTAGTTTTGCTCAGTGTCAAAATCTATGTAATAATAATTTGATTTAATTAATTTTAATTTAATAACATATTTAAAGTGCTAATAACAGCGTTAGCCAAGTGTAACACTTTACAATGAAATTCAACGTTGGTGCATAATACTATTTAAAGACTTAAAATTCAAAGTTATACTATATAAGAGTGCAATTATAATTTTGTAGTTTAAAACTGTCATATAAAATCAAATATAGCAAAATAAAACCACTAAAATAGCCCTAACATTAATGATTACATTGTCTAATAATAAAATATAAATGTAACTATTTACAAAAAGATTCATATCTAAATTGTTATGACAGGATAAAACATTATAAAAGTACTAAAAACTTAATACAAACCTGGTATGTAAGAGTCCAGTCTTCTGTTATTATACATACTAAGTTAGGGCTTAATTAAGATTTCTTTGTACCGTGCTTATATAATAAATTTGCTTTTCTTACTCTGTGGGATGGTAATCTGTAAGATATATTATTTATAAGGTATTGACTATTTAACTTATTTTCTAGAATGGACTTTAAAAAAATTAACGCTTGTTGTTCATTTCTTTGCGATAAAACTTCTAGATTAAAAACCGCTAATAGTATCTTGTACTTATAATACTATTGAGACAAATGTAAAGAAAATATAACTATTTTTATAAATCTTTTCTGGAACCTTTCAATTTTATCATTATTTGTTTTGCAAATGTTTGACCAAATCGAATCGCACTTGCAAATTCAAGTTTAGGTCTGATAAGAGTTTTATATACTCTTATATATGTGCTGTGTTCTTGAAACTCGACCAGTTTCTAATATACTTGCTGCCATCTTTGCATGTTTAATAACATCATTCACATGGAGTTTGAATGTGAGTTGATGATCAAAAGTTACTCCAATGTCCTCGACAGATTCTACTTTTTCTACGGTTTTACTCTTTATACTATATTTTGTTGCCAAATACTGAATTTCTTTTTTGTACGTTACATGTTTACATTTATTGCTTTTTACGCTGATACCGTTATCACACGCCCGATATAAATGCATATTTTGTCCTTTACACTAGTCACCGTTTTTAAAAGTTTTACATCATCAGCTTATAATGAAATATTTAAATTCTCAATAATAATAATAATAATAATAATAATAATAATAATAATAATAATAATAATAATAATAATAATAATAATAATAATAATAATAATAATAATAATAATATGTAATGTCGCTGCATTTAGAGTTATTTATTATTTCATAATATGAAACAAATATTTGAGTGATCTATTAGTATGTCCTCCTTTAAATGTTTTGAGCTCCTCCAGAAAAACTTGCTTGTTACTTTCTTATCATAAAGTAAGGAATCTCAAACATAAGAATCTTTCTCAAACAGGTAACAACTTAATGTATAATGGGGACAGTCACAACATGCCACAGCAAGATACCACATTCGGCAGAGGAGTGAAGACTAAAATATTGTATAATGCTCAAACTAAAAATAATGTTTAGAAGTTCAATGTTATTGCAGTTCGATGTAATTTGCTTGGTTTGTGTACACCCAACCTCAGTACCGACTTGCTAACAAGAAAGATTTCGTTACTCTGCACTAGAAAGAAATATTTCTGTTAGGAACATGCTAATACAATCTGATTAAGAAGCAACATTGCAGTTTGTATAACGCGTTGAAATCGTTGGATAAGAACTGAATTTGTAATAGGACGTACATCCAGGGAGCACATTGGGTCAATTGTAGAGTTCTCATCTCTGGAGCTAGGTGTCTCACATTCGATCCGAGGCCAAATGAGGTAATAGTGGAAATGTTGTTCGTGAGTGTGTTGTTTCGGGCCTTCTTCTTTGTTCCACTACCCTATAATTGAAATAGATGTAAGCTAAATATTTCAAAGAAGTGTATTTCTTTACAGTCATCATCATAGCTATTTTGCCATTATTGGCAAGTCACTTGCTGCAACTGAGAAGCTTCCATACTCAAGCTATTCCGCTAACCTCTTCTTCGTCTTCAAGGACAATTTCTCTGTTTTGATATCGTTCATTAATTGTATTCTCCCTCGCCCTTTCCTCATTCCTGCCTCCATACCCCTAAAACTTCCCTCATGATACAGTCCCTTATTAGCTAATGCCCCAGCCAATTACTCTTCCTCTTCTTAATAATATCTAAATTTCTTCTTTTTATTCCCTACCATTTATAACATCCTCTCATCCGTTTTCTGCTCGACCCAGATAATTCCTTTCATTCTTCTCAACACCCATATTTCTAAAGTTTCAAGTCGCTTTTCATCATCTTTGCGTAATGTATGTGTTTATGCTAATACAGTACAATACTCCATCCGAAATATTTTATGAGTACTTTCCTCAACTCTTTATTCAATGTCCCACAAAGTAATTGTTTTCTTCCTCTAAAAAATCTATTTCGACATTCCTATCCTTGCTTTTATTCCGTGATTACATTTATATTGTCACTAGTAATGCTACAAAGTAGTAACATGTTCTTAGGGATTTAGGATTTAGATTTCTGGGTTTTCGGCATTTAAGGTAATTTTATCCATCACGATTTGAGGGATGACGTCCCTCGGAGAGCACACAATCCGGGGAAAGGGAAGACAGAAAGGATTAGGGAAGGAAGTAGTCTGCCTGGGACCTATAAGTTAGGTACCACCCCGGCATTTGCCTGGTGTGAATGAGGAAAACCGAGGAAAACCTCATTCAGGGTGACTGGCCTGGAAAAGTGTGTTACACTTTTTCAACCGAGTGACCCCACCGGGAATCGAACCCGGGACCGCTCACACCGAAGGCGAGAGCGTTAGTGACTGTCACATATTCTATTTGCTCTCCTCCTACTTCTATATTTGAAAGCGATTGCTTCGTTCCAATTACCATTGCTGTTGCCTTTCTAACACTTATTTTTATTTCATATTCTTCATAGCCCTTCCTCAAGTTTTCTAACTTGTTGTTGATTTTCTTTTCAGAATTTGCAACAAGCACCAAATCATGTTCAAACCGTATACACCTAATCATTCTAACTCCTACAGAAATGTCGTTTTCATTTTGTAGGCCCTGTTTCACTATCTCTTCTAAATAGATATTAAATAATATAGTAGGCGGGAGACAGGATCTCTGTCGAGTTCCTCTTCAAATCGCCGAGTCCTCTTCGAATTCCGTCTGTCACTTCCATTCCTTTTCTAACACTTACTTGTTGGTTTATGTAGGTGTACAGTATGCACAGTGTTTGGGAATTGTCAATTACTATATGTTTAAGACTTTGAGTTATCTACACAGCGCATACTTTTGAGTGGAGCAGTACCTGAACGCAACAATTTAGTTAGTTTTTGCTCTCCTGTAAAATTGACATTTTAGAGCTATGCCACGTTTATTCTGAAAGTGCAGTGTTTTCTATTAAATGTAGATTTTAGCCGTTTGTTGTCTAGGCATGTACTTGGAACAATATAGAAATTCCACACGAAGAATTATTTTGTTTAGAATATTAAGAACGTAAAGAGTAATAAATAATAAAGTAGACGTAATAGTGATTCATGGTATGGATACTATAAATATACTTTCCCTTCGAACAACACTTATCAAACGTATGTGCGAACTATGTAGAACAATAATCATAATTTATCTGATTGACCTGGGGTTGACCTGAGGGTTTTATACAGCATATAAAGCTTAACATGGGATCTGGAACTTATAAATTCCCATCGAAAATGTAAGATATGAAAATAAAATATTTATTGCAGTAAGGTATCAGGGAACCGAAAACTGATAACAATGACGTTTACAATAACATTGCTCATAATCTGCAGAAATTGAGTTCAACTACTAAGATGTTGCCACGGGACATAGTTTTACAGGAAAATATTAAAAGTAGTAGCAGCTTCCTCAAATAGATAATCCTGAAAAGTTTCCATCAGAGTACTACTAGTGACATTTTCTTAAATCACAAGTCTACACTTTCCTACTAATTATCTTTGACACAACGTTTCGAGCTAGAAACTTGGTTATGCTTAAAATCAAGATTGGGTCAAAGTTTTTAAAACTATATAAACCTAAATCAGTGTTATTCTGATGACCAAAAGTTCATAACTCTACAAATTTACTTGCGAAAGCATGTGGCATGTTACATTTGATTCCAAGGCTACCATTGTAGCAAAACAACAAAGTGCTTGCAAATAAACTCTCCTCAAAATTAACATTCTAATCATAAGAAAGACAACACGAACTATGCAAAAATACAAATACAGCTTTGTATCTGAAGTGTTGTGTTTCCAACTCAACAGGAAGATGATATATTAGAAATTGAACAATAAATGATAATCCAGTCACCACGAAAGTGCGTAAGTAATAGAAAACACAACACGAACGATTACACGTTGGGTTTGAATAGTTGATGATCATATGAGCATATTACACACAAACGAATAAAAATAACGTAAAAGAATAGTAAACTATATTCACCCGTTGTAATTTATAAACGTAACAAAGAAAGATTTGTCGCTTTTTCACCAACCATCATCGAACATCGGTATATCACTTAAGACGTACATGGAAGATCAAAAAAGTCCCCATCAGCATCGACGACCCTCTTCCAACGTTCGGGAAGGCCATGGATTCCATCGCGATACAATTTGGTGGGCTGTGAAGAGAACAAAGTATCAAGTGCATTTGCACCTTTTCCAGGGATTTAAACTGGCATGCTCTAAGGTAATTTGTAAAATGAATGGTTCAGGTGGTAATCGGATGGTGCAGTGTGCTAGGACTAAGCGAATGCAATAACGTTTCCCATCCAAGGCACAGAATCGTGTCTCGGGTCATCATAGCCACGTGGAGCTTAGCGTTGTCTTGTAACAGGAGGACCCCTTTGCGGTTCAGAAGTGTTGGTTGCAGAGTTTTGAATTATTTTTAAACACGGCTCAACAGCTGACAGTACACGGTTGCATTGATGCTCCAATTCCTGATGCAAGATGCCCCGAACAGTCCACCAAACACCAGGAAAACTTTCTTCTATTGCAGTACTGGTTTGCACTGTTTTGGAACCGGTTTATAGGATGCCAACCAATGAAAACGGCACCATGAAGCTTCCCACGAGACATACGTTTTATCACAATTTATCACCCTCTCCAGAAATGAAACCTTCCTCAGAAGAGCCAGCAAAGAAAATCACGTGTAGCTCGCGTTGGCTTCTGGCCCGGAGTCAAATGATGTCTGACCCACCAACCCAACTTGTAGTGCTTCCCAGTTGATGGAGGTGGTGACGATTGGTTTCTCCACTCACACGGAAATATATTTCCAGTTCGTCACATATCTGGCCACTGTTCTCCTCAATCACTGCACAAAGAACTTCGTTGTGCATGTGTTGGTCTTCTGGCACGTGATGTGTCTGCTAGTGATTCGTCACTGTCCTTATACTTGTTAAAGTACCGCTGCATTGTGTGCTTAGTCACGACACCCTCATCAAAGGCCTGCCATATCTTCCGTCCTTCTGCAGAGGCATTTGACTCCAGTTTGAATTCGTACAGCATACACAACTTTATAACGCTTCATGGAGGTCCCATGTTCACTATGTCCTTACGCAAGTTCACGGTGTAACTGAACACCACAATCATGTAGTATGTTGGATATATCCACACCAACAACTGGCCTTCGCCTTATCTAAATTCGCATTCAACTCACGGTGTGAGGGCAAATTGAACACAGACCTTCGCAAAAAGTGATAGAACTATCTTGGTTATTTTTATAGCTTCAGCTGATATCAAATTAGAAAGCGAATAAATAGTAAACACACGAACATTTCGTGCAATGAGGAAGCGGATAAAAGCAAGCTGTCACTGCAACTTACTTGATACGTGTCACTGCAACTTTGTTTGTAAATCCTGTGCCGAAATAATATTCGGAAGGTTTATGAGATGGACTGGGTCGTTGTTTGTAATATTAATTTAAAGTACTAAAGCCTATTGAATTTTTGAATCATCTTGCTGTAAACAAGTAATGAACAAATTTCTTACTACGGCTTAAGGCGTCGCGATACTACAATTTAATGGAAGATGATCAGATCAATAATCGGTGAAGTTAACCAATTTTGAATAGAAACATCAGGAGGTTGTGCAATCCTGTACATTTTGCAGAATAGAAATCAAGACACTCATTAACTGCCACGTTGTAAAGATCACCATCTTTGTTTGCTGCCCAAGGGTGAACGATTCTTCTCCTCAAATCAGACCACAAGACTTGCTTCAGGACGTTTTACAAATCACGTTTGGTCATATTCGCTTATCTACTTGAATATGTATTTACATAAGGGAATTCAGCGACCATGCTCGCTGAAAATTAACTACTGGGTTCGAAAAAGGAACATACATGAGAGAAAGTAGTATAGCTTTATTTCAATTACGAGCATATTCGTATATGAATGCCTCGTAATGGCGTTTGAACCCTTGAAATAAAATTTCGTGTTTCTTCCTTTAATGGAAAATCCCACCAGAACGTAATTCCTTATGAAATTGGGACTGATTTTCATGAACGGAATGCTCTGGAGTGAAGTCGTCTGATATAATGAATGAGTTGTTTCATTAAAAGACATACTGTGGTTGGTTGAAAAATCTGGTGGATCACTATCGACCAAAGTACTACCTTCATGTGTAGTTATCGTGACTATTTTTTATGCGTTTGACTGTGGACGATAATGACCCTGTATATGATAATATGTTGTGTGGATCAAATATTTTCTGTCGCTCACATGTAATGTGGTCATTGAGACTAAATGTTTACGTACAAAATTACTAAGTTCTGGTTTCGAAAATGCTGAGGTAACGTCTACAACGCCTTATAAGTGTCTTTTCAACCCTTTTAAAACATTTCTTCTTATTACTATTATTTTACTTTGCAATTTTTGTTATTGTTTCTCTTACGCGCTGACATGTAAATCGCTAATCCAGAACACAGTTGGCGAAACTCGGTATTTCTGGGATGTTTCTTCCAAGTCTTGTATGAATCGGCCAAGTAAAGTATGGGAAATTGTGTGCACATTTTCTTTGACGACAATGGAACATATGACGAACCATTTCTCAGATAGTGCTCCGCAACTAGTGAACTTTATTCTGGTAGCTATGTCGTTTCTCCTCTTAACACTGGATCGCCAACGAAATCATTTTCAATGTTCTAATTACTTATTCGACCCTCCTCTATCATTAGTGCATTAAATCCATCCACAACATCCTCTTCCTGACTGGAATTCGTTTCAATATGTTCTGCAAAATGACGTCCCTTGGGATTTCCAGCGAGATACATAACGTATCCGCTAACAAGTTCAGAACTACACCGTGTCGTATTTTCTATATATACATATGATCCACGTTTACATATGCATCCAAAAGATTGTCACACTATTAGCCTTCGTTATAGAATACTTATTTAAAAACACAAAAATTAGCTTGCGCTCGCTTTTAACTCCATAACAACTACCACTGGCTCATATTTACGCCATTGTTTCTGACGTTCTCCGTTATCTTTCCAAATGTATATACAAGCCACGTTTACCCATTTCCCATAACATTACACATTACACCATTTCTCTCTTTAGTTTGTAGACAAATGTCAACTCGTTTTGTTTGTATTTCCTCACAAACTATGAGGTCCTTTTCCCAGTCATATATGATATATACCCTGAAAACTTTACAATGGAATCTCATTCCTCCTCGTCCATACAGAATTTCTGATCAGGGCAGCTTTCAGTTACACGTGAATTCTATTCAATATTCTGTCTTTCTTAAGGTTGATAGCTTAATTTTAGGTTGTTTAATTACACTTTGTCATAAATGCTCAGTTTTACTATCATTACTGGCTTTCTGTAAGCTAAGCAATATTCAAAATTATCTCTTTTCTAGCCCGTACGTTGTGGTAAAGATAGCCTGGGTGATGTTACTTTGTTTTTATGTTCGATCAGTTGTCGTATGTTTGCATTCAATTGCGGGATCCTATATGTATCTTAAATTGTCAGAGTAATATGTAAGATTCATTATTATGTTATTATAAGAATCATACTCTGATAATTAAGTTTGATGCCTTTTTTGAGTTTACAAGCTAATTTTACAATTCGGCGGTGTGACTGCATCCTTAAAATCCGATCTGATGCTTAAACACAATATTCAAATATGTATAATAATTAACACTTTCGATCCTAAGTCTGAGTCGAAGTCGGGTTGGCTGTTTATTCCAAAACGCCGAAGTCCGAGTCTAACTCGTCTTCGTGCTGTAGAAAATCAGCGCTTGGGGCGCGAGTATACAACGGCACCCTCCTCCCGGTACATATGAGTGAAGTCGACAGACCAGCCGCAAAGCGCCACCGCAGTTGCCGGGAAGCGTGAAAATATTTAAAAATAAACGCTGCTTTTCCTTGATTTTAAGCACATTTTATTACTTTATCTTTCCATCTTATTATTCTTTTTCCTCCCGAATCCTGACAATAACGGAATTCAGCGGTCAGTTCCCGCAAATTTTCCGCTTATTATTACACACCATTGTCACTGTTCGCACTTCTTACGCAGCGGGAGTATTATTTTTCTATTGTAATTTTTTTCGTCTGTTCAAAAAGTACATATTTCAAACAGCAGTGTACTGAACTACCTCTTCTTACATCACCAAATTATATATTCATAATAAAATCTAAAACCCAAAAACTTGTTTGCAATGTTTGTAGTGCGTTTATTGTTATTTAGCAATGTGCTCTAAATTTTAAAAAAAAAAACGCCTAAAAACTCCAGGATACCGTAATAAACAAGGTGAGATTAGCCCAGAATCGAAAGTGTTAATATACATCATTGATTGCATAATGATTGACAACATTCATGTGATATATTTCAATACAGATCCTGGAGTCTGTAAGGATTCAGAATTCATGTGCGACAGTGAAAGATGCATAAAGGCAGAGCTGGTTTGTGATGGTCCTTGGCATTGCAGAAATGGTCGAGATGAAGATCCAGTAATATGCGGTAAGATATTACTTTAATTTTATGTTCCACATTTTGTAAGTAAAAAAAAAAATATTTCCATTTCAATCGTAAATTTCAACTTATCGACTGGAAATAAGAAATTCTTACATTGCATTGAAATTTAAGTGATTCTATTAGCTTTAATTAACCCCGTTATGTAGCCGTAATAATCGTCTGTGAAGGATTTGATATTTATATCATTTTGTGGAAACATGTTATTTAAATTGCAAATCATTCATTGCAAATCACTATCACTACTGTAATCTGAGACTTATTTCCTCAATATTTTATGACAAATTTAGAGACGTTCGTTTTCGATTATTGAGATACACAACTCTTGCTGATATTCTTACTCCAGAATAGAAATTACCCAGAATATACTGTAGCTATTTTAAAATCGAACTATTAATATTGGATTACAAGAAAGGAATTTCGATATTGTTCAGAAAGTATTTAATAGAGCAAATCATTTATAACATGGGGTCTTCAAGTCACTCATGTTGCCTAGGATTCTGTTTATCCATATAACCATAACTATAATTATATTACAAAATTAGTGTTATTATTACCAAATATGTAATTTTGTTCATGGAAAGAACCCTCGAAACCAGTAATTTTTAAAATAATCTATATAATCCACTGTGTTAGATTTTGCCACCAAACTAGTACCAAACAATTCACTAATCTAATTTAGACACAATACGAAAAGTGACGCATATTTATGCAGACTTTTTTTTACAAAAATCAAAGAAAGTACGAAGCTTCACTATGCCTTGTAGATTTTGTAATAATATGTCATCTAATAGACCCATTTGTAAATAAACATGTCATTTTGCAAATCCATATGATGTATAGATAAGTAATGTGAAAAATAAGATGGGATACACACCACACGAAAATTTAAAGCTGTTAGAGTTAAACTTATATGAGGATACTAGCCCATACGTAATGAGTCGAATCGAGAAATATCTAGAAAAATAGTTTCCTGGGTGAAGGAAGCTGCTCTAAAGCTGTTTTGGTGCAGAATTAGCTGCGATTACTAAAGATATTTTATGTGAATTCTAAACGTACTCATTGTTTATTTAAATACTGAAACAGTTATTTGTAAAATACACTTCAAACTGGAAATTAACAAAGCAGCATTTAAGCAACATAGAACAAGAAACAAACATTGTTTCTAATCTCTTATTTTTTAATTTCAAGTTAAAGCAGTATCAAAATTGGATTTTCAGGTCTAGACTATAATCCCTTGGATATTAATAACTTTATGAAAATGAACAAAACGTTTACATCTACAAACCCAGTGTTGGGTTTTTGCTAAGTAAAAAGTCCTAAAATTTTAACAAATATATTGGTTCAATAAGACAAATGGACCTAAATTGTGTTCTGTTGATGCCAAATCATGCTTATTTATGTCGACACCGTCACATGTATTTTTGGAATGACTTCTTCGTTATGTAAGTTTGGAAATAAGTTGATACAAGTTAACTTTAATATCATGTATTTTATGAAGAATAGCTTTTCTAATTCTACTGTGACTGTAACTACTAAGATGTTGTTTGTATTAAAACTCGGAGAATGTCACAAGAAATTAATAATATTTAAGCATATTATTAAAGGACAAGAAACATTGAAGAAATTTATGATGATTTCACAAAACTGTTGTGTTTATTTTCTCACATATATCTCTAAACTTGGAACTTATACCAGATTACATATGTACCGTGTCCTCCGAAAACGAACTAAACGCCACTTTCATACTTTTAAGAAAATTACGTATAAAGGTTGATGTCCAGCATTAATGTAGCCGTAATCAAAAGTAAAATTATATTTCTTTTTTTTTTCGAAATGTGTTGGTTTTCCTCTCTTTTCGATTGTGCAAAACGTTCTAATGCTTATCAGGAATCAATCGCCGCATTTACGTGGATTTTTAAAGTTTAGCGCTTAGTTCATTTTTGCATAACACGGTACATATTAGAAAGAATCCGTGAGTGGATAAATATAAAATTTCATAGGTACAAATACACTAATAACATGATTATAAATCAGCTTCTTTTAATAATCATAATAACAATCACACGCAGACCTGCAATTCCTACTTTTATTTAACCATATTACTTGCTGCATATATTTTATTTCTAGGTGAAAATTAATACTCTGGAATGATAAATTTAACACTCTTGTGGCTTTATTTATTCCATTACTATTTTCCATCAGCGTTACTTGTTACTTATCAGTTACAATAGCTCAGAAAGATGAACTGGTTTATAAGAAATAGCATGGAAGAATAATTTATATGATTGAGCATAGGCTTCCTCTAAAAGATATTACAATATCTTCCGTGAATAACTGTTAAATAAAAAAAATATGTAGTAGAAATAAACCCTTGAAGATAACGTTGAATTGTTGAGTTGACATATTTTATTAAGGTTCAATGTAATTTAAATGTATATTATAAACCAAAATATGATGTTTAAATTAATATTTCTTAAAAAGTCCTGTGACGTAGAGAAAACTAAATCAAAAATACATAGCAATATTATTAGGAATTGCCATATTGCCACTTAGAACGCATAAATTTATTTACGAATTATAAGTTACTTTTCAAAACCTACGCACTGTGCAATGACTTACTATTCTTAAGCAAATTTGTGATGTATTTCCTGTCAAAAAAAGTTTTGTTTTGTTTTGGCAAGAAAAATCCATTACGAAATTATTAGCCATCCCCTTTTTCGAGCTAATGCAAATTTTAGGTGTGAATATTGAAAAGGAACAATTATGGTTTGAACTTCTACTTTATGTTAATAGTTAACGGTAACAGAAGTACAAATTACAGAAATGTACAGAATTACATTAAGAACTGAGTGCTGTCTTTCAAATAATAGTTACTGTCATATGAAGATGCGGATAATCAGTGTGTGTGTTCGTAGAGATGTCTATAAATATTAACTACTTTTAGGTATAGAAAAAATGATATTCATAAAGGGTGAAAATTATAAATTTAATGAATAATAAAGTTTATGAGATAAAAAGTTTTCGATGTAACTATAACTGTCCATTTGAGACACATAATTCTGATTTTTACGTAGATGTCGTTTCTATTTGTATAAAAATTCAAGGTTAAAAGCTTTTCTTATTAAATTAACCCTTATGCTTACACTATGTTAGGTACAATTGGATGTCAACCTTCCGCCTATCGTTGCAATAATGGTCGTTGTATCCAAGATTTTGCTGTATGCGATGGTGTCAATGATTGTGGTGACGGTAGCGACGAGGATTTTAATATGTGTGGTAAGTTTTTTTAAATATATGTTTTCCACATTTTCATTTCACGAATTATTTCGTTCGTGAATTCAGTCCAATTGGACTAATGTTATTTGAAAATGTTTTCAAATCAGATAATGGTAGACGTAGAAGAAAAGTTTCATTTCATTTATACATTTTAGAATTAATTATGTCATAAATATGCCTAATTAAATATTCCAATAACATTTCTGTCCTGTTAAATTGTGTATAAGAGACAATAAGCAGTAATATTCACTTGCCAAACGCTTAGATTTGAAACAGTTAGATGAAGGCGTGAAATGTATAACGGGACAGAACGGAAGTTCGTTTGCACTATACAAATTGAATATCCCTAAAGGCAATGCTATCATAAATGCTAAATATTAAGAATATAAACGGACACTATAAATAAAGCTATGTTGTATATACAGAAAGCGCGTCGAGATATATCCAATTGATTTTCAAAGCACATTTACAATATGAATTGCCGCTACCCTAAACTGCGACTAAACAGAAAAACTCCGAGAATACTCACATATGGTGTCTGTTTGCTACAAGTCCAACTTACTACAAATCAAACTAGGGATCCCGTGCAACAGGAATGAACGTACTACTACGGAGCTACCAGGACCTGAGGTCAAAATTCATTGCAGTATGGAATGTCAGCAGGTTGTTTTGAGTAAATTCTTTTTAGGTATGTGTTCAATACCCCATTTTTGTAGATTCCGGACAAATGGGGGATGTATTTCCGACAGACCTGGGGCTAGGTGTGTTCGATAACACTAAGAAGCAATCGTACTTCGGGTGCGTAAACTTATTTAGTTGTCATTGGTTACTCGAAACCGTTCGGGTGTTTGAAAATTTTGAAGTATAACTGGAATTATCTACATTTCGAGTATTATCGAATGTATTGGGAGTCTTAAGCTTTGTACTCAGGGAGCTTAGTGCCCAGAATTTTATATGGACCTGTATTCACAGGGAGCGTGGTGCTCAGTAAGGGCTGTTTGCTCATAAGCTTAAAGGAAGCTATGTGTTCAGGGAGTTTAGTGCTCAGAATTTTATATGGAACTGTTTGCTCAAGGAGCCTAGCATTCAACAGGAGCTGTGTACTCGGAGGTTTAAATGGAGCTGTGTGCAAAGTGACCTTAAGTGTTCAGAATTAGTACGACAAGGTGATTGATTAAAAAGGAAGGTAGTAAGAAAGAAGTAAGTACGAAATATTTTATTGTGGAGACCGGGCGAAGGGATGGTTCATTTTTATGTTTACCCAGGAGGATGTTGGAAGTCAGCTGGTGCATTTCGTTTTTTTGTGATATCTAGGCAGGTGTTCGGAGTGAAAAGTGTTAAAAGTTAGTATATAGATTGCGTAAAGAAAATGAGAATGTAATTTGGTTTAGAACGATGGTTTAGAAAATGAGGAGCGTAACTATGTGATTGTTTATATGTGTAGTTGAGTTGTTGTAATAATGGAACCATAAGTGGCTGAAGATATTGATAGTTAGGTAAATGAGCCAAGAGTGGCAATCGATACTCTAATATTAGTATATTATATTATTATTATTATATTAGTTTGCATATTAGGTTTAATGCAAGGCCAAGTGTAGGTTACGTTATTAGGATATTTTGCGGAATACAGAAAGATCCCTGTTTAATTATAGTGACTTGTGATTGTGGTATAAACCAAATAAAGGTTGACGGTGAAAAAGATAGTAGTATCAACACTTATTAGTACTTACTAGCAGTTTTGGAAATTTATTTAGAAGTAAATACCTTTGCACAAATATATTCCCCACTATCTAACAGAATGTTCGAATATTACTGAAATTTCGGCTATTATTGAAAGTTCGAATATTATCAACGTTTCGGATATTTGAAAGAGGTGGTGTTATAAACATTTCGGGAAATTTTGAAGACTTGATAATTACAGAAATTTTGCTCATACTCGAAACTTGGAATATTCACAAAATTTCCGATATTCTCGAAACTTCTAGCGTTATCGAAATTTCGAGCATTATCTAAAATGAATATTTTGACATTTCCCGTTATAGTCAAACTTTAAAAAAGTCATTCGTTGAGTATTCAAAATTTTCGTATCTCGTTAAATTTTGTTAACAATAACTTCTTTTAGAGGTGATTTATTCCAGCCTCTTATTTGCAATGCTCATAAACACAAAAAATACACATGTCTCATTCACATTGAAATCAAGGATCTCTAGCTTCAGAGTGCAGCAATCTAATCTCTTGCAAGCAAGATTGTCATAAAATCTTAAATACCGGTAGTGTGTCAGTTATGAAAGGAAAATGTTTATTAATGATTGATATTTTACCTATAATCTCAAAGGTTTAGAATTTATCGACATTTTAAACCATAGGAGAGGAGTTGGAAGCCAGATTTTAACATAGCTTTTTTCAAAATTGGGTGATCTAGATTAAAGCCTTATAGCCTTCGTACCGTCCACTCTTACTCAGATTTTTCCTGTCTCTGTTTGCCTATTTTATAAGAAGGGACAGACTATTGTAACGAGTCGCGCCGCGTGTGTGTGTTGTTATGCCACAGTAAGAGCACATGGACTTTTACACACACACTCCTAATTAGTGTCACAGATAATTGAACAGGTAAGGCAAAAGTTGAGAGCCGTAAAATTTCATTTTACTTTGGTGGCCGAAATAAAATTGAGGTCAACGGAAAAGTGTCAAGTATAATCGCTCTACCATTCTCAAGGGATAAACTAAATCAAGTGATTCTTTGCACGATTACCGACCTTAGTCACCTACAGGTTCCAGTCTTATAATTTCAATGGACATAATCTTTCAACGACAAAAATGAGAATTATTCTGTGGCTCCATCATTGGAGGATGGATTGGTCCCAATTACTTTGACATGTGGTCAGAAGCATCTAAAGATGGTGGTAAAAAGAAAATAGTGTCCATAATATAGTGTGATAAAATGGAAGGGTAGTCTGAAGTCCCAATTTCTAATCGTTACGTAAATGAAATGAAATCCATGAGTTTTATGTCCCAGGTGTATGTCGGTTAGGCTAAAGGAGGAGGAGATGATGAGAAATTAGTGAAATAGTGGAATGAAGAAAATGGGGGAAACCGAAGAACCCCGAGGAAACCCACGTACACGGTGTTTGTCCACCACAAAGTTCACTTGAGCTGGGATCGAACCAGGACCCCAAGCACCAGAGGTGAACGCTCTACCACTGAGCCACCGTGGCCCCATAATCGTTAAGTATTACAGCAGTATGTGATCCTATGAATTTTAAGATGGCAGCAAGTAAGAAAATGGTGGGTTACAAAATGGTGGTAAAAATGAAAGTGCGAAAACTGGATTGTTCCCATTTCTATTGTAGCAAGTATTTGGTGGAAAGCGATCTTTGGCAATCTAATGACATTTAGTTTTTTTCTGTTATTATTCCAATATTCACCATTTTGATTCTGGCTAAAATTTAATTCGGTTGTATAACTTTAAACTATTCTAAAATATATCAATAATTTGGTAGAAAATTTAGATATTTTACATACCCTATACAATACTATGAGTCTACAAAGAAGAAAGAAATGAAGGATAAAATATACTACTAAAACTTATTAAATAATAATAATAATAATAATAATAATAATAATAATAATAATAATAATAATAATAATAATAATAATATCACACCTACACTCGGATTCGAGGGATTTCTCTTGCAATAAAGCAATGAAATACAACAGATTTCTAACGAAACATAGAGGAACATTCTAAGGTAAGTTCTGTAAAAGTCGGATAATGTCTTCCAAAGTGACAAATTGAACGTCACATACAGATAGATCTATAGGCAGAGAGCGCAATCCACAATAGATATATCTAGTTTTTATAATTGATTATAAATTCCTAAGCTTTGTTTGAGCGATATTGGAAGTTGAGATATCACACGAAGTCTCGAGAAAGAGATTGGAGTGCCGAATAATACACCTTTAAAACCGAAGTTCGGTAAGTCTTCGGTCATATCGAACTTTATTTCCTCTACCTGTATCAGAAGCTGTCTTCATCTAGAACTTTAATTTAAATCCTCAAAAGAGATGCTGAATTCTTCTTTTCCTCCCTGTCCTATTTGTGCAATCGGTAAAGTGACTGTAGATTAATAGAGTTCTGGATTCCAATTCCGTTTAGTGATGATGTTTTCTTTCTTTTCTCTCTCTCTATCACACATAGTTTTCATGGGAGACTCCTTAAGCGTTGTACACAAACATTGGTCTTAAAGACCTGTAAGTAAAGGAAACCTTTGTTTTTCTTCATTTCAAGTGAGGCAACTTAAGAAAAGAACACCCTGCATGGATATAGTACATATTATGCACAACTATGATAACCTCGATTTCATTGTTTCTTCCAAACACTCCGATAATCCAGAACTTTTCCAAATATCCAAATGAGTCGACAAATGACCATCATATTGAGATGCCATAAATAATTCGAAACTCACGAACAATTCATATCTCTCGAACTCATCGAATGTTCCCGATATTTCGTTTATCTTGAACACTTAAAGTATCTCAATCTTTCCGAGTGGCTCGAACATTTTGAGAGTCTTGAAAGTTCCATACTTTGATAAAATTAAAATTCTTTATTCACAAAACGAATTTGAGATCTTATCAAATTGTTATCGATTACTCGATTATCAGAACAGACGTAATTAGGGCATAATCGATTTCTGTTTTAATGTAATATTCAGAACTAACTTTTATTTATCTTACGTACTGCCAATTTCCTCTTGTAATCTTTTTCGCTGATATCCACAATTCTCTTCGTGAATTGTTGTAGGCACTATCGGCAAAATTACTTGTGTAAGCGTCTGTAGTAAGATAAAATATTACCAAAAGTATCACAATAGGTAATTGCCAGAATATTAAAATTGCAGCTAATTAAATGCTCTCATATAATGTAGTAACTGTCTTCCATATTGAGACCATCAATTGCCTTTTGTATAGTTTGCGGAAGTTTCTATCACTGAATTATATGTTGTGAAAGATTTTTTTAAAGTACCTATGTACATACAAACTACTCTATGACAAAGACATAGGTGGCAGTGGAATGCGCCGGATAAAATATCTGACTAATATCACGTAAGGGTCACTTTTTAAATTGTGATATAATTTTTCGAAAACTTGTTATTGAGCATTCAATGATACCACTTGGTAGTACGTAGTACGGTCCTGCATTAAAATATCCATAACCGTTCACCTAGCAAGGAACTTGGTAAAAACACTGAAGTTTCATGTGAATGTGAATGTGATTCATTATTACAGTTGGATCACATTTTACGATCTCTACAAATTACCAACAATAAAATAGAACTGTGATTCTATGAATGGAACTTTAAATACATTTATCTGTTATTCCATGCACAAAAGATTTTTATGACGAGAATAACAGGCGAACCACTTACTATGGTAACGCAAGAATAAGCTGCACGCAAATTTCTAACTTACGTAGGTGTGGATTTAGAGTGTACACTGTAAATTAATATTTCCATTGCTTTATAGAGGTCGCCAAAGTTTGAAATCAACGTTTTGTGTACAGAATCCAAATATCTGTTGTTGTGTTATATACGTCAGTTTTACTATTATGCATTTCCGGTATGTTTGAAATTGTTTCCCGTAGTTTGAATGAATGTTCAATTTGAACAAGATAGTGTTTTCTATAACCAAATAAAACATTTCCAAGAATTTGGCAGGCCACAATTTCGATTTCAAAAATGTTAGTGCTTCGTTAGTGCTGGTTAGTGCGGCAAACCCCATCGTTAATACTACAAAAATAATGTCTCAATCTTTAACAGTCACCATTGGCCTGCTAACTTCATGCCAACATATCAAAATCACCGCATAAATGAAGTTGCCTGTTCGAGCAGCGTGGGTGCTCATTAGTACCATAATTATTAAAGTTACCCCTATATATACAGTGTTTAGGGTAACAAAAGTGCTTCGTTTTATGAAGCTGGCAAAACATCTATGGCAGACCACGATTTCGACCTGATATGTAGTCAGTGCTTTGTTAGTGCTCATTAGTGGCGCATATCATATCGATAGTGTACCAAAGAGAAAGGATATATATTTTAAAAAAATCAATTTCCGCTCCTAATTTCATGTCAACACGACGCATGGAAATTCTTGCAGACCACAATCTCGATTTCACCCATCGTTATTACTTTGTTAGTGGTAGTTGATGCGCATTTCCCAGCATTAGTACTCCATAAATAACGACTCCATAAATAATTTTTGAAGAAACCCTTATTGGCCTGTTAACTCATGCCAGTAGACCAGAGACGAAACCTACACTAGATCACAATTTCGATTAATCCAGTTATTAGTGTTTCGTTAATGCTTGTTCCTGAAGCATATCCCATCGCTACTGCTCTTTCAGGTAACTTCTACATGTTTTAAAGAAAGCCATTATTGGCCTGCTAATATCATGCGAGCAAACCAGGAAGGAAATCTGCCGCAGATAACATCTGTCATTTGTGCTTCGTTAGTACTCATTAATGCAGCATATCATATAGACAGTGACTATTCTTTCTTTTTTTTTAAAAAAAAAAAGCCCTTAATGGCCTGTTAATTTTATGCCAACAGAACAGGGGCGACACTTGCGGCAAATAATTTCGATTTCACACATCGTTAGTGTTTAGTGGTCGTTAGTGCCGCATGTCCCATCGTTAGAGCTGTGTAGTGAACGGGTTCATTAAAAAAATACTATTATCGCCCTGCTAATTTCATGCCAAAGGCCAAACACAATATCGACACCAGACCACAATTTCAATTTCTGACGTCTTGAGTACTTAAATAGTAACTTTTAGTGCCGCTTATTCCATCGTTAGTGCACTGTAAATAACGCGTATATTTTTACAAGGTCGTTACTGGCCAGCGAACAATTTGCAAATATGAAAGGAAAGACACCTACCGCAGACCACGTTTTTAATTTCACACATCGTTAGGTCTCGTTATTGCCGCTTATCCCCTCATTACTACTCTATAGATACACGTTCATGTTGTAAAGGCCCATTATCTGATTGCTATCTTCATGCCGCAGGCCAGGCACAATACCAGCGGAAGACTACAATTTTGATTTCACACATCGGTTGAGCTTCGCTAGCTAGAGCTTCGCTCACATTGAAAAACAACAAACAGAAGAAATCACTATTGGCCTGCTAAATTCATTCCAACAGGCTTGGCATGCCTCCTACAGAGAACAACCACAATTTTGATATTACACCGTTAGTGCTTGCTTATTCCTCGTTAGTGATACAAATTCCATCGTTAGATATCCGGGGATAACTAC
The DNA here is from genome assembly GCF_964235325.1 of Thermobia domestica. Lineage (NCBI taxonomy): Eukaryota > Metazoa > Arthropoda > Insecta > Zygentoma > Lepismatidae > Thermobia > Thermobia domestica. Next base: position 145,249,214 of record NC_137456.1, on the reverse strand, counting down.
AACTTATTAAAATAATCTATATACCTGCTACTTTCATGGCAATTCCTGGCAAGCCATCTACGGCACAACTCGATTTTGGTTGCATATATCGCTATTGCTTCATTAGTGTTCGTTAGTGCCGCAAATCACATAATTAGTACTCCCCAAGTAACGCTTACATTAAAAAAGAAAACATCTTCGGCTACTTAACTTCCTGCTATTTTTTTAATCAGTATTGGTCTTTTAACTTCATGCTAACAGTCATGACAGATAATCTACGTAGGACCACAAGACTATTTCGTTCCTCAACTGATTGCATGAATTTACCAGGCCAATAATGGTTTTCTTCAAGAATGTGGTCGTTATCTGTGAAGCACAAACGGTTGGATATGCGGCACTAACGAGTACTAACGTAGCATGAATGACGGGTGTAATCAAAATTGTGGTCTGTGGAGATTTAGTATTTGGTCTGCTGGCATGAAATAAGCAGGCCAATAATGTTTTTCTTTAAAAATATATTCTCCTTCTGTGAAGCACTAACGGTGGGATATGCGTCAGTAAAGAGCACTCACGAAACACTAATTGTCCGGTGTAATCAAAATTTTGTTCCCCTGTAGGTTTCGTTCCTTGCGTGTTAATATGAAATTAGGAGTGGAAAATTGATTTTTTTAAATGTAGCTATTATCTCTGGTGCAGTAACGATGGGGTATACAGCACTAATGAGCACTAACGAAGCACTAATGACGCGTGAATAAAAATTGTAGTCTACCGTAGGTTTCGTCCCTGGTCTGCTGGCATAAAGAAAGAAGGACAAGAATGGCTTTCTTGAAAACTGTATCCGTTATCTTTAAAGCACTAACGGTTGAAGTTGCGACGCAACTAGAACTAACGAAACACTAATGACGGATGTAATCGAAATTGTGGTCTGTCCCAGATTTTGTCCGTGATCTGCTGGCATGATATTAGTAGGCCAATAAAGCCTTCTTAAACATGTGGGCGTTATCTGTGGAGCACTAACGATGGAATATGGAGAACTAACAAGTACTAATTACGCCCTGTCGAAATTGTGTTCTGACGTACAATTCTTCCGTTGTCTGATGGCATTATGTTAGAGGGCATTGATTTCTTTTTTAAAAATGTAGCCATTATCTATAGAGCACTAACGATCTGGTGTTCGGGAGTAACGATTACTAACAAAGCACTAATGACGAGTGTAATTACGAGGGTCGTAGATTTCGTTTCTGGCCTGCTAGCACGATGTTAGCAGGTCAATAATAGTTTTCTTTAAAATATGTAGCCATTATCTGTAGAGCACTAGCAATGGGATTTGCTTCAGTAACGAGCATTAACGAGGCACTAATGACGGGAGTAATCGAAATTGTGGTCTAGAGTAGGTTTGGTCTCTGGTCTGCTGGCATGTGTTAGCAGGCCAGTAATTGTTTCTTCAAAAGTGTACGCGTTCTTTATGGAGCACTAACGATGGTACATGCGGCACTAATGAGCACTAACGTAGTACTAACCATATATGAGGTCAAAATCGTGGTCTCTCATAGGTGATTTGTCAGCTTCATAAAACGGACCAATTTTGTTACCCTAAAAACTGTATATATAGAAGCACTGACGTCAATGTTTATAGCACAAATGAACACTTACGCTGCTCGAACCGGCTTCATTTTTCTATACACCCATGTACTTACCTAATATTGCTAAAATAAATTCCAGTGTTTATGAACTTTCTATCATAACTCTTTGCTTACCAAATGTAACTCTTCCAATCAAGACTAATATGACAGATTATTTCATGACTATGATTACTGTGTGCAATAGTCAGTAAAAATATTTTCATCGTTTTCAATATATTATCTTTAGAAATAAAAAAATAAATGTTACAGTACGCTGTAAATAACACATTACAATAATATTTCAGTTATTTTGAATTTAAGACTATGTGACTCTAGGTACTATACGTATTCGAAGACTGAAGGGTTAAAAGCATACCCTACCGTAACGTTTTTAAAGTGGCTTATTTGGGGAAGGAAATGAACATGAAAGAAAGCAATACGAAATATTTCCTTAGCATAAAATTTATTGTAACAAAAACATTCATTATACCTGTTTAATATATTTTTACTATAATTATTTTTTAGTGTTTCCTCTTTGTGCAGAATGATTTTTTTCCTCATACCAATTATAATTTTCATTTCAACAAATCTTACTTCCTTACCTCTGATAAGTTTTAATTTTTCAGTATGGGTCTTATTTACACATTTGTAATATCATATTTGTGGACTTAAATATGTACCTGTCTATGATGATTATCTGTATTAAAGATTATAATAAATTTTTAGGAAACCGTGTATGCAAAACCGATGAATTCCGTTGTAATTCCGGCATGTGTATTTCAAATACAAAAGTATGTGACTCCTTAGCAGATTGCAGAGATGCCAGTGACGAGGATCCTAATTTTTGCAGTAAGTGCTTAATAATTTTCATTTAAAAAGAAACAGCAAAGTAATACATTTCAAATTGAGATTATGATGTGGTTGCCTACTAGAATATTATTATTGTTAATATCTAGTGTGTAACAGAGACTAAGGAAAAGTAAGAGATTTTGTTTAAGGCATTTACTTACTAGCTTTACCAATTCAATAGCTGAGAAAGAGATGGAAATGAAAATCCCAAGGCGGTCAAAGATTAGAAGAAATGAAATTTATAACTGTGTTTAAAAAAAGTTAAAAATTAATGTGGAAATAGTTATAAATGTCCGTATGTACAAAATTTCATTTTAACAAAATACCTAATCTGAAATGTTAGATTTGTCAATAAATCTGTTATTTTTAAAGATACATTCAAGGGTTAGTAATGTGACTATTTTATTCAAACTCTCTGCAAGCAATTCTACTTTCTCGAATTATAAGTCATTTTACCGTTTAAAAGGTCTTATTTTTCAACTTGACTAATATACCTTAATCCACCATACATCTGATTTCAGAGAAGAAAATATGTAGACGACAGAAGTAGGTTGGAAGGAAGTTAGGTAGGAAGGAAGGTTGCTTAGATCTTGATCCCAAAGTACTTGTTTCAGTTATTCACCTGAATTGGTCTTGTCTTAAAAACTACGGAAAGCTTGCTATTAATGATTCTATTTCCTATGTAAGGGAGAACTGGTTCGTATGAATCTTACCTATTGGATCTATGCAAAGATTCCCGCTATTTAATGTGTAATTTTACTGACCTGGTCGAAGGGATAGTGGGCTTATTTCTATCCACCCACTCTTTCAAAAGTTCTAGTTGCATGAATGAATGAATTAGTGGTTACTTGACCACCGATTGTTTTCTACAGCGTACATAATACTTATTAGCCAGGCAAAGTAATAGGTTATAAAATCTGGCATGTCATAAGAAACTAAATACAACGAGATATCTGCGTTGAGACTTACAGGAAATGTTGCCACTTAAAGGGATAACTAATGCTTAGATATAATTCCTTTAAAACTGCTTCTTCCAACGTAAGGGAGACACCGAAAATCTTTAGGTCTGGATTTTAATTTGTGAGTTCAAATCTTTAAAATTAACGAGTATAAATGTGTCCTTAATGAGAGCTAACCCTCCCATCTTCCACAAACCACTATATTTAGAGAAATTTTAAAGAACTTAAGAGAGCTAAAATATAGAGGACGTTGTTGGGTTTTGTCAATTAATTGGACAACATGCTGCTAGTGAATAATCGGACAAGGTGTTGCCAAATTGTACGAATTAAATGTGCGGTAACAATAATAATAATAATAATAATAATAATAATAATAATAATAATAATAATAAATATTAGTAGTAATAGTAGAAGTATTAAGTGGGGAAATAGCGACTACTTAAGAGAACTTGCAAAAATTTTAGAAGCTTCTGTTTGGTGATGCGGAAAGAAAATGTGCATTAGGATGACCGATGCTACTAGTATATCCTTTTGTATTGTTATGTCTACAATCAATTGTTAAAAATTCAGCATACGCATGAGCGCATTTGCTCTACCGTTAGGATGATAACACTGAGTAACCTTCGTAATATTAAATCAGTGGCAATTTTTGCACAGTACAGAGACGAAAATTATCGCATTAGTAGTTATTAATAATCATGTATGTAGGTAAAATAAACAGCACCTTACTCACAAATTTGAATAGTGGACTCTCATTAGGAGAAATATCATTGTTCTCTTCATGTTACCATTATAGACAATTACTATATTTTATTCGATTACTTTCTTTTCTAACCAATTCCTTTTAACAATTAGCTTAAAAAAATTTTACTGTGTAAAAAATTAATTTGGTATTTGGCACATGATAATTTAATACTAAAAAAGCAGTGAAATACAAACTTCATTACCCAATAGTTATCGTAATACGTTCTTTTGATTTTCAAACAAAATTAATAATTTGTATTGCATCAAGTAGGAACTAATGAGCAGCTACTAAACTCATATCTATAAAAACGCAAAACTCTAGTAAAACGACTAAATCTAATTATGCATTATTTTTTGTTCTCGAAATTTTTACTTTACGAAACTTTAGTCAACCGTAAACTACTTTCGTTTAGTTAATTCCATTACTGACAGCTTTTGAGTGGTGCCTTAATTTGATGTTAGAACAGGCTAGACTAACTTTGCATGCTACGGAAAAACTAAAGAGGGGGACCGTGATTATCAATTGAGAGCAATTAGTTGACTCTATTCTAATAAAAGTAGTAGAATCCGTAGTTAGAGTAATAATATTAAATCCTTGTAGACAAAATAATCAGTATTTTTATGTGTATGTTGTGGCAACCTAGCATTATAACAGATAATATTATTATGTTTTTAACTTACAGAGCTCCATGGATGCCAAAAGTTTACGTTTCAATGTAATAATGGACAGTGTATAAGACCAGAATCAGTGTGTGACAATACAGATAATTGTGAGGATGGAAGTGATGAGAACTATAATCTCTGTTACTAAAGACAATATTGAATATTGTACTACATACAACTTTGGATATCAGAGTTTGTAAGTATAAATTTCCTAAATTCTTAGACAAAGAGAAAATACCTTTTGCTTATTACAAAATATATTTCTCTAAGAATAAACCTAATTAGATAAAACTATTTCTTCAAAATGGTCCTAATAGCATTTTTTGCACATTTGGAACAACTTTTCATGCAGTATTAATATAATTGAAAGGATTTAGTTATTTTACGAGATGTAATTAATGTTTTATATATCCAATCATGATTAGTTTTTCAATCATTGTGATTTGATTACAAACTCTTAATATCAATATCAGGTAATATTAGCTATAATCCGTAAAATACGCACGCCATCTATATGTTAACTAATTATTTTGAATAATATCCAAGTGGAGAATCTACCTGATACAGTGGTAGACAATAATGGTGACTGCAAAAGTAAAGTATGTTTCAACGTGTACCAATTATATTGTGTTTTGTCAAAACAGAAAATACTCGTAACACAGCTCGATGCTATTGTTAGAATGAATTTAAATTATTGTCATGTTGTCATCCAATACATTCGATGACAACAACGATTCTTTTAAACTTTTCTTCATTTTAAAGATACAATATGTATCAATTATATGATGATTATATAATATTTTAATATACTTTTATTCGTATTTATGTATTTCTGCATGGAATTTGCCGTTATAACATGCAAGGTAAATTATCTTTTATTTCCACTAAGAATCATCTTGTCGAATTTCATTATAATATTTTTAAGGGTGAGGAACAGATTAATACGATAATTTGCTGACTTATTGGTTCAATCATTGAAAGATGGTAGAAATCTTAGAGCATAAGCATGTTACAAATTTTGTACAAGAATAACAATAAAACTGTGAATTACGGACAAGATGGAGTTTAAAATTTCATCCATGAAATGGTAGGAAGGAAATATTAATAATTTATGGATCCTTATCATCTGATTTTTACAACCCTTGGATCTGGGAAGTTGAAGTGTTATGCAAAATACTTTATGTAACACAGGCTATACAGAAAAGAGGAAGTAAGATGAAGTTTTGGGAAATTTACTCGGATTAGTAGCTAAGAATATTGAAATATTTTGCATTATCATTTCACAATCATATTCTAAAGTTGAGCTATTTAGAAGAAAAACTTTGACAATTTGTATTATTTGATGTATATCCTAGAAATATGTAAAGCAAGTATGCAATCTGGTTAGAATTCAAGAGGAAGAATAGGTAATTGCGGATTATGTTTGAAAAATGTATTTTGGGAGTTAAGTCCTGTGAGCACCAGTTTCAGTATAACAAGGAGAGCATTCTAATTGCTTATTGACAAAAGTGATATACCTTAGTTTCAATTTTGAAATGAACGTGTTATTTATCTTGAATATGTATTTAGTGACAATCAGGATTAACTAAGCAACTTCAAGAACATGATTGTATCAATATGAATCACATTAACTTGTTTACAACAAGTTCTTTAAATCATTTCATTTGGTATTGAGGATGAATGGGTGGTTTTGAGAAAGGGTAACATTACTCCAGTGTTAGGCAACGAGTATTATGTCACCAGAGCGACAGCATTCTACATCATACTGCTTTGTACAACGAATTATAACATCTCAAAATACAACTTATATATTTGCCTTTTTTAAAATGAAGATGACTAGGTGAAGATTCCGTACGTCATATATGGTCAAATTACTTGCAATCATAAATAATAATAATAATAATAATAATAATAATAATAATAATAATAATAATAATAATAATAATAATAATAATAATAATAATAATAATAATAATAATAATAATAACATTATTATTATTATTATTATTATTATTATTAATACTATTATTCAAAGCAAGGTTGTAGAAATCCTGTTTATAGCATATTTTGAAGGCACAACCCTGACACTTCTGAACTCAACCTGAGAACAATATTAGTTTGGACTACACGCTACATGAAGCAATACTGGACCTTAGAGATAATAGTGCAAGGAGCAAAAATTTAAGCTTACTGGCAACTATGAAGCAAATTTACTATTAATTTACTTCTGAAAATTATAATGAGCCTCTACAACCCTCGTAATTCACCAAAACACCTAATAATATACAATTTCAAAATGAATTTAGCGTTGTTTTTCTTTTTCCAATTTCAGGAAATTACTAACTGTGATATTTCCTTCTTTCAGATACTACATTTTAAATATGTTACCACAATTATATCGAATAGGAGAGTATTCTGTTATAGAAAATTATTTCATCTGAGGAAGAAGAAAGAAGGGAATGCTAAACTGTGTAAATGTATTTAAAGGTAATAAATGTATTCGAGGAAAAACAATTGAAACTATTATTATTATTACTATTACTATTATTTTCAGGTTCACTGACACGAGTACCAATAATGGTACCCCACATTACTTGACACAGCTCCCGTGAGTACCAAATTTGGTACTGTACTCGCCACTTGTTTTCCTTTCTTTTACGTGGGCCTACATCGGTACTCAATTTCGTGTGTTTTGTCATATAATTGAACAGAGCAAAAGTCACGGTTTACATGATTAGCTTTAGCGTTCAAATATCTTTATTTTTAAGAATGTTATTGCAATATAGATATAATAGTTCTCTGTCCGTATATTACTGCTCGAATTCAGGTTTATAATATGGATTTCTACACGTTCAGTTTTGTTTGACATCATAATTACAAAACATGAAGACTTCGGTTAGGTATGCAACATGATGAATTAATCATAACCGAGTACCATATTTGGTAGTCATGGCAACCGAGATAAAAATTTGCTCTTTTCCGACGAGTACCAAATTTGGTACTTGGGCCCATAATTTCGTCATCCACTTGCATATTAAACCAAAGAATGAGTCCCCAGGGAGCGAAAAGGGGGAAATTTGTCCCTCCTACTCGGCAATAAAAATACTGCTGATTTTATGCAACCTCCAGTTGTCCCTCTCTGGGGATTCATTCTTTGAGTGGATATGCAAGTGGATGGAGTAATTATGCCCGAATACCAAATTTGGTACTCATGTGAAAAGAACAAATTTTTATCTCGGTTGCCATGAGTACCAAAGATCTTATTCATGCATAATTACGTCATCAACTTACATATCTAACCAAAGTCTGCATTTTTGGCAAGTGTGGGGTGAAACGAAACTGATAATGTATAGAAAGTATTTTGGCCTCGGGAGCAATGAGCACGATAATACCTTGGCAGTCAACATGTTATTTCAATGCATTCCACATCATAAATATTTCATGGCGTTCTCTCTCTCTCTCTCTCTCTCTCGTATATATATATATATATATATATATATATATATATATATATATATATATATATATATATACGCAAGAAGTTTTTGTTTGATGCAAAGTTAAATGAATACTAAATGAATTCTGAACAACATAATAACTTATTTACTATTTGATGCTACTGTTTTTAACTTATAAAACTTTCATTTACTTGTATCAATGGATAGTCAAACATAGTGCAAGGTTTCTCATGTGTTCCCCATGAGCTGCCTGCAAAAACACTTTAAACAACAACCACGAAAAGCACGTTGTCAACCGTCGCCAATGTTTGAGAAGTAACGTAAAGTCAAGCAGTCAGCAATACTTCCGGATAAAAGAAGCCTGAACATCACAGAAGGCAACAATCTCTACCGATTGATCATCCACTACTTTCTAGGACGCATGATTATTGAGATTCTTAACCTCTTTCTAACACACCTGGTCATTGGGGGCTACCTATCCTATACTTTCTAAGACGCATGTCATTAGGAGTTCCTTCTTGCTAGGACGTCTGGTTTGTGCAAGCACTTCACCACTCCCAACGGGGCCTGGTCTCTGGGTTTCATCAACTTCCCTAAGACGCCTTTTCATTGAGAGGTAGTTACCTACACCTTAGGACGCAAGAGTTTGGTTTCTATCGCCCTAATACGCATGGTCATTGAGCTCGTACAAGTTCACCAGCATGTCACAAAGTTATATAGAGATTCTTGTATTTTTTCTGTAATATTTATTATCATTGTATTCAAAAAGAAACGTTTATGATAAAGGGTGAGGCGAAAGTCCAAAAGTCGCATGTACCATCTTTTCGCACTATCTGTAAAGCACAGAATATTACAATATTAACAGTGAAATGATGATATATCATACCTTAAGAAGCATAAATTATTCAATATTGGTTTTAAAGCAAATGTCACGCAACTGAAATAGAGGGCAAGGAATGAGCAAACTGAATGGAATAATGAATCGGATTGAATGTGAATCACTAACTACTATAACGCTTGGTTAGAGTTGTTCATGTTTAAATATGTCATGATAATAGTAAATATCCTATATAATAAGAAACAGCATCATGGAAGACAAAAATACTTAAAGGGAAAATAGTGAGGTTTACACAAATAGTAGTTGATAGAAACTTGTAATATTTAGAAAACAATAGCTTGTTGCAGAGCGAAATTTTATACTAATAGGAATAGACATATGCGCCCAATCCTCCTATTAATATGCATTTCAAACAGTGGAAGAGAAATTTCAAATGATATGAATAAATAAATTTCAGAACGTTCTCCACTCCAGCAGGAAAATATTTACAAGACAGGGTACAATGGTGTAACACACCGATTGTGATAAGATTGCATAGACATAAAGAACATTGAAAAAGAAGTGACATGTACTTTTTTATATCGGCCAACAAGCGCATTGAAAGAGTCAAATAGGGGCGTAAAAATGGGGTCAAAATGAGATTATGTAGAATACAGTGAGAACGAGAAGAGATATCGGAAAAGTTTAAATGTACGAAATACTACCCATAGTCGACGCAATTCAATAAGGTAGAACAGAACATCCATGAGAAGAGAGCAGAACATCCGAAAATGGACCAATCACGCGTACAACATTGTGACAATGTGTTTCGGAAATGAGCGAAAAGGGTGATAAGGAGCAGGAGGAAAGAAGAAACGAAAAAAGAAAATACGTGTTTTTTTCTTTGGGCGCATATGTTGCTCGTATGCGACAGACGCAGATTTATCTCAATGCCCGAAGATGGGATAACACGCAGGAAGGATGCAACCGCCGTTCATATAGGCAGCTAGCGAGACAGTAGTGCGCGATGGGTTGCATATATTGGGTAATGGGAACAAAAATTCATAGCACAGTAGAATGTAATAGCAGCTGGTCCACATACGTAAGGTAGACAGCAACATTAATATCAGTACCACACATGAGTATCAACATTATATCACTACGAAAATATGCGTACAACATAACAGTAATAGTAACAATTTTGTTTTGTGTTACTACTGCCTACACACATTTTCGTTTCCAACAACCATCTCATCGTTGCTCTCATTACGCGATATATGCAACCCACGCAGTGCTGTCTCGCTGGCTGTCTATATGAACGGCGTTTGCGTTCTTCCTGCGTGTTATCCCATCTTCGGGCATTGAGATAAATCTATTTCGCATACGGGAAACATATGCACCAAAAGGAAAAAAAACATGTATTTTCTGTTTTCGTTTATTCTTTCTTCCTACTCCTTATAACCCTTTTCGCTCATTTCCGTAACACATTGTGACAATGTTGTACACGTGATTGGTCCATTTTCGGATGTTCTGCTCTCTTCTCATGGGTGCGTTCCAGCTCATTGAATTGCGTTGACTATGGGTAGTATTTCGTACATTTAAACTTTTCCGATATCTCTTCTCGTTCTCGCTATATTCCACATAATCTCATTTTGACCCCATTTTTACGCCCCTATTTGACTCTTTTAATGTGCTTGTTGGCTGATATAAAAAATACGTGTCGGTTCTTTTTCGATGTTTTTTATGTCTGCTCAATCTTATCACAATCGGCGTGTTATACCTGGGTACCCTGCGTTGTTAGTAAATGCTAGCAGAAATATTACATTTATTAGCATAACTGTCGTCTAGAATAATATTAATTAATTAACGACAGAAGACACTGTTAATTAAATAAACACTTGTTTTCTGGCAGGAAGGAATGTGTTAGTACATCACAGTAAACACAGTTCCAGCAAAGAACGTGTTTTTTCTATTAATCTGTAACTCACGAGGTTTCTAACAGGAAACAAATATTCAGTTATGTTATGAAATAATAAGTGAGAAAAAGTAAAGAACGAAAAGACACTTTTCCCATGCTTCTTCAAGTAGATACTAATGTTATATGTAATTTATTACACACGTCTACTTGGAAGAAATGCAATTATTAGTTATAAGTTTGTTGATAAAAGTAAACGAAGCTGGTAAATTGTCTAAGTCAGCCTCTTTAGACGCTTGTAGTGCCCACATCTGCATATGCCAATAATGAACAGCAGATCCATAGGTTCTTTACCTATCAAATTGTGATATTACTTACTCTTTTATCGTTTATCATTTTGACAACCTGTTTCCCTTGACGTGAACTCGATCTTGCCTTTGCTAATCATATCATCTAGTGTTTTTTTCACACATAAGGGCATACAAGAAGAACATAGTATTTTTCAGAACCCACAAGGGTTTGCATTAAATAAACAAATATTTAACAGCCAGGAATGTGGACAAAGAAAATATTTGGCATAATGACCAAGGTAAACTTAATTATGAAATGTATTGATTGTCAATACTATTCCATAGAGACAAGAAAACTACAGCTCGTGTATTCCAGTCTGCATATAACTTTAAAAACAGTTAAGAATTGATGTGGCTTTAGCAATGAGAGGCAAATTAAATTACAAGCTCAATATTTGTTTCCAAGAGCCACAAGGAACTTTCAGCCAGAATGTTTCAAAAAAAAAAAAAAAAACTTCTAACAACATGCCCACGAAACATTCATATGGAGGCAGGGAAAAGTGGAAAATGACGAAAGAACACATGGAAAGTTTTCCAACTAAAGTAATTGGTGAACATCAACAAGACGAATAGCCTACTGCTTTCTGATTCCTGATCAGACCATAAAGATCATATCCTGTTGGATTTTTTTCGAACAAGGATGTTACATTCAAGATATTCCCATCAAAGTCAACAAAAAATGCCAAATTCTTGATGTGTACTTCTTTAGGCACTATTAACTCTACGTGAGAAGGATCGTTGATTTTGTGAGACCGCAAAGTGAAAGAACACAAGTAAAGTTACACGAACATCATTTCGTCATCACACTTCGCGGTGTGCTTTAAAATCAACTTTCTGTACCGAAGTGCGAGCCTATGTTACAATATGATTGGCAAAAGCAAGGTTATGATATTCACATACCAATATTATCGTTTTAAAATGTAATAGCGTGGCGTTTGATGTGAGTTGTTTGAATGCAGAAGTGCTCTTGAATATTAAAAGGTGACTTCAGTCACTTTGTTCTGTTCCACTTTGCATTGATCACTTCATTGAAACGACACACTTGTTTTTTGGGGATTGAATATCCGGGTAACATTGTCAGATCAGTGTGGTTGTTGTGGTTGAGATGCTGTAATGATTTCATGCAGAGTAAGTAAATCAATCGGTGCCAATATTGTAATATATATATATATATATATATATATATATATATATATATATATATATATATATATGGGGGGTGATAACAGGCTCAGATTTCAATGTGAATAGCTAATACAGCTCTTTCTGCGATGAGCGATTTATATTCTGAACACATTTTCCTGCAGTTGTGCGTGTTCTAGGTCATTCCCATCCCTTGCTAGATTCTTAGTGGACCTCGTAGCACATTTTACGTCTTTTAATATCATATTCTTGCATTTGATTCACTTTCGTGATAGTTCTCTATCGGACAAAATTTAGTAAAACTACTCAGGGTTGCCTACCGTCCCCATCCTGTTGAGACAGTACCGATTTTTGAGTTACTTGTCCCACAATACAACCGGGCACTCGTCGTGAGTCATATTGTCCCAGTTTATCGATTTTCAATGTTAATTAATATTTCACTGGGCCACTTTTAAAAGGGAATAAATTATTTTTACATGCACAGTTTTATTTAGGAAATGAATTTAACAAATTTGTGTTTCAATTTTACTCATGAAAGATAGTTAGAAGTTCGTCTTTAATTTACAGTTATTCCTTAATTGTTTTGAGTAGATAATTCAGCCGATTATGATAGAATATTCCATGCAGCGCTAAAATGCAACCTCTACATGAAAGCGACTGCTACCGCAGTGGCATTAACACTAGCCCTCACTTCAAAGGTTAGCTGAAACGCTAACTAACCGCCCGCGTGTCAGATCTGCCATCAATGTCGGCGTCTTCTCCTTCACTTTTGGTTTGTCGCGCAATCACGTTGTTTACATTAACCTGTGCTGTGCAGTACTATTCTGTTCTTGCACGTTAAGTTATAAAGTTTTTTTTTTTTTTTTTTTTTTACATACAATGATGGATGGTGATGAAGACAACATCAATAATGAAGCATCCATATTGAAATCCCCGGCAAAGCAAGTAAAACGAATGTGTAAGTTTCGTGCTGACTGGTTGAAAAGTTTGAGTGGTTATCAAAGGTGGTCAGTAGTGAGTTCTATGCTAGCTGTAAACTTTGTAACAAAGATTTTTCAATTTCACATGGAGGAATTAGTGATGTTAAACATCATGGTGATTATGTAGAGCATAAGAGGAGAGTAAGTACAGGAAAATCAAATGCTGTAATTCAGAAACTTTTCCCCGTGCAAAACAGCCCGGAAAGTTATAAAATTACCTTTGCTGAGTTAGCTACAACATTTCATTGCGTAAAACATAACTTGTCTTATAACTCAATTGACTGCAAGAATAATATCTTACCGCAACCATTTACTGACTGAAACATTGCAAAGAAAATCAGTTATAGAAAGACAAAATCTGGGTCTATTGTGAAGGAAGTGCTTTGCCCGCTGGCTGAAAAAGTGGCTATAGATTCGATAAAATCCACGTTCTTAGAAAACAGCAGTGAGGTATACTTTAGTGTAATGACTGATACTTCTAACAAAGGTAACAGAAAAATGTATCCTGTTTGTGTGCAGTATTTTTCTTTCAACCAGGGTTGTTAAAACAAACTTCTTGAGTTTTCCTAAATGTGCTTCAGAAACCTCGAATGCAATATGCGAGAACATTTTAAACACATTATGAAAATTATATTTGGACATTGCAAACGTTATAACTTTTAGTGCTGACAATAGGAATGCTAACTTCGTTGTTAATCGGTCAGCATACACATTGCTTAAGGAAAAGAAAACAAACCTCGCAAAAGCTGATTACCTTGCTCATGTATTGAGCAATACTTTAAGATATGCTATGCACAAACTTAACTTCGACATTGAGACTGTTGTCCTGAAAATTTCAAGCCATTTTCAATCCTCTTCATTCCGCCTGGAAGAGATTGTTGAGGAGCCTGACATCAGATGGAAGGAATTGAACAAACATGTTCCTACGAGATGGTTGTCTCCATTAACAAGATTTTGAAGGATTTTTCCTGCTTTAATGGCATAGTTTGTAAGTTTGGAGGACGATTGTCCCATTGCATTGAGAAATTTACTTTGTTTCGATTGTGCTGAATCTGGAAACAATATTGGCTGTTTGGAGTACTCAAAAACATCTTTGTATCTGCATTTTTGTGCTAACGTATGTTCCGTATTTGAAAAGCCAAACCTGACATTGCAAAATTTCGGTACTACAGCAACCGAATTATTCAGCATTATGGAAACTTTATGGATCAAGCTTCGCTCAAGAAGAGACGGGAACCTTTTTCTGGAGCTCACATGAGGCTTTCAAGAAATCATGCTGATGGCCTTATTTACAACGAAGCAGTGGCTGACTTCTAAAAATTCTAAGATAACGCAATTTCATATCTAGAGAACCACTTTGACTTCAGCGTGGAAAACACTCTAAAGAAGATTTCACCGCTACCCTTGAAAAGAATGATTTCATACAATGAAGTAGTAGAAGCGGCCGAATCAACGGGAATTGCCAAAAAGATTTATCTCGACGTCGAAGCGTCGATTTCTCTTTGATGAATTAAGTGTAATCAAACCAGCCTTGCCCATTGTTGTCAGTTCTAATGATTTTATTGTTGAACAGAAATGGGTGAAGCCTATTTCACAACGTAAGGGAAGAAATGTTCTTTCAATTGAGAGAATTTGTGTCATGTGCCTTAAGCATTTGTTTGTGGTAAAAAACCAAACATTCTATATAGTTTTCTTTTTAAACGTTATGTTAAATAAATCGCAATTGTTTTGGTTTGAATTTGTTGTATGACAATAGCCAAAGATTAAGACTTGATTTTAGTAATATGTTTTGTTAGTACTCCCTTAACAATGTTAAGCACTCATTTGCCATATATATATATATAGTTTTCTCTCTAAACGTTGTTTATATTAAATAAATTACAATTGTTCTGGTTTGAATTTGTTGCATATATTGCTTATACCTAGTGATGAGCAGTGCGTGGGAAAATAAAAAAAAATGAGGTATCACATTAATTCTGGTTCTTGTTATTCAGATGATTATTTACTTTTTTCTCAATGACTCGCCGTGCGTGTAGTCGTCTCCGGGGGGTGGGGGGAAGGAGGCTCCAACACCAATTGTTCCGTCCCGATTTTTTGTGAAGAAAAGTTGGCAACCCTGAAACTACTATGAATTTGGCGCTACTGGACTAGTCGAGATTTCTATAGGGCTAGATAGTACTCCATTTATGCTTTAGGGATAGGTAAATTTGGTATTATGTCTACTCTAGTTGAAGAGAGAAACGGTTATTACAATTAGAAAATTCTGATCTTGCGTCTTCTGTTCTAGATATATGGTCTTCATTGTGTTTTTTTATTCGGACTGGTATTTATTGTCATGTGTTACTGGGCCCATTATACAATGTGTCCGTAAAGTTGGGCAACCCAAAGTTTGTTTCCGTATATTTGTATTTTGCTCTAAGAATGATAAAGACCTGAGACTCGAAACAAATGTAAGCATGTTCTATGTACATACTTTCGAGTGGAACTTGTAATGTTTTTGTGTAGTAACCAAAGAAATTATTGTAAGTGTACAATAAAAAATTTTCAAAACGAAGAAAATCAATGTTCAGTTGCAGGAAACTGATTTCGGGCGGGTGAATTCCTGTTTATATGTACAGTATACATCAACATTTATCCATCGGTGCAAAAATGCGACAATGTTGACGCAGTGTTTCCATATCAAAAGGATATTTAATGCAAATCCGTAAAATGGGTGTTTTTAACAGAAACGCGGCCCTTGGCAACACTGTTGTCCTAAAATTAATCCAATAGGTGTGTTTTAGATTAATTAATGATAAGCAATGTTACGTGTGATAATATATCACACTACATATATATATATATAAATCTTAATATAATCATTGTTATCCTAGAAGGTTATGTTATCCATTCCTGAACCATTGATACTTGAGCGCCTCTAGTGGAAGTTTCTGGACCACATATTTTCGAATGAGCTGCCGGTAGCCTGAACAGCCATTCGAAACTATATATCGAACTGGGCAAGGTTAATCTCGTCTTGAATTGTGAATGTATAACGGCCTTTACGAAAGTTGTATAGTTCTACAAATAGAGTGTTCTAAATCGAGAATAATTTGAAGTTCATAATAGTTAATATATTATATACCTAATTTTTTGTGTGAGGTTTCGAAGTTTCAATATTTGGTGTGTATTTATAAAAGGGTTATAAGAGGCGTACCGAAACATTCCTCCCAACTATGGTGGACTATGGTTGTTCATAACATAATAAGTTGGGTGAGTGTAATTTTTGATTATAATATACTCTCTTTATACATTAATATTTCATAAGGAACAAATATAGATTTCTAATTGGTTTTACTAAATTCAGGAGGTCTACTATATATTAGAATAATTATTGAAAGTTGTATTAAATGTGTACTTCTTGCTGTATGAAATCATTGTACCATTCAACCTATCTTTTAAAAGCAAGTTAATTTCTGATAATTTTTCTAAATTTCAATATAGCTGTTAATTGTTATATTTTGATGAAATTGTATTTCTGTATTTCATATTTATTTTTCTAGTAATTTTGTTATAAAATTTTCAAGTTAAAAATCAGATATTTCAATTACCCCTATTACCTAGTATTCTCACAATTTTTTTTGGAGGATTGGGGATTAATACTATTTTAAGAAGTAATTGCAATAGATATAGTAAAAAATAGCCAACAAATTAGAATGAAAACTGATAAGGTTCACACAGGAAAATTTAAAATCTAACTTATATCCTTTATACAATGAAATTACAAATCCACTAACCATTATTTGTTCTGGTTTATATAACCAGCGGCCCAGGACGAAGCACTTAGAGACAGGTTACAGCAATGATAATTTGCACATAATTGATAATATGAACTTTTATGCAAACATTTGCGATATCAAAAATTTATACTAACGAATAATAGAGATCATAGGGTAATTATTTTCATAGACTTCACAAAACACACTTCATCTTCCACTTAAGTGAACTTTGTTCTGATCTTATATTTTTGTTAAATGCTTTGTACTCGAATTCAACAAGAATTCTTCAACCAGCTGATGTTTCTGTATCTTATCCTGTAATAATTACATGGAAGAATGGAGTGCTAAAATGGCGCACAAATTTTTCATCCGAGGCTCTCACCAGAAAACAATTCGTCCTCTTGCGGAGAGAATTGTCAATACCTTAAACCAGAGATATTGAAGAACAGTTTCAGAACATGCTGCTTTTTTCGATGGAGTGCTGACATTATTGATTTCGGTAAGTATTTAGAGTAAAACAGTAAAAGCGATTAGAATGCGAGTAATTTAAAGGTAGATGTAAACTCAAGAAATGTTAAGGAGATGACATTATCAAGATTTGGTGACACTGTGGGATACGACAAGTACCTTCATTTGAAGAATACCAAGGTACTTATTCAACACGAATAAGCATGTAAAACATTAAATAGTTTTCGACGATTGAGGAGTTGTGCTCAGCGAAAGGAACAAACAACACATTTCTGTGCAGTAATGCAAAGGAGACCGACATATTTATTGAATCTGTAACTGAATTGATGATAACGGATGATTAGATTCAGCCTACACATGTAGAAGAATTGTCTTCAGCTACACATACCGACGAAACTCCAACAAATCTAACGAAAGAATAGAAAAGTATCAGGAATATGGGTAATTCATCCCATTATGAGTAGATTATCAACCATTCAGATGCATTTCTCTAGGAGGATTGTTTTGTATAGACATAGACTCGAAGCTTAAAGGAACTCGAAGAAAAGCGTGTGTGCCTCTTGTAGTAGCTGCTGCTAAGTGGAAACTTTTTTATAGTAAAAAAATGTACATACAGCTCTTACGAGAAAATAACAAAAATTAGGGAGGGAAAGGAAAATAACCTAAGATAATATGAAACGCAGAAGTGATAAAGATACATAGAGCGAAAATATGTTTAGAAAATAAACAATTGCAGAAATGATATGCTTTAATTGAAAACTATTAGTAGAAATCTGTTTTACACATATGGAGATATAAACATAAATAAAACTGAGAAAGTGGCCCCTAGTGGATCATCTGGATATACACTTAAATCGAAATCTGAAAGAACTGAACAGGAAGCATATCTTACGCGATTAAATGTTAAGTTGTCAGGGTTGTGTTCTATATGTGTAGGTAGTTCTTCACTGGAATAACTTGCTGTTGTTGTAATAGCCTTTTCCACAAAGATAGCCCTTTCCCAGGCTTAAGTAATTGGGAAGATAATAAAGACGAATCGGTGTTCTTTTGCATGCAATGTCCTAACAAGAACTCAGACGACAGCGACTGAAATAGATTTAAACAGTGAAATTAATTCCCACTCGAACAACGAGTCAGCGATTTTTTCTAATTCATTATTTCAAGGAGTCTAGTAGTTGCAAGAAAATAGGTATTATATATAATATTAGTAATTTCTATTTAATATTTGACAGATTTTTTTCTTAGCTTTAGAGAGTATATGCTTAAAATGAGCTAGATTTATTGGCCGTAACTCACGAGTACCCATCATTATCTAGGTAAATGCCCGCACTATAATATATAAGTGCCTATTGATGTATAAATGGATACATTTGTCTATTATTTTCGTTAGAAGTTACACAGTTCCAAGAGAACCTTATATGACACCCTCATGTTAAAGTTAAAGTTTACTAATATTAATAGACCTAATGTCATTGATTTTGTCCTGAAATTGTGGTATCTGTTGTCAAAAGTCTGAACTTTTAGAGACTATGTTTTCCAGCACTATATAGTTTTCTCTATATTACTTAAATATTTTTGTTTATCATTGGGTATCAGTAGAAGAGCTGAAATGATTGAAATGAAAATTAACACATAACGTCTACTTCAAAATGGGTGTAAAGGATGTCACGTTGATTAAAATGTGTTCTGCAAGGTAGGTAGCTGCAATTTTAATCCGTGCTATATATATTATATATTAGTTCAGAATAAATTAGCAGGTGCCAAATGTAACTTTCTTATCTGAAAATACGAATACTGTATCCTATTTAAAATATATAAGAATAGTCTGTATATGTTTTATAAATTCTTCCAATTTCTTTCAACTTTCGAGTTATATCTCCGGAGCTGATACAGCATATCAATGGGTCTTGAGCACAAATGATGTACTTTCTAATTACACTATTTTCCTCGATGGTGTGTGAAGTATGGGTGGCCTTCCACCGACTATTTTTATCTTCAGAAGCAATAAAACATAACAATGGGTTTTCGTTCATAAAAGATACACTAAGGAAATGCACTACTTCTATCGACTGTGTTTTAAGTAATTGGCTATAATAAAGTGTATATGTATCTGAAAATAAATAACATGAATAACATTTACAAACAAGATTTCATTTATTTTGTTTATATCTCCGAAGCTGACGTAAAGCTAGAACCTCCATCTCAAAATTGCTTTACTTTCGTAATTATAGTTACAAAAGCAAAATTATGTTGCAAATCCCTCTCCCCTTAAGTGACATCTTTTGACTGTAAATTTTGAAATCTGTCGGTCGTAACTTCACATACCTACGTTCAAAACTACATTTTTCAACTAAATTGAAACGATTTTACTTTTTATTTTGTTTTGCTCACTCAATTGGCTTGCAGTTGTTTTTGAGCAGTCGTCCTTTCTGATACTAAATATAGTGGCGTATTTAGGATTTTGTTTCGGGGGAAGGGCTATTCACAACACTTGAATAAGCACTTATATTTTTCCTTTTGGGTGCCGACAAGATTTAATAAAGTTTCTCATTTAACAAATCTATGTTTGGGGGGAGGGGCTTGAGCCCGATAGCCAACAACCTAAATACGCCACTAGTAGCAGATCTATACTATTGTATTTTATTTTATTTGCATATCAATTTACTTTGCAATTCCTTTTGAGTAGTAATGGTTCGTGATATTAAATGTAAGTAGCAAAGATATGTTGGTTTAATACAAAAATCTATTTAAACTTGGTAATTGGCAGTGGTATACAAGAAGTATAGAACCAAATGTTTATATATAACTCCACCCACTGAATATTCATTCTTTTGGTAAGCAAGGTACAATTGAATTATATATATATATATATATATATATATATATATATATATATATATATATATATATATATATATATATATATATATATATATATATATATATACTCTTCTAATCTAAAAATTATTAACACAAGTGATCATTTTGAATACAATTATCTGGAATATAAGAAGAAAGAAGAATACCACTTCTCTAATTAAAAGCACTGTATTTGATTTTGCTAATTTCTCCGAAAATTATAAGAAAAACTTTGTATAGGATTGGTATTTTTATTACCTGAATCTCCATATCAACATATTTTTGAAACCATTAACTCAATTGTTCCTTCGTTTAATGACCCAGTACAATAACTGTTATCAAGGAGGAAAAGTGGTTTTAAGTTCAGTTTATGATTAGTGTTTCATTTCTGATAGACAAATGTTGGAGTTGTAACTGTCGATCTTCCTCTAAGGTTTCAAAATCTTCCTCTCATATCACACATTCTTCCTCACGCAAGAACTCAGAACTATACGATTGGCAATTTTCGAACCATTTATTTTATAGAGTTGGACTACAGATACGGAGACTTGCAATTATTTTTTGAATCGAAAGTTTATATGTTCGTCCAACGAAACTCAAAAGAAACAAACCGTTAAGATGAAAACATACATATTGAGATATGCAAAATAATAGCAAACTGTAGTTAATCTATAGTTATAACGACTAAAAACACAATAATATCCGATAGTTTGGTTTTGAAACTGAAATATTCACTAATTTACGTGTCCTATCCTACGATTTCGTTTAGTCGAAAAATATCTTTAGTATCAAATGATCCGGGTCGGCTTGCACACATTGAGTGACATACAATTGATACCTGTAGAAATACAATATCGATCAAAGTAGTACAGTAAAGATAAGGTTGAGAAAGGAAAAAAATACAGTACAACCCCTCAAATCCGAACTAATTGGGGCTGAAGCCTGTTCGGATTTCGGGGTGTTCGGATTACCTGGGAAATAATATTACGTACTTATTTCGCCACTGAATTGGCGGTAAAACAACGACTGAGGTTAGAGAGGGTGGCCCAGTGGTCGAAAGGGCACTGACCTTGACTGGCGGGTGTACACTCATGTAAAAAATGATTGTCGCATATCTATAACTGTCTTCTTGTAAGAATATAATTAGATAATGATTTAGAATAAGCATTAAGTCTAAAAATGTTAAAACCTTAAAAGAGCTAAATTTGTGTGATTGATTCTTTTTTTTTTCATTTTCCAGCTGTAGTTATTTTTTTTCTTCTGAGAACGTATTCGGATTTGCCGGGTTTTCGGATTTCCGGAGTTCGGATTTGAGGGGTTGTACTGTAGTAACAAGCTAACAATTGGTATACAAGTAGACGAATATGTTAGGAATAACATACTAAAAGTTTCCTAAAGCCCCACTGTAGCTTTTCCCGCAACTTGGAAAAATGTCCGCCATCTTTAGACGACGACAAGGAATTTATGGAAATCGTCACCGTTTACGTTTATTCCTCTAGCCACCGTTCTAATTATCACAAAGCCATGGATCGCACATGGTGGGAAAGCTTGAAACACAATATCTAAGTAAATAACATATATGCTCATCGTACTAAATTTCTAGAAGAAGAGGAAGGAGAAAGCATCTTTTCTTAGTAAAAAAAGTTATATTTTCAGCAATCCTGGGAAGTTTGCAACACTAACAGTTATTGCACAAAAACAAAACATCACCAACAGATGTCCTTGATATTTATCTCGAACATAGCCAACAGTGACACAAATCGGTCCAACACATGCTGAAAAAAAAATGATAACAAATATTACTTTCTCACCTTTCTGTACAAAAGTGCATAAGGTGATATTCATTTCCACGGCTCTAGTCACCTTCTGTTATTACACAGGACGAAGAGTTATATACCATTGGAAATCGTAAGAGACGTAAATTCGAACGAGGTAAAACTCATACTAATCAAGCCTAATCTGTGGAAGAAACCTAAAACTCAAAATTTCACGTCAAAACGTGATTTCATATAAATTGTGTAGTATTTGCTACACTGACAATTATCGTATGTTAATAGAATTCCGCCACCGTTTTCACTATCATAATTATCAATTTACTTTAAAAATTGTGTACATTTTTCCCACTGGAGTAAGCTCTTATGACACATAGTTTTACACCGCGCAAATATAGCACAAAATTTATTTATAGACAGTATTAGAAAGTAACAGAATTGATAGTCTTCTTTGCATGGGAAAACCGTAATTTACACACTTAAAATCACTCTGAACTGCAATAGTCATTTGAAGTAATTTTGTATTTAAATGTCTTGTTTATATCTAGAATGTACTTTTCCTACTCGTATTCTTCAAATGAAAGTTAACGTTTACATTAAACGTTAGTATGCACTTTAAGAACATTTTTGTAACTAGTCCATTCAGACTTCTTTTATTAGAAATTAATGAGATTATCGTCATCTCGTTCATACCCATGGTATTCATCATGTAGTTTTGCATTCATACATGAAATTCCTCAACACTGACGACAAAAATTGGAACTCACAGTTCTTGCTTTGTGACAACCGCACATATGATCACAGCTCTTTTATCCATTAGAGGATATTAAATGCATAACATTACATGGAGCTGGTTCCTTGGTCATTCTTGCTGGTACAAGAAAATCTCCTAATGTTTTCCATCCATATTCAGTGTCTAGCGTATCATTGAGCAATACCTTGACTCAAAGAACGTACACCGTCAAAGAATGAATGCAAGATATCAGTTTTAACGTACACACGCCAAAGTGATGGCCTTTCGTAAGAAAAACACAATGAGTCACTTTTAATCAACCTTTGCACGCTAAATATGTGACATCGAAGCAGCATGTAGAAATTCTGGTGAATTACCGTAGGTGGCTGTTAAACTTGGTATTTTCTTCACATTGTCGTATATCGGAAGAGTTGCAAGTGAAAGGCATAAAAGAACTTTGGTCTTGTGTGTATGCTAGTAAGTTCATTCCACAGATGATGTCCATTCTTGTTCTCGTGCTTTGTGAGCTCATTTTTATTAACACAGTTAGCAATTACTGTAAGTTCCTATAAGAGTACACGTTATTGAAAAAGTACGCAATGCCCATTTCCAAAGTTGGAAGCATTGTGGGATGGTAACATCTAGACGTTAGCAAGGAGTTTCACGGAAAATTATGTATGACCGTGAAGGAAGTAACAAAAAGCTGACAAGAACTGAGTAATTAGCAGGTTAGTACTTTTATATCATTTCACTGTAATATTACACTTGTAGAATATATGTCTCCCCAATAACGCTATGACTGGGAGAGAACGACTTTTATATTAAATTTATTTTTACGCCGATAGAAAACAAAGGTGTGCATTTCAGATGTCTAGTCTGATTGCTTCTGCCATTTGGTGACCGAACACTAAAAGTGGTATTGTCCTCAAAGAGTACGCATTGACCAGTAACCAAAGAGTACGCGTGTGTACTCTTTAGGGACACATCAGTTTCTATGTAGTAAAATTCCTTGAGTCCATTATATTTATTTCAAAATGACTCAGATCACAATTTTCCAATAATTTTCTATAAAATTATAAGAATTTACATATTTTGAATCACAAATAAAATGGAATTACGGTATCCTGTGCGCATAAATGCATTACGTAATATATCAATTTTTTATCAATAGTTGTTTTTGCTTTGATTTATTTACAGAAGAGCAATACACCAGAAAGAAACTAGTCAATGTTGAGACATTTTATCTGGGTCTCATGAGGATGTGTTCAGAATTAAACGAGCTCCAATAAAAGTACAGTGGCTAAAACTACAGACGGTCGAAGTGACAATGTCAGCAACGAACAGTCATAATGCTATGTACAAGTATCTCCTGATTTTTTCCTTTGCCAAAGCCAAGCATGAGTTGAAGCGCAATAGACGTGGAAAAAATCCGAAATAATATTATCACCATATGAAGCAACAGTGGAGTGTGCAGCATCCAAAACCAAGGAACCAAGTAAGGAAAGCAAGCGTTACAAAGGAAGGAAGTTCTTAAAATCTGATGCTGCTGCGCCTTCCTCATATAAAGACCTTCAAGAAGATCTGATCTGC
Source organism: Thermobia domestica (assembly GCF_964235325.1). Classification (NCBI taxonomy): domain Eukaryota; kingdom Metazoa; phylum Arthropoda; class Insecta; order Zygentoma; family Lepismatidae; genus Thermobia; species Thermobia domestica. The sequence goes on along the minus strand of NC_137456.1, from coordinate 145,224,555 downwards.
CCAGGATGCTACGATTTCTACGAGGACCCAATTACAGAAGATTGGATTAAATGTGGAGGTTGCGAGCAATGGTGGCATGAAGCTTGTATTCACCTTCATAGACACTTTCAAGTGCGTACTCTTTAAGAACGCGTTGCGTACTCTTTAAGGATCTGTCCCTTAAGAGTATTATTTTGTATCCATTTAGGAAAAGAAGTGTATATCCTATGTTGTGTTTACATTCATATTAGTTTTCGTTGTATACGAAAGTAAAGATACCACTTAAGAAGTAGGAGTAGTTGTTTCGTGTTTTTGTTTGTTTTAGTTCCCATAATATGACTTCTAACACTAAGTGCGTGCTCTTATAGGAACATACCTTATATATATATTGAATCATACGCTACTGAGGAATTTCTAAGTCAATTGCGAGAAGTTTGTATTACTCTAATGACTGAAGAAGATATCGATGTAATGCAGTTGTTTAACACTCAAATATAATCAAGATTGCAAATGACCTGAAGTTATTCATGGACGCCGCTGTAGAAAAAAAGCCATACCTGTAAGTTATTTGCCCTATACTTTCAGTTTGTAGAAATTATGCGTCTTTTCATTCGTACCTAAAGAACTGGAGACTGAAATCTTCATCTTGATTCCATACGAGAAATGTTACCTTACTTCCATTCAGCTGCACATTTTTGTATATCAAATACGCACATATGTACTTACAACAAATGTTGCGGTTGGAGGATGAAATGGATCCTAATGAGTTCCAGCTATTTACAGGAGATGGTTACTTCGCTATTTGTAGGAAAGATGTATTTTAGAGTGGTATATGGTGTGATATAACGATTAAGCAGATTTTAATGAAAACGATGAAGCACAGTGGTTGACTGACCCATAGGAGAGGCATGACTGAAAAGGTAATATCTAGGTGGGTCTAGCATGACAGCAGCATGTCCCTTGCGAGAATGTTTGAATAATTATTAAGCAAAGATAGGCACGAAGTTCACACTGGTCGTCATGTGGAACTGTACCAAAGCAATGAAACGTGTGATATATTACATGTAGAGAATTCTTGCGATGGTTTTGCCAGCATTCTCCATTCCCTTCATATCCGGAGCTCGCGTCCCTAAACACTGGTATGGTAGATAATGAAATGGTCAACTGTGATAAGAAAATTAGATTGACTGCTATGGAAGAAATGTTTGGATATACTTTTGAAAACGTGAAACTTTAAACAAAAAATAAAGTCATCCCACTATCCGAAATTCACAATGCACTGGCACTGGCTGTAAATACCATGCTAATCTTCAACGGAATCAGATGCGTAATGAAGTCCGAAGAAGAACTACAACAGTGTTTTGCTTACTAGCTTGTACCCTATCCACTTTTCTCTTTACAGAAATATCCATGAGGAAAGCGAAAGTCTGTTTTGTATACACGTTTGAATACTGGACAGATTTTGAAACTCAAATTGAAAACATTGTGTACTTTATAGGTGTAGACTCGCTTCTACATCATGTTGTTTGGTCACAACATGGAACATACTTTGACGAGTACAACTCTTATATATCCTATTCACTCACAAACTTTCGAACGAACGCAAGAGTTATTTTTGATGGATATTGTACAGAAAACTCTACAAAAGCCACTGAACAGAAAAGACCTGAGTCAAAGGTTCACTCAACGTTGGTGGTATTTACAAATAAAACCGTATTATCAACTAGAAAAGATAAATTCTTGGGTAATTCCAATAATAAGGATTATTTCACCCGTGATATGATGGTTCATTTGACATAAGCTACACTTCAAACCCAGACCCAGCAAGCAAAAAGTGATGCTGACGCACTTTAGCTAAACCTGCTGTGGCCAAGACTTTAAATCCTTGTAGGCACGTCGTAGTAATTGGCGAGGATATTGACTTTTTAATCCGTTTGCTTACACAAGGTAATAATCAGTACGACATCACATTTCGAAAACCAGGACTTGGACAAGAAGCGACAAAAGAAATTAGTACTAAGAATTTGCAAGATAGATGAACAAATGTGCTAATTGTTTTGATCAGTTACCATGCTTTAACTGGACGAGACACATTATGCGGTTTGCATCGACATGGGAAAGAAAGGCACTGTAATTATCTCAAAACGGGAAGATTTAAGTTAAAGTTTTCAACCATAATAATGCTATTATACAATCTCTGAATGAAGCCGGAACATCACCTCTATCAACACTCTACGATTGTCCAGCAATAGTAACCTCATTGGATAAATTCCAGTGTAATTCATACATCAGTGCAGTAAGTTGCTGTCCTATTCACTATGAAATACAATTAGCAACATTGCCACTCACCAGTGATGCTGCTAAGCATCATACCTTGAGCGCGTATCATCAGGTTCAATTGTGCCGTTGAAATGATATGCGAGCGACTGAATATGGATGGAAAACATTAGAAGATATTCTTGTACCGGCAAGAATGACATACGAACTAGTTCCGTGTAATGTTATTCATTTAATATCCTGTAATGGAAAAAAGAGCTGTGATCATATGTGCGGTTGTCAGAAAGCAGGAATTATCAGCTCTATTTATCGTCATCAGTGATGAGGAATTTTATGTATGAATGCAAAACCATATGATGAATACCATGGAGATGAATGAGATAACAATGACAATCTTATTAATTTCTAATAAAAGAAGTCTGAATGGACTAGTTACAAAAATGTTCTTAAAGTGCATACTAACGTTTAATGTAAACGTTAACTTTCACTTGAAGAATACGAGTAGGAAAATTACATTCTAGATATAAACAAGACATTTAAATACAAAATTACATTCAAATGACTATTGCAGTTCAGAGTGATTTTAAGTGTGTAAATTACGGTCTTCCCATGCAAAGAAGACTACCAATTCTGTTATTTTTTAATACTGTCCATAAATAAATTTTGTGCTATATTTTCGCGGTGTAAAGCTATGTGCCATACGAGATTACTCCATTGGAAAAAATGTACACAATTTTTAAAGTAAATTGATAATTATGATAGTGAAGACGGTGGTAGAGTTCTATTAACATACGATAATTGTCAGTGTAGCAAATATTACACAATTTATATGAAAATCATGTTTTGTCCAGAAATTTTGAGTTTTACGTTTCTTCCACAGATTGGTCTTCGTGAATATGAGTGTTACCTCGTTCGAAGTTACGTTTATCAAGATTTCCAATGATATATAACTCTTAGTCCTATGTAATAACAGAAGGTGAGTAGAGCCGTGGAAGTGAATGTCACCTTATGCACTTCTGTACAGAAAGGTGAGAAAGTAATATTTATTATAATTTTTTTCTCAGCTTGTATGGCACAGATTTGTGTCATTGTTGGCTATGTTTGGAACATGTATAAGTGGCATCTGTTGGTACTGTCTTGTTGATGTGCAATAACTGCCAGTGTTGCTAACTTCCCATGATTTCTGAAAATATACCGTTTTTTAAATAAGTAAGCTGTTTCCTTCTTCCTCTTCTTCTAGAAATTTAGCACGATGAGCATGTATGTTATTTACTTAGATTATGTGTTTCGCAAGCATTCCAACCATGTATGATCCATGGCTTTGTGATAATTAGAACGGTAGCTAGAGGAATAAACGTAAACGGTGACGATTTCCATAAATTCCTTGTCGTCGTCTAAAGATGGCGGACATTTTTTAAAATTGCGGGGAAAGCTACAGTGAGATTTTAAGGAAGTTTTGGTATGTTATTCCTGATACATTCCGCTATTTCCGTACCAATCTTCAGCTTGTTATTAATTTGTTCGTTTCTTGCCCAAAAAACGAGCTATCTTTACTAGACTAAAGAAGCCAATGAGTGGTCTGAAATCACACCCAAGCTATTCCGAATCACATCTTCTGATCTCTCCAATACCAAATATGTTCAATCTATAAAATCTAACCTCCTCGTAACACCGTGTTCGTGACGTCACATATGCCAAAACGTTTGAGTGTCGAAGATCTCACAAGCTGGGGAATTCACCTCATAATCCTGAGTTGCACTTTCTAGTGCGAAGGAAATCGAAATGCGAAGCTAAAACTCAGCAAAAGGCAGTGAACAGCAATACAAACTTAACAATAATTGCCGACATAGTTACCAGAAAACATCTTATAGCTGGGGCAATCCATTGAATCAGCTAGAGGAGTGTGCGCTCGAAATATTTAAGATTTAGCTGGATGTGAGCAATGTCCTCAAACGCAAAATAGTGACACGGCATGAAATGAAAACGTAGCCAGACATAAGTAGGAAGTAGACAGATTGCACAAAGGTAAGGAAATAAACAAGGATATTGACTCGTTATAGGTTAAAGGAATCTGCTATTGCACTTATCTTTAATAAAACGAAAAGATATACAGATATGCTTCCAGGAAGTTTAAGATTACATAATAGAAGTTTCCGATGAAAAAAAAAAGTAATCCAGAGAAGTAGATGTCTTGAATCCAAAGGTCCGTTGATGGAATCGAACCAATTACCTCCGACGTGTAATATTGTAACATGCCCTCCCCGGAAAGGATGATTCAGTCTAAGAGCTGAATATATGGAAGATCTAGGTCAATCATCGGCATCTAAAAGTAACTAAAGAAAAACATGTATGTGTAAATTCATATTTTTCTCACAACCAAAATTAAAAATAAAAATAATACTTAAAAGCATACTTCATTAAGACATCGGAGTATAAAAGAATGTACTAGATGGCGCAGGTGGTATTGGATGTCAGAATCCAAACTTACGTCCATATAATCGAACCACGGACCTCCGACGTGTAGTTTCGTAACATTAGCTTTTAGATGTAGGAAATTTTCCACCACATCATACACAACGATTAATTTTGTGGATTAAGAGGTGTTGTAAACTGTAAAAAGAATTTGTGATCAAGAAATTTAGGTTTATTTTTATAGGTTTTAACTTTTATATACTGTTTCTGGTACCGCAAAAATTTCTGAAATATTAATGAGAACATTATAGTGTCGTTAAAGAGCATTTAAAAGCTCTTGGTTCATTAATTGGTTGGTCAATTCTTCAACGATTGAAAAGGTTTAAGTAACATGTTAACTCTGATCCATTCATGTTCAAAACTACAATGATAATATTATAACAAGCACACGCCTCTCTATTAATCGAGTATGAATCTGAAAAGAAAAAGTGAAAGCTGAGTAATCATATTATTTTTTATCTAGATTTCAGTTGTTGCTTAATAGTTGAAATACCTTCAAACTATATTTTTAGTAATTATCTTATCAATCGTTTTAATTTACATGGTAAACAAATTTTGAGCTCAATGATAAACCACGTAATGACGTAATACAGTGTGATATTTCCTTGTTTGTCGTAGTGACCTTTATCTTTATTAGTTGTGTATCTACATTTAGTCACTTACATTTTCTTAAGACAAAAATGTTTATATGCATCTGACTTGAACGTTAATCTAAAACATTTGAAGAGTCTAGGGTCAATTAATGTATATTCAAAAATACACGTTTATTATTCGCTATTGATATTCAAGATAACTTAATCAACTCATGTTAAGAGATAACCTTAACTGTAATCAGTAATTTCTGTTTGAGTTTGATAATAATCTCGGAAATAAGACGTAAGGCAAATATGACTGACTGGAACATACTCAAAGGAATTTATACATGTACGTTTACTTTTCTAATGGTGGATCTAGAAGATAAAAAATGTGGGCAATCAGAATCCAATATATTATAGGGATATCATGAGTTTGCTATAAACGTTTAAAATGTATAAATAATAGTTTAATTACTTTTGCCAAACAAAAACATTGGGGGATTAGGCATCCCCCCTTCTAGCTGGATCCACCACTGTACTTAAAGTATGAAAACAGATTCCAAACCTACCGCTTCTGTTCCACAGTAAGACCAGTATCTTGGAGTATTGATTGACGTTGCTGATTTTTCTTTCAGTAGAGGTCCTATCTGATTGCAATGATGTGAACAGACTTTGGGGGAGATCACTGAAATTCAGCTCAAACATAAAAGAGACTATTTAGATTATATATTCCAAAAGCAAATTGTCCTAAAATGGATGGAACATAGTCCAAAAGTACGAAACGTTAACATTAATGTCAATGGAAAATCAATGAAAAGTAAACAATTTCTGTACATATCTCAAAAACCAGAATAGGGAGATGAAATGACACTAGCGGGCAGAAAATAATAGAAGCGTTAGAAGCAGACTATAAAGATAATAAACGCTTAAATCAAATGAAAACTAGAAACTAGACGTCTTCGGATTGGTTCAATAACGGAGACATTGGGTGTACTGGAACCCCAATGAGATTTCTGCTTGTAAACCTTTGGAATTACAACAATGCTCTGAACTGTATGGTTCATACAGTTTCAGTAATGAAAAGCACTGTTGCCACACTTGGTACAATTCTACCAAATTCAGCCCTTTTTGTCATTCGTCTGCCCGTTGGTACCACGCTGGCATTTTCAGCCCCTTTTGTGAAAAATTTGGTACAATTCTACCCAATTCAGCACCATTTAATAAATACTTGTCACATGTTCAAAAGTGTCAGTAAGACTTTCTCTACATCTCTTCCTTTTGATATTTTTCACGTAAGCTTCTAGATCCCTAGACCGGTTTACATTTTTTTTTTACAAATGTCAGTTTACTTACCTTATGTTCTTCATACAGTTCATTATCCTCCTTCGGTCATGAAATAAGCGAGAAAAATATTTCATAATTTATATTTTAATATTTTATTATAACGTACTGTTTACACACGAACTCGGAGATGATTGATTTGCTCCTCGTTTTATATATAATTTTTTCATATATGCTCATAATATCGTTTTGGCTTATTGGTCACATTGAAATAGGGACGCGTTTGGTTTCGTTACAATACATACCAAAGATTAGAATTGCTTTCTGTTGTAATTTGCTGCCTCTGTTATTCTTCCTATGCGCAACAAAAGTTTAATCTACTTCCAAGGTTGTTCGGGTTCTTCCTATTTGGATGTTTTTAAAAAAGTATTTTTTTAAAAGAGTAATTTCTTGATTTCCACTCTTGGAAGAGGGAGGGTGGGAGTGTTCTAGAACTTCACTTCTTTTTGTTTCTTGTTATTATAGAGCCATGTATTACAATGGTATAAAATAATGAATTCAGCCCTTTTTGTTTCAATTTGGTACTATTTTTCAGCCCACTCCAGACATAGGACTATGGCAACACTGATGGAAAGGGACTTTTAAATTCTAATGAACCGCTCTCCCTCAAAGAAAAGGAAAAGAAAAAAATAAAAATTGTGTATGAAAGTAGTCCCAAACTTTGCACTCAAATATTTATGTATAATTACGAGCTTTCATAGGTACACTCGTATGACATTGCTCACAAATGATGAGAATTAAATTTAAAATGAATGTTGTGAATATAAAATCAATGTTAATTGATATTTAAAAACCAACCAATAGAAATAACAACACAAGCCTGTGTAGTTCTTGCAGCGTAGACTGTGCTACAACAAATAAGTCACTTCTAATGCTTTGATTACAATACTAATAGATGTTCCGTTCTATCTCGCTCAAAACGTATATATTCAATACATTTATATATAGTACCTAGCGAATGTTGTGTTAGAAGTACCCCTTCTTCAGAAACTGTAGTCAGTTCCTATTTTTTAAAGAAAAGATTTTATTTTCATTTGTTTTGTTTTTCCAGATTCAATGATGGCTCTGTTTAAAGAACAACGGGTCGAGTAGGTACTCTTAAGTGGACGAGGAGGATCGTATTACAAAATTCCTCAAGAATTTAACCTTCCACACCCTCATCGTCAACCTATTTGTTTCACTGCCGTCGGGAAATTAATCACCAAGTTTAAAGAAACAGGCAGTGTGTTGGACAAACCCCGTTCTGGACGACCAAAGACTTCACACGAAACGAAATAGACTCTCTTGGCTATGGTTTATACTAGCCCAGAGAAATCGCTTCGTTGGACATCCACGGAGTTGGGTGTTCCAAGACCAGCCATCTACAAAATTCTGGCAAAGAAGTTTCATCCGTACAAGTTACAGATATTGCATCACTTAAATGAAGATAACCCCGATAGACGCATAGAGATGTCTGAATGGTCTGCAGATAAATTGCATGAAAATATCAGTTTTACTAAAGACTGTGTGTTGTTCGGTCATAAAGCTGTTTTATGTCAATGGTGAATTGAACAGAAAATCTTCGATACTGGTCTCAAGGCAATCCACATTCGATGAGTCCATCTAAGCAGCAGAGCTGCCAAAAAGTGATTGTGTGGTGTGTTTTATGGAAAACTCATGTGCTAAGACTTTTCTTCCTTGAGAAACATGTACGGGTGAGACTTATGTGAACATGCTGAGAGACAAATCAATGCCTCAAGTTGAGCGTTTATGTGAGGGACTTCCAGACTGGTTTCAGCAGGATGGGACCCCCGCCCATTTTGCTGCAGCTGTTAGAGATTGGTTGAATCAAATTTTCCTCTCTGGATTGAGAGGTCATGTGGAGTGGTCACCTCGTGCGCCAGACCTTTGTCGCCTTGATTTCTTTTTCTGGAGTACTCTGAAAAAGAAAGTTTACCCGATGAAGATTAGAAATTTAATCGACCTGACGGAACGCATTACAAGTCAGTACGCAATTCAGATCTATTAAATCGACCTCACCTTACTCTTGCAAAGCAAATCAAATTATGCATTGAACAGTACGAAAATCATGTTGAAAACCTTATTAATTAACATTACATTGACTAAACTGTACTTTTCCCATGTACCCAGACTTTATGGACAAAGCTTTGAGTTTTACGTCCCACGATTATGCCGGTTAGGCTAAAGGAGACGGTGATGATGAGTAATGAATGAAATGGTGGAATGAAGAAAGTGGGACAAAACGGGAGAACCCAGAGAAAGCCCACGCACACGGGTTTTGTCCACCACAAAGTTCAGTTGACAGGGGATCGAACCCGGAACCCCTAGCACCAGAGGTGTATGCTCTACCCCTGAGCGACCGCGGCCCCACTTTACGGACAAGTTATATATATATATATATATATATATATATATATATATATATATATATATATATATATATATATATATATATATATATTGTATATATATTCTACTAAAACGTTGCACTCGGTCGAAAAAGTGTAAAACGCTTTTTCAGGCCAGCCACTCTGAATGACGTTTTCCTGGGTTTTCCTCATCATACCAAGCAAATGCCGAGGTGGTACCTAAATTATAGGTCCCAGGCCGCTTACTTCCTTCCCCCATCCTTCTTCCTTCCCTTTTCCCGGATTGTGTGCTCGCCGAGGGACATCATCCCTCGAACGTGAAGGGCTAAGTGGCATTAGATGCTGAAAGTCCAGAAATCTAAATCTTAATTCCTTCTAAAGCGGTAAGTTGTATTGACCAGTTCTACGTCTGGTATCAATATGGAATAGCGCAAAGAATAACGGCTGATTCGCTTGATAAAATCTTAGAACATAGCATTTGGTAGAGCTGAGTTTTATCATTCTGTTTGTTTTGAAATTCGCATCTTACGAGAATGAAAGGGATATAATTATGCATTTCAAACATTTTTATAAGCTTTTTTTTCCCAAGTAAAGGGTGATCGTTTCTGCTAATAAACGTATAAAGGAGAAAAGTAAATATCTGATTCGAAGAAAAATACATTCTCGAAACAAGTGCATCTTCCATAAGATCCATGCAGCATATATGCAAACTCTTCTGCCATTCATCTCGAGTAAGACAATAAATGATTTTAAGCAATGTTTACTATTAAATCATCTATTTGACTCTGTGTCAAGCTCATCAGACGTAAACTCGAAAATCCCAGGTTAAATCTTCGTTGGGAGGTTGGGTAGTTCGGATACCACATTAAAATTATGTTCTGTGGCCCTCTCAGTCTCGATGGTTGAAATGGGATCTAATTTGGAAACAAAGAAAATATTTTCCGAATAATATTTCCTTACATAATTTATACAATTCTGTTGTTAATATTTTTGTCGCTCTCAATGTCATATTATTGGCTTCTTACAACTTGAATGGTGCATTTTACATAAGAAGCTCGTTTCCTCGCTTAAAAATTATTAACAACACATCATTAATTCCTTCCTCGATTCTTACTAGTCCTATATGATTAGAACAAAGAGCAGTTGTAATAAAGATACACTAGAGCTGAAAATAATAACTACAAATTCATTTCCAATTGAAAATAATAATTGCATATTAATTTCCAAATTTAAAAGTTCCTTCAGAAGATTTTATGAATCACATATTATATATTACGTTCATCAGATTAAAAGTGAGATTCCCTGACTGGAGGAAAACTGCATTCTATTAAGGAATCAATTGACTAAGACTCCATATATAACGTTAGAAACTTCGTACATGTACAAAGAAGAGGGTTGGTCCTTATTTTTGAAGATTTGCATGTCTGTCAAGAAAATTTATGCATGTTTTCCGCGGAATAGTATCTTGCCCCTTGCTGCTATGAAAATAAAATACTACACATTGCCACCATATCATTTCGCCAGTAGCTTCCTATTTGCTCATCAGTTAAAACAGTATTCCTCGGTATCGTGGCGAAAAATGTATTTGCTTTTTCCTGCATTCTACGAAAAAAAAAAAAACAGTGAAACAATAAAAACGAAACAATGACAAAATGCAATGCGATGTCCTTATGCAATGCGAATATATTTTACAACAATAGAAGATTTAAAAAAAACTATCCAGCCATTCGAGAAAAGAAAATTATGTAGAAACACAACATTTCACTTTTGTATTCTAATTATGGCGGAGAAATACGATCATTTCTTGCAGTTTAAACTGTAGACAATAAGTTTGTTGTTTGCGGTCTGTTTATAAACAATATCCAGTGTGTTGTAGTCGCCAGAGCTCAACACTGTAGACCTTAAAGTCGCAAGTTTCTGAGGAAAACAGTGTCCATTTATTATTATTATTATTATTATTATTATTATTATTATTATTATTATTATTATTATTATTATTATTAGAATGACAAAAGAAAGAAAGAAAAAGACACATTGATAAGAACAGAAGAGATATAGTTAATGTCAGATTCTTTTTAGGTTTACACATGGACGTAATAATATTATTACATTTACGGTTTGACAGATAGAATTATTACTTTATGAGAACAAAAAATGGAGTATAAATATGTATTAGCTGGTAGTATTAATGATTTTTTTTACCTTCTTCTAGATAGGTTGAGTTGATTTTGAGTTAACGTCCCTTTAAGTAGCAAGGCTATATGAGATGGGACCTATTGATTAACGTGGAATCCGAAAAACATGAGCTCCTGCCGGGAATAGAAGCCGGGTCCTTTGCTAGATAGGAAGGTGAGGTGACACCTTGAGTAGAATCATTCTTGTGACTAGAGTTGTAAGTTCGATCACTATTGGTAATTTGTGTTATTCCTTTCATGCTTTATCAACGTTGCATGTAGCGTTGAAACTAATAATAACTTATTAGCGAAGTCACGTGTAAAATTTGAAGACCGAGTTAATTGTGTAAATTCGCACACAGATCGAGGTAACGAAGCCAGAGTAATGTGCGCTTATGTCTTTTGAACAAAGAAATAATTTCTCTCCTCTGGCCATTCTCCCTCGTAGAGTATTCGATAGCAAGGTGGTCTAAAGATCTTGTAGTACACGGATGAATTCCGCACACGCAGAACCATTTTTTATTTATTCAGCACAAGTAGAAAAGGAAAAAAAAAAACGAATCGAAACGCATGAAATTTAGAACTAATGAGTAAGACCGAACCATAGGTGTGGGTCATTACGTGATTTGTTTAAAAAGAAAACAATAAAATGCGGGAAAGTGGTTTGGTCTGTGTCCAGAATTGGAATATAAATAAAAGAAGAAACGACACTTCTGTCCGGAATTTCTTCGCATGTCTTTCAAAATTACATAAATGCAAATAACTCTCTTTCCTATGATAGAAAATGTTAAATGTCTTCTTAGAAATATGCAGTACACTTTGATTGATTGGTGGCAGTTTTTATTGCTGGCAGAAGCTAGTGTTTTATACTGAAAATTGGCATTCAATGCACAAAGGAATTAGGTTCACTTTAGTGAGACTTCCAAACTGTGTTATGCATAAGTGGCGTATTTACGATTTTGTTTCGGGGAGGGCTTTGCTAATTTTCGGGGGGGGGGCTTTGCCTGAAAATGTGAAAAGTCTGCAAGATATTTCATATAGTTTACTATAGTAAGTAAGATTTCGGGGGGGGGGCTTAAGCCCGGAATCCACCCCCATAAATACTCCACTGTGCATAAGTATCTAAAGACTTATATAACTGCTATGTCCGTTCGTCCGTCCTTCGACAGGTATAATGGGAAAAACGGTAAAAGATGAAGAGATAAGGATCTTGCAATCGATTCTCCGTCCCAAGCAAGGGCGGATCCAAGGGGGCTATAGGGGCTATAGCACCCCCCTTGACCCTCAGGTATACAGTGAATAAAATGGACTTCAATCCTGTTTTACACTACATAAAGCGGCAAACTATGGTTTAGCCCCTTCATAAATCATATCCTGGATCCGCCACTGGTCCCAAGAGGATAAGTTTCATCTTTACTCTCTGTTCAAATCGGAATTTGTTTAAGTTAATAATTTTCGGTTACAAAGTTTATCTCCAAAGAACAAAATGGTTATTAGATAACAACAAGCGATTTTCTGCAAACGGTTCGGCGTTTTAAAGCAACATATAATGACAATGGCGGACACTCTACCAAAACCGGGAATGGTTTAAATTTACTAATACTTCCGGTTTCAATACTGATTTCCGTAGAGCAAAAACGGTAAGAGATATCGAGATATAGTTTTATCTAATCGATTCAGCTTAACAATATTACGTTCTACCTTCTTTTTATCTATCTACTGAAGCCGAACGGGATTCAAATTAACGATTTCCGATTTCAATCTTTAGCGCCATAGAACAAAAGCAATAAGTGATAGCGACTAATGGCTTTCTGATATGGATTCAGTGACGGAGGAACAGATTCTATCTATGATCTTATTAATCTATTGTAACCATTATTTACTTATTATTACCCTATTATTATATCCCTATGCCGTAAGCGTTGTGGATCATCGATGGGCAACTAGCGACATCCGCGGTGGCCCCACTTCCGTTTTGAAAATTATATCACTAGAGGCTCACCAGCGGCAGAGACGTGACGAAACGCCAATCAACCTCAACATTATTTCCCGACAAAATTTGTTAAATAGCCTCTATGCGTGATTTTATTACATGTTGTGAGTCTAAAAGCACTAAAGGCGAAACAAACAGTACCCCTGGGTGGGAGCGAACAACCAACTATATGATTACTAATCGTGAGTTCTTCCGTTTTCACACGGAAGCGATGCAGAAAACTTGGCTTGTAGAGGGACAAATCATTGAGGTCCTTTTAATTTTGCTAATAAGAGTGCTTCTTTAACCTTGTATATTCGACGATAATTGTTTGGGATCATACAAAGTGCGTTCGACATGTAATTTTGTAACAAAATGACGGTCGTACATTTACTTTATTTCAGACTTCTTCCGCATGCACCTTCTAATGATCGGGAAGAGGTTTATTTGAGAAATATTTGGAAAGCTCATTTAAACTTCCTTCCTGGAAACAGAATGGGTATTTCAATTAAAGTAATGTTATGAAAACTAATAAGGGAAAGAGAGATTTTGGTAAACGATCTTCGAGTCATCTTTCGCGAGGTAGTAGTGCGCATTCAAAGTGTTACCACAATAGCCAGTAATAGCAGATAAAAAGCGTCTTAAAGTTTTGACTCGCAGTATATATGACTCAACGCGTTAAGTTATCAAGTGACTTCGTGGCAAAGTAAGGAGCATCTACATCTCACGCGCGCAGAGTCCCGGGTTTGGTAGAGTGTTCGCCTTTGTCATGATACGTTGCTTTCAAACGCTGAATCGTTTGCAGAAAACCACTTGTTGTTATTTATAACCATTTTCTTCTATGGAGATAAACGTTGCAACCGGAAATGATTAAGTTGAAGAACTTCCGATTTGAACAGAGAGTAAACAGAGGAAATAAAACCTATCCTTGGGACGGTGAATCGATTGCAAGACCCGTTATCTCTTTATGTTTTACCGTTTTTCCCATGATACCTGTCGACGGACGGACAGACGGACATAGCTGTTCTATAAGTCTATAGATGCTTATGCATACCAAAGTTTAGAAGTCTCATACCTAAAGTGAACCTGATTCCTTTTTTGCATTGAATGCTAATTTTCAGTATAAAACACTAGTTTCTGCCAGCAATCAAAACTGGATAACAGAAGTTTGTCTGTAGTGAAAACTTTGTTGTTTCTAAATACATTTACCTATATTTGATTTGTGTGATAGACTTCATGTAGAAAGGAAAAGATTGCTTTATTCGTATTAAGACTACTGTGCTAAGCACAACACAGAACATATAGGCACGAATACAAGCTAGTGGTTAGATCGAGTCTCGCAGGTAACTGCCTAAAGGAAAGACAGGTTGGCACAGCAGTAGTGATAGCCGACGAAATAACACAAACAAGCATTGAATCTTTGAACAACCACAAAAAGACTGTGTGAGCCATTGCCTCGGCTTGGTTTGGTCCAACTTGGCCGGCTCAGTATTGTGAGGTATGGGCTCGGCTCACTTGTCGGTTCGGCTCGGTGGGGACTGAGCCGCTTGAGCCGTTGACAACACTACAGTCTAATACTTCAGGTTGCTCAACCACACCCACCGGTTTTCACTGGGCCAGTGCGGCCCCTAGCTTCGTAATAGTTTGTAGTAATACGAACTGTTCATTCGTATTCATTTTCTTCACCCTCGCAATCAGCTACCGAATCACGGTGATTAAATTATACATGTGTATTTTATTTTATATTTACTAACATATTTACGATACATCCAAAGATCATTATTTCTGTAAAATGTTTTTAATTTTCAGGAAGCAAAGAGTGAATATCCTACTTGGCTTGCAGAGACTATTCAGAGTAAATGTTTTACTTTAGGAATATTTCATTAAACCTTAGCCATATGTTAATTACCGTTTCAAATATTTATATATTTCCCCTTCCGTTAGGATAATGATTATAAATGAAGTTTCCTCTTTTTTATAAAATTCTTGATAATTGTAATACTTTATTAAGGTACGTGATTCTGTATTATTTGGAAATATTCAAATAAACTAGAATGAAGACGATAATACTAAGCAACTTATTTGAACAAAACATTGTTGTTTAAGAAGTTGACAGAATCAAGATTTCCTTTTAAAAAAAGGAAACGTAGGCTATGCGATTCGAACTGATGGTCATGGATAAAAACAAAATACTCATGAAGCGTGCTCTAACCTCCTACTCCACGAAGGTATGTTAACATTTATTATCTCAGTAAACGCATATTAGAAAATCACTGCCACAGACTGCCTGATCGCTTTGCATATTTTGTGGCTTATTTCTTTTCATTTGTTTATTTACGTATAAAATGTTTAATATCTATTATTATTAGAGCTGTGCAATATGTATAGTAACTAACATTATGAAAGATTTAAGTTGTATTTCTAATAAAGCATAAAAGTCCCTGTCTCTGCAAATTTCGCCGCGCGTTTGCCACAATTATATATATTTAGAAATATGTTGTTTTCTTTTTCTGCATATTTCTAAGAAGACATTTAACATTTTCTATCGTAAGAAAGAGAGTTACTTCTAATTATGTAATTTTGAAAGACATGCGACAGAAATTCTGGACAGAAGTGTCGTTTCTTCTTTTATTTATACTCCAATTCTGGACACAGACAAAACCAATTTCCTCCATTTTATTGTTTTTTTCAAAACAAATCACGTAATGACCCATAACATTGGTTCGGTCTTACTTATTAGTTCTAAACTTCATGAGTCTCAATTCGTTTTTTTCCTTTCCTTTAATTGTGCTGAAGAAATAAAAATGTTTCTGCGTGCGCGGGAATCCATCCGTGGACTACAAGATCTTCAGACCACCTTGCTATCGAATACTCTACGAGGGAGAATGGCCAGAGCATAGAAACTGTTTCTTTGCTCGAGACATACGCACATTACTCTGGCTTCGTTACCTTGACCTGTGTGCGAATTTCCACAATTGACTCGGTCTTCAAATTTTACACGTGATTTCGCTAATAAGTTATTGTTAGCTTCAATGCTACATGCAACGTTGATAAAGCATTAAAGGAATAACACAAATTACCAATAGTGATCGAACTTACAACTCTAGTGATCAGAAGGATTCTATTCAAGATGTCAGCTCACCTTCATATCTAGCAAACGACCCGCGTTCTACTCCCGGCAGGAGTTCATATGTTTCGGATTCCACATTAATAGGTTCCATCTCATATAGCCTTGCTACTTAAAGGGACTTTAAACTCAAAATCAACCTAACCTATCTAGAAAAAGTGCGAAACAAAATTCATTAATACTACCAGCTAACACATATTTATACTCCATTTTTTGTTCTCATAAAATAATAATTCTATCTCTCAATCCATAAATATGATAATATTATTACATTCATGTGTAAACCTAAAAAGAATCTGAAATAAACTCTTTGAAATAAGAGAGAAATAGGAACATATCTCTTTTGTTCCTATTAATGTGTCCCTTTCTTTCGCTAACTTATTGTCTACTGTTTAAATTGCAAGAAATGATCATATTTCTTCGCAATGATGTGAATATAAAATAAAATTTATGCCTTCAAGGGGAATCGATCTGGGGACTCCGTGAACTTGAGCCCACGGTGTTACTGATTACACAATCGAGACTTGCTTGCAAGTTAAGCGCTACATTGAGTGATTTCTCTTAAGAGTCCAAGCACTTTACATCTCATTGTATTTTTTCCTTGTTTCGTTTATACTGACAAATAGGAAGCTACTGGCAAAATGATATGGGAGAAATGTGTAGTATTTTATTTTCATAGCAGCAAGAGGCAAGATACTATCCCGCGGAAAAGATGCATAAACTTTCTTGACAGAGAATACCGTAGACAACACAAAATTCCCAGTGTTTTACTGCCACATATTCATACTTGAACATTTTTGGTTCTTTACCTAGTCTCAAAAGATGTCAACAGGTAAATTTGCACTAATCTGATGATACGATTTGTAAAATTTTCTATCAACGAGAGACTATTGAAAAATGAGTCCCAGGCCACCAACCAATGGCATATTCTAGTAACCAATTGCATCGTGGGAGCAGACTATGCAATCGCAAATGCGTTGAGGAAACTACTTACAACCCGTAACTAGTGTTGTAAAAAAAAAACTTTTTTTGTGTGAAATTTTTAAAATAAAAACTTCGTACTTTTCATGTTTTTTTTTTCAAATGCCTGTTTTTTTTTTCTGGCAACTATTATTGATTGATTTATGTTGAAGGTTATTGAAATAATCAACAGAACTTGAGTCGATTGTAACTCGATAGCCCTTGTAACTTACAAATCTTTTGTTTCTTTGTACCTATACGAGCAAAATCGAGTGATTATCCCTTTCGGACCCTGGTCATTTTTAGAGGTATGATACATTTTAGTTAGTGATTTTTTGCTCAAAAACCACTTACCCGATTGATATGTTAAGACCTTGCTTCTTAAGAAAAGATATGTGTCTTCTTTTTTGTGTTAGTTACATTGCAGTGTTGCCAACGGTTGTAAATTATTGAGGTAAATGTAGGGGTGAAAAGTTACAAAAAATTCCCTAACCGAATTTAATTTTTTTTGTACCTAGCACCACTGTTGCCATATAGGTCCAAGTCATCTAAAAAATTATTTGATGTCTTCGACAGGTACAGTGAAGACTTGAAGTCACTGACTTCCATACAAACAGGGAAAGAAAAAATTCTCTATCATCAAAACATGAAATTTTGACACTTTTTACGCCTCAGAAGCAAAAATCAACAGATATGCCGGCCCCACAGCTTGTCTAATTATCCTATAGAAACTTTTTATTGTGCGTTCCGTAGGCCAAAGAGTAGGCTTTGAGGCAGTGGTACGTTTTTTAATGTAGCCAGCAATAGGGAAATAATAGAGCTGAAAAGGCGAATTTTGCAAATTTTTCACCTAAAATCGGGAATTAATTTTTTTGGCTAGAAACTCTGCCATCAGACAGACGCAAGCTATCCGAAACTAACCCTTGGTACCCCAAGAATATACCCTACAAGTATCAATGCGAAATCTAACAAAGTCAGTATGAAGTTTAAAAAAAAACTCATTATTCTACCGAAAATTTTTATTGTGCGCTGTGTGGGCTAACGACGAGGCTGTCAGACATTGGTACGTATGTTTGAATGTAGCCAACGAGAGGGAAATAATAGAAAAAAGGGAGTTTTACCAAATTGTCCCCCTAAAATCGGGAATTAATATTTTAAAATAAACACTGGTGCACTATCAATATATTCTAAAAGTATCATGACGATATTTAAGGAACAAAGCTTCTAATTACCAAAAATATATTACGGTAAACAGAAAAGTACGAAACAATCAGGGGTTAGAACGTAAATCCGAATTCTTCGTGCTCCCCCTAATTACCTCACTGTAACGATATGTACCCGCATTTTTCAGTAAAAACAAATGTTCTACTGGCATAAGTTTACTTGCAGTCGGAAGTAAAGGTACGGATTTATAAACAAAAATTTCGAATTTTCGGCCAAATTTAAAGAAATTTTAATTGCCATAGTTGGCAACACTACGCGCAGGCCTGTTTAATTGATGTCAAAGATTAGGTATCCATCCAACCTATCTACCTGACAAGTGTTACGGAGATCTCACTAGAACGAAGGAAGCTACAGGGGGAAAAATAAAGAAAATTCGTAAATTCTAAAATTTTTTCACTGGGGCGAAATTTGAGAAGGAAATTCGACACCCAGAAGAAAAAGGAACTAATATGATAAGCTATGGTCCAACCCTATTTGCCAAAACTATATCCCAATATCTTAGTTAGAGTCCACACACGAGTGAATTAAAAAAGTGACATACCCGCATGTGTCACTTTGATCACCTGGGTCCGACTAATAATAATATCGTTGTTGTAAACAATCACTTTATAAGGATTTTTTTTTTTGCTGAGAAATGCCGATTGTTTCAAAATGAATATCGGGTTTTAAGTGTTCGTAGCACTTATTATATTTTACGTACATTTATAAACAATACATCAATTAAAAGAGCACTTCAAATAGTTTTTGCTATAAGTGTTCGATGGGAGCTTCATTTGTAACACGGCACACATCGAGTCGATAGGCGAGAAAGGCCCATAACCCTAAACTTTCCGGCATGTGACACAAAACACATTCAACTTAGGAGAGTCTCGTTTCAACTGTATTATCTCCAGGGAATTTGCTGACCGCCAGATCCGAACATTATCATTGTTCACATTAGCACTTAAGTGAAATGTCGATTTATCACTGAAGACGCCACGATCAATCAGATCTTTCTTGTCATGCAGCAATATTTCAATTGCGAAATTGGCACGTAAACCGTAGTCTGTAGTCTTCAGACCTTTAGCAACTGCAAACGATAAGGACGTAGCTGTAAGTGTCTCCTAAGGGGGATCTTACACATTTAACAGTGGTTTCTCAATCCCCATAATCTTTAAGCAGGCGGTTGCACTGTAACTACAGATTCAATCTTTGCAAAACCAGCTCCCGCCAAGTGAACTTTGTGGTGAACAAACACCGTGTGCGTGGGTTTTCTCGGAGTTCTCCCGTTTTCTCTCACTTTCTTCATTCCACCATTTCATTCATTACTCACCATCACCGTCTACTTTAGCCGAACTGGCATAATCGTGGGACGTAAAACTCAAAGATTTCATTTCATTTTTTCAATCTTTGCAAAAGTAAAACAAAAACCTTTCTGCTCTCCAGTCTCCATCTTTGCTACTAGCTCTTTCTAACGGCAGACAGAGGAAACAATGCATGTACATTTACAAAACCGTTTGATTTGCTCTTTCATTTGGAATATGTATAATTGTAAGTTAATTGTATTGGATACTACAAAGTTTCAGAACCCAAATATTCACTTTGAAACACCCTGCATTACTTCAAATTATGTCATCCTATATTCATGTCTTGTATGTATTATCTGACAAAAAAGTAAATGTACACCTATTTTTCGAGTCTGGCATTCCTGTGCTCCATCCGTGGAGAGTATGAGAATTAAATCAATCAAATGTTTACAGAGGGACAAGAAGAAAAGTCTAATCTGAATAAGATATTGCAGAGGGGAACAAGCTATGAATACGAATAGTGCATAGTGTAAATAAAGGACGACACCCAAAAAGAAAGCCAGAAACCGCTGTTAAACGAAAAAAAGAATAAAAATTGTCGAAGTGGGAACATAAAACACAAAAATAACAAATACGCCGACATTAAACGTTTATCACGCCATGATCTTGGTGTAGTTGTTAAGGTGATGGCTTACAAATGCAAAGGACGTCAGTTCGAATCCCCGGCAAAGACATTTTTAAAATTTTTTGTTAATAATACATACAGCTCGTGAGAGATGGTAAAAGAGGTCGTATTTAGTCTTTCGTAACAATTATTATTGGTAATGTTTAGTACTGATAATACTTTTTGGTTTTGCGTATTGCTTTTATTGTTTTCTTCATTTCGAAAGAGAAGAATATCCGAACAAATGCCATCAAAATTCCTCCTAGTTTCAATGTAAACGCCATTTGCAATTTGTAAAGAATAAAAATTGAACGTTCCGACGTAGCTACAAAAAGGAAAAAAAAAACATGAAAGTGGGAGGGGTTCGAACCCATTCTCATGGTTATTAAAAATACAATCTCTACATGCCTTACACCTCTCGAGCATGTTTCTACGTTAACAAATAACAGGCTTGTGTTTAGGTTAGGCTAGTCAATACGCTTTGCAAAGAGGCCCGGTTTACCTCTGACGCAGCACAGGTGCGAGAAGGGAGAGGCGAGCAAAACACTTTTTCTCTCTCCCTCTGTGTGTCTATTTATCTATCTATCTATCTATCTATCTATCTATCTATCTATCTATCTATCTATCTATCTACCTATATATATATATATATATATATATATATATATATATATATATATATATAACGCTATTCGAGAACGCCATAACCACCCTAATTTTCAGCGGATTGAGACGAAGCTTGGCCCAAACATTAATTGTTGAAATATCTTGATGATTTCGTTAACCAGAATAATCAGATGAAAATGTTCAAAATGGCGGCCCTTCAAAATCAAGGCAACCAAATTTCGCCGATAAATAGGTATTCAGAAAGTTTGAATAACTTTTCCTCTTTTACTGAAATATTTGTGTGCAAGGACTTATCCTCTTTTATAGAAATATTGGACCCGATTAATCGCCTAAAGAAGGTTCACGCACTTTCGCTACGTTCAGGTTTTTCTTTTCTTTTTTTGCAGGAGGGGGGGATATTTTCTTATAGGAACAAGATGATTATTAGCGATGAAATGAAATCACACATTGAAAGTGAAGTAACTTGTGAAACGTGTTATTTGAAAGAATAATATAATAAATGTGTCCTAAACAGAGAACTGTAAATCATGTATTTCGAGTTGGGGAGCGTGAATGGCGAGGAGTCTTCTTTCATTTGCTTTTTAGTAACACATTGCATAGCAAATAAAGGTAGGCAACATTAGTGGTAAGTAATAATAATAATAATAATAATAATAATAATAATAATAATAATAATAATAATAATAATAATAATAATAATAATAATAATAGGTGTTGTTTGTGGCAAGGCAATATCTTCTTCAATTCTTCTTCAAACGGAATGATTGTAACGTCATATCTCCCTTACAAACAAAATAATAGCAATTTATATCGAGAGAACGGGAAATTGTCGAGTGATTGGAGCAACGTTGGACACTACGCACTCATAGTACTCAGAAAAATAAGCGTTTTAATGCAAAATGAACGAAGAGTCGTTGTCATAGGGAGTCATGGGGTCACGGCAGAGCCCTCTTTAGGCAAAATGTCGATAACTTATATCGAGAGAACAGGAGGTGATAGTGGGATGGGACCAACGTTGGACACCATGGACCCATAAGGTGCATCGAAAAAATTTAGGGGGGGCGCCAGCCAGCCTTACTTATTTCCACATAATAATATAAAATTATATTGTCGAAATACACACACGAGTTAGATAGTATTATTTCATATTATTATTATTATTATTATTATTATTATTATTATTATTATTATTATTAGCAAAAGCGCCTTTTCATTATGTGTGCATGTTTGACATGAAACCAAAGAGGAGATTCATCATTCGTAGAAAGAATAAGAATAGCCAGTTACTTGAACTGTGAAGGACGGCGAAAAATACGAAAAGAGTGACTACCTGCATAGAAAAGAAAAAAGACTTTCTATCAAATGGATAAAAAATCAAGCCGAGATAGATTCAAACTCGCAAGTACGGCGCAAAAAGCCAGTGCTTTGTCCTCTTTTTTTAACTGACTCACCGAACGTGTTTCTGTAACTTACTTATTACTAATTTATTTGCTTCACACGTTTAACTTGCTTTTTCTAATAACTTATAACGTCAGGGACACGAACACAGCAACATCGAGGACAGATAAAAATCATAAATGCTTTCCCGCCGGGAATTGAACCTGGGACACCATACACCAAAGGCTCACGTGCTAGCCACTTGACAAGCGGGGAGGGCATCGCTCACCTCCTGTGTCGTTAGGGATTACGACCACTGTATTGCCAGCTATCACTTCTCTGGGTTGTATACTATGATCACATGTTCCTTCTTTGCTGGAAGAGTTAAACCTACATTCTATGTAATACATGATGTATTTAGACCTACATGCTCTTCATATAATGTAATAAAATGTCATGCTGGGAATAAGAAAAAGAACATTTCTTGGACAAAACGGAAATTATTGGCATCAGAAATATTTATCTACGAGGTATGCGCAGTAGTATATTTCAGAATAGTTACTGTTTAGTTCAGTAAACGAAGAAAGGGGTATAAAAAAGCAAATAGAGTAGAGCGTCGATTATCCGAACGCCGGTCAACCGAACGACCGCTTAATCGAACTGTGTACTCGCTCGCACCTGTTACTCTCCCACTCTACTGTCCATCATCCCCCTCACTCCCAAAACAAGTTTCCCACAGTAGTCGCCGCACTGAGCCACCGCTGGGGGAACTTTGCTTCTAATGGGACCTTCATAAGGCGCTGCTGACCGGCCAAGCCGCCAGTCGCTGTGTTTGAACATTCAGCACACCTCTGTGGTTTGGCAGTGGCTGTAGAAGTACAGTCCAGTACATTGCAGTACAGTACAGTACAGTAGAGTACAGTACAGTACAGTACAGTTCGATTATCCGAACAAACCAGTTTTCCGAACATCCATGTCCCCCAATTACTTCGGATAATCGACGATCTACTCTATGTCGTATCAACGAGATCGACCAGAGTTGACAGGCGGAAGCAGATATGTAGTAATACAACAACTTGGTTAAATTGATAATTGGTTGTGTATCCTGTAGTAGATCGTATCACAACTTTACGGGAGAGCAGAAAAAGACTTACTAACGCTATCATATAGTGAGCTTTAGTAACACGATCATATAGACACAAATGAATGTTACTGTGAGTAATACAACTTGGATTTAACGAAAGCTGTTTAGATATTCAACGGTTTGCAGGGTTGTATAATACACAATACAATTCTTCATTCCTCAGTTTGCAGTAGCTAGATACATGCAATTTCTGGTTAGATACTGAAACTCCTGTAGGATTTTAATACATGTCGTATTTCAGGATACAAAATGCTTTGCATTACTTGTTTGTTTGTAGACAGCTACTAGCTTAGTGTTCTGAAAGTTGTCTATAAACTAGGGATAGACAATTCTGGAATTATTAGTTTCCGGACTCCCGAAAGTAAAACCGGACAAATTCCGGAATTCGGAAAATTACGATTTTGGAATAATTCCGGAATTCGGAAAAATCCGGAATTTAGAAATTTCTGATTTCTTTAACATTTCGGAATTCGAAAAAATCCGGGTTATTTCGAAATCCGGAGTTTTTTCTCAATTCCGGAATGTTCTAAATTCCGGATTCTTCCCGAGTTCTGGAATTCTTGTGAATTCTGGAGTTTAACTGAATTCCATAATTGTCCGAAATCGGGAAAGTGAAAGTTCCGCTTCCGAAAAATGAATTTATTTTTGTTAATATGAATCGTGGCGGAAATAAGTCTTTGACCACGTAATGGCGACTATTTCGGTTTGGTATAATGTTGCCCACGAAAAGAGGAATTTCTCATCTCGTTTCTAAAACAAACAAAATAACATGAGAATTAACATTTTACATTCGAGACGGGACAAGGCTAACTCAAATTTTTCGTCTCGCTTTGGAGATGAGAATCGAGACGAGACGAAAAGTATCGTAGACATTTCCCGTCTTGTCTCGATTCTCGAAATAGTGTATGTCCATTCTTTAAGTAACAATTGCTCTGTAGACTGAATCTCATAGGCAATTTCGTTACGAATGTTTGAAACGAACCGGTAATGTTCCTGTGATGATATTTCCACCAAAGTGCATGCCGAAGTTAATTTATTTGATGATCTAGAGACAATTTAGTGCCCATTAATAAACTAAATAACATACAATGGACAAATAACATAAATATATAGTATTATACAGTAATTTCGCCGTGAATGTTCAATAGTATAATATTAATAATAATAATAATAATAATAATAATAATAATAATAATAATAATAATAATAATAATAATAATAATAATAATAATAATTTTTCATCGGTCCTGCGCGGAAAGTGAGAATTAAATCAATCACATGTATAGTCAAGGTAAGGAGAAAAGCCTAAACTGAATAAGACATTGAAGCGGATCACAAGCTGGGAATAAGAATAGTGCGTGGTGTAAATAAAGGAAGACACCGAAAGAGAAATCCAGAAACAGCAGGTAAACGGAGAAAAAAGAGTAGAACTTATTCAAGTGGAAACAAAATACAAATACGAATAGGGATGAGCACGAGTCCAGCCAAAATTCGACTCGACTCGAGTTCAATTCGAGTCGAGTCAAAGGTAATTTTGTTGAGTTGAGTTCCGAGCGAAGTCGCTGTTTTCGAGGTCGAGTTTCGAGTTGAGTTGAGTTTGATAACGGCTGGCTCGCTCGTTCAGCTCGTTTTAACTCGTTTTCAAATAATGGCATGATTAGACTGGAAAGCGAAAGCCATGAGAAATGTAGGCAATAATGTGGAATACTTTTAGTGTTACTCACGACAGGATGCATCTCGTCCCGTAATTTTAGTGCATCTCGTGGGCAATTTAAGTGTGTCTCGTCTCGTCTAGATAACGAGAAGATAGGAGTTTTTTATTATTATTACGAGACAGCCCCAAATGTCGTAATCACGAATATAAGTATATACTGTAGTTCTTAAAATCAAGGCTGAGACCTGCACGGTCGAATTCTTGAGCCCAAGCAGAAGACCAACCCGGGTAGTGATATCAACCGGCTCGGCTCGTATCAACTGAGCGAACAGCACGAGTCGGCTCGGTTGGGATGAGCCGTCGGCTCGGCCCAATTGAGCCGATGACCTGAGCTGGCTCAGTTGGAACGAGCCATCGACTCATCTCAATTGAGCAGATGGCTCAATCTTCACGGTTGAGATGGGTCACCTACTCGAACAGCTAAGTTGAAACTAGTCTATCGGCACGGTTCGACTCAGCTCAACTAAGCCGATGGCTCAAATCGGTTCGGTTGGGTGATCTCTTGGCTCGGCTCACTTCTCGGTTCGGTTCGATAGTCAATGAACTGTAAGCCGAGCCGCTCGAGCCGTTAAGAATCCTAAACCCGGTTCCAGCTGTTTTGAACATGTTTGGCTGAAGACTATAACTTTTAACAATTTTTGACTCGAGCCCGAATACTTACCCCTTCGGAACTCAAACACAGAACGTGACCGATGTCCTTGCCTCCTGAAGATTTTCGACGACCGAGATCGACAGTCAATTAGCTTTTACTATTCAGATATAAACCACATATATTTTAAAGATTATACACGGTGTTGATATAATAATAATAATAAAGTTAAAAGTTTTGAACTTGCCCTAAAATTTGCCAAAACTTACTTAAAATTAGATATTTCGGGGAAACGGTTCCGTACCTTCAAGACACACCTCTGCAACAACCAACATTATAAACTAAAGCATTCCATTGAAGTTTCATGTTGAAAGTATTCTACTGTATGTTTTAAGGAAAATAACTGAAATAAAAATAACTGAATATCACGCAACAGTAAGGCATATAATAAACTAGTTTTTAGTATATGCAGAGGTAAATCTAAAGGCTTTGCTACAAAATATTTACATAGAGTATAATTAAACGAGCTCTGAAATACAATGTAACGAAATAGCCTATGAGATTCAGTCTACAGAGCAATAGTTACTTAAAGAATGGACATACAATATTTCGAGAATCGAGACAAGACGGGACATGTCTACGATACTTTTCGTTTCGTATCGATTCTCATCTCCAAAGCGAGACGAAAATTTTGAGTTAGCCTTGTCCCCTCTCTAATGTAAAATGTTAATTCTCATGTTATTTTGTTTGTTTTAGAAACGAGATGAGAAATTCCTCTTCTCGTGTGCAACATTAAACCAAACCGAAATATTATTTCCAAATGTCACCTTTTTGCTTGTAATGGTATGACCTGAGCGATAATTAGCTCCTAGCTTTTAATCTTCTACGAGATAATAATAATAATTATTATTACTATTGTTATTCCTGAAGATTTGATAGTTCAAGTATTGAAAAAAACCAAGTATTAAAATATCTTAATATAATAAAACGTATGTCATCACCGATCAATCGCCATCAAAAATCCTAAAGTAAAAAAAAATAATTGCGACGTGCATTTGCACAAGCACCTTGACCACTGAACCGCGATCGCTACGCGGTGAACGATTCGTCTTTAGTCTGGTTACGTTAGGTTTCTTTGTCTCCGCTTGCAAACTTGTATGTTATATTTCTTCGATTCAAGATGTCTTTTGTATTTCTTTTATGATGTCGGCAAAGTTTACATTAATAACTTGAGTTTGTTTTTTCTCCACACGAAACTGCAAATACGATAGATTGAATTTTCATACTCTCCATTTCTTTCAAAGCAGTCGCCATTACGTGGTCAAAGACTTATTTCCGCCACGACTCATATTAACCAAAATAAATTCATTTTTCGGAAGCGGAACTTTCACTTCCCGGTTTTCGGAAAATTATGGAATTCAGTTAAACTCCGGAATTTAGAAAAATTCCAGAACTCGGAAAGAATCCGGTATTTAGAACATTCCGGAATTGAGAAAAACGCCGGATTTTTCCGAATTCCGAAATGTTAACGAAATCAAAAATTTCTAAATTCCGGATTTTTCCGAATTCCGGGATTATTTCAAAATCGGAATTTTCCGAATTTTGAAATATGTCCGGTTTAACTTTCGGGGGAGTCCGGAAAGTAATAATTCCGGAATTGGCTATCCCTAGTTTATACACAACCTTTAAGAACACTAAGCTAGTAGCTGTCTACAAGCAAACAGGTAATGCAAAGCATTTTGTATCCTGCAATACGTCATGTATTAAAATCCTACAGGAGTTTCAGTACCTAACCAGAAATTGCATGTATTTAGCTACTGGAAGCTGAGGTATGAAAAATTGTTTTGTGTCTTACCTTTCTGTGTCTTATAAAACCCTGCAAACCATTGAATATCTAAATGGCTTTCGTTAAATCCAAGTTGTATTACTCACAGTTACATCTATTTGTGTCTATATGATCGTGTTACTAAATCTTACTATATGAAAGCGTTAGTAAGTTTTTCTCTGCTGTCCCGTAAAGTTGTGATACGATCTACTACAGGATACACAACCAATTACCAATTTAACCAAGTTGTTGTATTACTTCACATCTGCTTCCGCCTCTGTCAACTCTAGTCGATTTCGTTGATACGATATATTTGCTTTTTTATACCCCTTTCATCGTTTACTGAACTAAACTGTAACTATTCTGAAATATACTACTGCGCATGCCTCGTAGATAAATACTTCTGATGCCAATAATTTCCGTTTTGTCCAAGGAATGTTCTTTTTCTTATTCCCAGCATGACCATTTTATTACATTATATGAAGAGCATGTAGGTCTAAATATCTCATGTATTACATAGAATGTAGGTTTAACTCTTCCAGCAAAGAAGGAACATGTGATCATAGTAAACAACCCAGAGAAGTGATAGGTGACAATACAGTGGTCATAATTTCTAATGACACATGA
Organism: Thermobia domestica; assembly: GCF_964235325.1. Taxonomy (NCBI): domain Eukaryota; kingdom Metazoa; phylum Arthropoda; class Insecta; order Zygentoma; family Lepismatidae; genus Thermobia; species Thermobia domestica. Next base: position 145,196,232 of record NC_137456.1, on the reverse strand, counting down.
GGAGAGCGATGCCCTCCCCGCTGGTCTAGTGGCTAGCACGTGCGCTTTTGGTGTATGGTGTCCCGGGTTCGATTCCCGGCGGGAGAGTTTTTATGATTTTTATCTGTTTTCGATGTTTCTGTGTTCGTGTCCCTGACGTTATAAGTTATTAGAAAAAGCAAGTTAAACGAGTGAAGCAAGAAAAATTAGCAATATATAAGTTACAGAAACACGTTCGGTGAGTCAGTTAAAAAAAGTGGATAAAGCACTGGGTTTTCGCGCCGACCATGTGACTTCGAACCTAAGTCGACTTGATTTTTTTATCCATTTGAGAGAAAGTATTCTTTCTTTTCTATACAGATTGTCACTCTTTTCGTATTTTTCGCCGTCCTTCACAGTTCAAGAAACTGGCTATTCTTATTCTTTCTACGAATGATGAATCTCCTCTTTGGTTTCATGTCAAACATGCACACATAATGAAAAGGCGCTGTTGCTAATAATAATAATAATAATAATAATAATAATAATAATAATAATAATAATAATAATAATAATAATAATAATAATAATAATAATAAGAAATAATACTATCTAACTCGTGTGTGTATTTCTACAATATAATTTTTTAATTATTATATGGAAATAAGTAAGGCTGGCTGGCGCCCCCCCTAAATTTTTTCGATGCACCTTATGGGTCCATGGTGTCCAACGTTGGTCCCATCCCACTATCACCTCCTGTTCTCTCGATATAAGTTATCGACATTTTGCCTAAAGAGGGCTCTGCCGTGACCCCATGACTCCCTATGACAATGACTCTTCGTTCATTTTGCATCGAAACGCTTATTTTTCTGAGTACTATGAGTGCATAGTGTCCAACGTTGCTCCAATCACTCGACAATTTCCCGTTCTCTCGATATAAATTGCTATTATTTTGTTTGTAAGGGAGATATGACGTTACAATCATTCCGTTTGAAGAAGAATTGAAGAAGATATTGCCTTGCCACAAACAACACCTATTATTATTATTATTATTATTATTATTATTATTATTATTATTATTATTATTATTATTATTATTATTATTATTATTATTATTACTTACCACTAATGTTGCCTACCTTTATTTGCAATGCAATGTGTTACTAAAAAGCAAATGAAAGAAGACTCCTCGCCATTCACGCCCCCCAACTCGAAATACATGATTTACAGTTCTCTGTTTAGTTGACACCACATTTATTATATTATTCTTTCAAATAACACGTTTCACAAGTTACTTCACTTTCAATGTGTGATTTCATTTCATCGCTAATAATCATCTTGTTCCTATAAGAAAATAACCCCCCCTCCTGCAAAAAAAGAAAAGAAAAACCTGAACGTAGCGAAAGTGCGTGAACCTTCTTTAGGCGATTAATCGGGTCCAATATTTCTATAAAAGAGGATAAGTCCTTGCACACAAATATTTCAGTAAAAGAGGAAAAGTTATTCAAACTTTCTGAATACCTATTTATCGGCGAAATTTGGTTCCCTTGAGTTTGAAGGGCCGCCATTTTGAACATTTTCATCTGATTATTCTGGTTAACGAAATCATCAAGATATTTCAACAATTAATGTTTGTGCCAAGCTTCGTCTCAATCCGCTGAAAATTAGGGTGGTTATGGCGTTCTCAAATAGCGTTATATATATATATATATATATATATATATATATATATATATATATATATATAGGTAGATAGATAGATAGATAGATAGATAGATAAATAGACACACAGAGGGAGAGAGAAAAAGTGTTTTGCTCGCTTCTCCCTTCTCGCACCTGTGCTGCGTCAGAGGTAAACCGGGCCTCTTTGCAAAGCGTATTGACCAGACTAACCTAAACACAAGCCTGTTATTTGTTAACGTAGAAACATGCTCGGGAAGTGTAAGGCATGTAGAGATTGTATTTTTAATAACCATGAGAATGGGTTCGAACCCCTCCACTTCCATGTTTTTTTTTACTTTTTGCAGCTACGTCGGAACGTTCAATTTTTATTCTTTACAAATTGCAAATGGCGTTTACATTGAAACTAGGAGGAATTTTGATGGCATTTGTTCGGATATTCTTCTCTTTCGAAATGAAAAAAAAAACGATAAAAGCAATACGCAAAGCCAAAAAGTATTATCAGTACTAAACATTACCAATAATAATTGTTACGAAAGACTAAATACGACCTCTTTTACCATCTCTCATAAGCTGTATGTATTATTAACAAAAATTTTTAAAAATGTTTCTGCCGGGGATTCGAACTGGCGTCCTTTGCATTTTTAAACCAGCACCTTAACCACTACACCAAGATCATGGCGTGATAAATGTTTAATTGTCGGCGTATTTGTTATTTTTGTGTTTTGTGTTCCCACTTCGACAATTTTCACACTTTTTTTCGTTTAACAGCGGTTTCTGGCTTTCTCTTTGGGTGCCGTCCTTTATTCTCTCTTTGGGTGCCGTGCACTATTCGTATTCACAGCTTGTTCCCCTCTGCAATATCTTATTCAGATTAAACTTTTCTTCTTGTCCCTCAGTAAACATGTGATTGATTTAATTCTCATACTCTCCATGGATGGAGTGCAGGAATGCCAGACTCGAAAAATAGGTGTACATTTACTTTTCTGGCAGATAATACATATCATCTGGGCCGAATTTAGGCACTTTGTCGCCCCGTGCAATGGCGTAATTTGCCGCCTCCCCCTTTCTCCAGAAAGAACAAATCTTAAAAGTCTTGATTTTAAGTATGACACTCCAGCATAAATAACGAAAAGGAGGGAAACTGCACTCGTACTCAGAAAGGCTTAAATACTTACTAGAAATACAATCTCGTTGTGTCTGTTTTTTCTTTAAATAATAATATGTTATTTTAGTGAAAGATAATGCAAACACACCTGCAGTGAAGATACGGTAATCCTTTTTATAGAATTCAATATTGACCTTTAATCTTAATATATCAGTTTGCAATTATAGTGCAACTAGCTCTTTTATTTCTTGATTTTCCTTCTACATCTTTAACTTCTTTTTTTTTTTAAAAAAAAAAGTTGTTTCCACCTTCAATAATAAAGATCTTATTTGTGACAAAGACATGAGTAGCTTTCGTATCAGAACTCTGATAACCAACTAAATCGAACAATAGCTCGAGAATTAAGTTCTTGTGTTTGACAACAATCAAGGAATTTGTGCCGGGATTTATTTGACCATTTGCTTTAGCACTGTCTATGTAACCTTAAACTAATACGACCTATACATAATTTATGAATTCAGTATTCAAATAGAAGGTCAGCTTAGTAAATTTAACTACCATGATCATGACGTCTGTTTCCAACAAGAAATATTTATTTTGAAAATGAAATGAAATCTTTAAGATTTACGTCCCACACTTATGTCGGTTAGGCTATAGGAGACGGTGACGATGAGAGATGAGTGAAAATGGTGAAATGAAGAAAGTGGGAGAAAACGGGAGAACCCCGAGAAAACACAAGCGCAGTGTTTGTGCACCACAAAGTCCACACGGCCCGAGCTGAGATCGAACCAGATACCACAAGTACCGGAGGTGAACGCTCTACCACTGAGCCAGCGTGCCCCGCATATTTAGTTTAAATAAAATACTTATGACAGATATTGCAGCTCGGTGCAATGCACGTGTTACACATATGGTGGGGTCCGCCCTGCATATGATATATCAAGTTGACAAATTATTTATATATGATATTTAAAAAATACTACTAAGCAAATTAGTATTAGTTTTTACCTTTAGAGATTTTTATTTTATTTTATACTGTTCGTGAAATATTTTTGGTACTTTTTAAAGGCCTACTTTCACGAAAAAAACAAATTTTCATTTATACTTTTATTTCTTGGTTGATATTGGCGAAACACTACAGAAACCCGGATTATTAGTAGGTATGCTACTGTAAATTGTAAAATATTTGTACCGTATCAGTATCTAGCGTTTAATTTATGTTGCATTTTACGTTAATACACCTACATGAAAATAATTTATACTCAAACAGACGTAAGATACATTACAAATGACTATTTAAAAAACACAAAATTTAGAAAAATACAAGAGGCAATGTTTTTTTCTAAAGGAAACGTACATTTCTGAAAAGAAATACGAATGTTTTTTTTTTATTATTTACAACACTACCGTTAACCTGAACAAATACTATTCATAGGTGCCCTGTGAGTTGCCAACGGTTAACAAGCATCAGAATATATATCGGTTTACAATTGTGCAGAGGAATCGATAATAAGTACTCTCTTCATTTCTCAGCGTTACCTATTAGAGAAGATTTGTCGGTGTCACGTTTTGGAAAGGAGTAGTGAAAGTGCTTTCTCGTCTCGAAAAGTATATTTGTTTATAGTGAAAGACCTCTGCGTGGTTTCAAACTTTGTCACTAAAATTATTTTCTCTCGTATCGTGGTCAACACTTCATACGCAAGCATGTTTCCGAAACCAATTCTGACAAGGTCCATTTGCTTAAGCTGATATGGTGGATTAAGATTACAGTGATGCATCGTGTCTTTCTCTGTTGAGGCAACAGTATTATAAATTTTTGCAGTGCTTAAAAGTAAGAAACATACCGAATAAATTTTAGCGAGTACCAAGCAAAGTTCAACACTATATTCCCTTGACGAATCTCCTACCGGATATAACCTATTTGGGCATTTTGATTCGTGACAGAAAATAACTTTGCGATGGCCGAATTGTTTCTTCATATTCCAGACCCCAGACTTCTTTAATCAAACAGACTAGTCATTAGCTGAAAGATTATAAAAGTGTGTGTGTTTTTAGCTGGAGATTACTTGGACTAACGCAGAATTGTGGTCTTCATGTTCTTAAAACACGAAAGTTCCACACATCATACGGACATTTTGTTCGCACCATCACAAGAAAATACACTTTTTAAGATAAGATAATTCCAGATATTAATATGAAAATACTTCCTAAAACAAGTGTTTAGTTTTCTTATATTTTTGAATCACAAACACACTTAACCTCATTAATATTCTAAGGAAAATGTTCATATCAAAGTTTAATAAAAATACGCATATCAATTGCACGTACTCATAATCTGAAGAGTAATGTAGATTCTATTGACGTAATATAAATTCTTTGAACCTTAATACTTTCTACGATTGTATATATAAAGGGATATCCATATTGAAAATTAGTATAAAATCAGGAAGAAAGTTGGAATTGCAGATACAACTTACACATGTATGTATGCAACATTTCAAGCAACACTTAGGTATCTATTCATATTTTCACACATACATTTTTATTCACAAGTCTTTTCAGTTAGCTTCGTGAGTGGTAATTTACAGTGTAGTTCGTTTTAGGGAAATTACAAATCCAAATAATCTTAATTTAAATCACATATACTCCAAACACTATACGAACTAAATAATTCGGAGTGACACTTTTCTTAATAGTAAATCATATATCTACTAGTTTCTTGACCAAAGTTAAACGAACATATTATTTCAGGAGTAGTAGTGCTGAACATTTTATTTAAAAGAAATTCAAGTAACGGTAACACAATTGGCTTTTCTTTATACTCTGGTATTGAGATTAAAGATGTAGTATTTCTCATGCTATATACTTATGAGTACTTGCACACCGCATTGATCGCGCATTTTTGTTTGGTTTTCAAAAGGAAGAACCAGTTTATTTCGCAAATTATTAACACTTAAATTATTAATACTTAACTTGTAAATAAACACAATGTCTTTCGAATTTACAAAAAGCAGTTATTTTCAATGCCTTTAGAATTTAGAGAAAGCAATAATTTAGAACTACTCTTGAGGTTTCTTGCATTATTATATTGATTTAAATAAAACTAATTTCGAATCCAACGAAAGTTGGATATTAGTTCTATATTTGCCTAGATGTAAATTAGATATGCCCTGTTTTTCTTTAAAAAATGATATTGCTTGCTTTCACCATGAAGGCAAGCTCGCCTAAAATACATGATTCATTGGCACGATAGTGTGATGTGAAATCATAACATTGCAATACCCATCACCGTTTCCTCCGCATTTCTTAGTCTGAAGTCTGCTGGTTCTTTTACTAGATTTGTTTGAATAATGTTAGAATCTAGTGCTAACACAGATTTTCTTTTATTAAATAGTTGTTACCAGGACATTTGCTTAACGTTTGAGGTCAAAACTTGCATGAAAATATACAGGATGCACCACATACTATATTTATACGCTCCTGTAACTTTTAAACTAATAGATACAAAACTCTGAAATGTTGTACTGTGCAAACATCAACACAGTGATATTGTTTGATATACTCTGGATTATCACCAGATCAGCAGTTTTGAAAATGCAACATAAAGTTATACTACTTTCAAATGTCACTTCGTCTGGGTATTACATATTTTAAATCTACATGTAAACCGAATAAGTACAATTTCACATTTATTATGTAGTGTAGCACAGAAAGGACCCTATAGTATCAAATACATCAAACACAACCAAATTGGGAGAGTTATAACAAAGTAATAACGCAAGAGACACAGACGGAGAAGTACGTTAATGCTGAATACATTTATCATACTTTGAGAAAGTAGAAACAATATTACAAGGAATTGAAAAATGGACACGAAGATATATTCAATTGGCATAGACATAATACTGCTTCTTAAAGTAGTTCAGTATATCTAACCATTTCATATATATGAAAAGGTCATTACATTTATTACATTGCTTAAAACTATGCGTTTGTAGTATTTTTTAAAATCGTTTATTTGCTTCTATAACATCGCAAGAGTATTTTTGTTAAGTGTAATTACAAAAAGTTCTCTGAATTACAAAATTTTAAGAAATGTTGCAAACTTTACCAATATTACCAGTATAATTGTTTCTGATATTAAGTCGATGTAAATGATATTACGATAATCACACCTAGTGAAAGTCATCTGTGCAATTACGTAAGGTTCTTTTCAAAGTAAGTTCTCGAAATAAATAGGTTTGGAGGAAGTAAAATTCTCAATCGCTTCTATCTTTGTTCCTATCCATTCGGAATACATTGTAACACGATCATAACATTAGACTTTAAGTTATTTTGTATGTGTGTTGCCACGTCCTTCTCACTTGCTGCTATAGAGACCACCAAAAGTTGAGTATTTGTGATAGTGGACTAACCTTAATTTTCAACAATGAACATCAAATATGATATTGCAAGTATTTATTTATATGTAAATTTGAAATATCTAACAATCTGAAGTCTGCTGGGTTGGAAACACTCTTACCCAAGTAGTATAATTAAGTATGACAAACGATGTCACCCTGCCTGTCACAATGCCATTTATGCTGTACAAAATTTCATATTTTTTGTCTATTAGCTTAAAAGTTACAAGAGTATGAAGACAAATGATCTACTCTGCATAAAATATAGATTTCAGAGCCACACTCAATATTTATAATTCATGTGTATAAGAAACCATTAGGATAACAAAACACTCCAAATAATTTATCCCGTTATATTGCAGTTCACATCACTATTTTGACGAACATTATGACTATGAAGTTCATTCTAGTAGTTCTCAGTGTGCTTCTATCAAATTCACTTGCTGGACATGTGTTAGAAGAAGAAGGTGAGTATATGAATTTTTACCGTCGTGTTAATATAAAAAAGTAAATAGAGTTCAGGTTTATGTCTTTTAATGTAAACCATGGCTTTAAAGGTAATCAAAGTAATGATTTTAATTTTCTAATAAACTACGTGCCCGAAACATGCTTTGTGAATATCTCGGATTTTATTTTCCTTTTTTTTTTTTTTTTTTTTTTTTTTTTGAGATAGTATATTACTTCATAGACTCGTTAAACGTGTTTGAACTTCTAATAGAAGGAACATGAAGAACATGAAAAATGATTTGCTTATGCATAAGAAAATGTCAAAACAATGGTAGCAAATTATCTACAACTATGATAAACATTGAATGCCATGTGTCGTATGTAATATATGCGTATATAAAGCATTACGATTTCTTTAGCGAATGATTGAAAACGGAATGAACGGACTCTGAAAATGATATTAGCTCAGATTAAGGATGGAATGGAATCACTTTAGTGGATACAGAAAATGCTGTTGATACATCATGGAGGTAGTATCTCCAGTACCTTGTTCAATATTAATGAAATATTGTAATTGTAAAAACTGAGGTTATTCTTTTTATTATTTTGAGATATGCGTTTCGCTCACAGAGGGTAAATTAGACGTGACCCAACAAATTTATGTGAAATTATCCATACGGACATCTACGATTTCATAAAATGATCATTACAGCATTAATTACCTACTTAACTGTACGTTCAATCTTGATTAAGAAGAAATTGGATGTTAAATTGCAATGAAAATCTATGATTTTAAGCCAGAAATATTCCGTTCTCATACAATTCTGAGTGTTGAAAAACCAAGTAATAACTAAACATTACTAATCTTAAGATGCTAAAATGCGTGTGAAAATGCTAATCTTATAAAGAGTGTATGGAATATTAAAACTACTCAAGGACAATTGAGGAGATATTAATAGATATATGTTGAAGTTGAATGGAGATTGGATGTATTGCATTCATACATACATACAGTATATATATATATATATATATATATATATATATATATATATATATATATATATGGGGGGGGTATAAGTGCAATACACCTATACAGTACGGTGCAATATAGGTGTAAGTGCAATATATATATATATATATATATATATATATATATATTTATATATACAGGTGTTAATGAACTATAAAGACAAACTGTAAATGGTGATGCCTCACTTCAAAATAAGAGAAAAAAATCATACGGACCTATGGCGAAAAGTGCAATGTTTCACAGCTACGGCTGTCCAAAATCGCGTAAAAGCTAATTTTCAACAGGCCTTATTTTGAATTCCAAAAACTCTTAATGGTGGCTCTTATCAGCGTAAAGGAAGTTACGCATACACAATCAAAAATTCATATTACATTAACTTTCAGTAGGTGGATAGGGTATTTCTTACAGGGTGTAATTCTCAGATTGCTCTCAATAGAGTTTGCAGATATACCTTGAATTCTAGGAGGGCCCAAAGTAGGCAAGACACAATCCTTGACAACAATGGGCATCCAATGTTACGGAGGGAAGTCAGAAGTCTTAGGAATCGGCACCTCCATTTTTTTATGTACAGAATAACGTGTGATATGATGTATTTCTAAACGGTATATTTCACGTTTTCTTCACTTATAAGCTTGAAAGAAGACATCGCAAAATGCGTTTTCCCAAGTACTAGAGACCGTGCTGCTCGTGCCAAAGAATTACGGGTTCACTGCTATCAAGGCTTATGGTTTGCCTACTTCGGACCAATCATAAAGTCAGAGGATATCTCAAAATTCAGTTGATAGCATGTCCCTGCAGGAGATACTCTGTAAACCCATTGAACATTAATGAAATGTGCAGTTTTGGAATGCGAATGCATAACTTACTTTAAGCTGATAAGGACCACCATCCATAGTTTCTCAAATTCGAAATCGTGCCTGTTGAAATTTGGCTTTTTCATTATTTTGGTCAGCCCTAGCACTGAAATTTTGCACTTTTCTCCACAGGTCCATATGAACTTTTACAGCAAAATGTAAGAGGAAAACTCTTCTCCAAATATGATGTCTTTTACGCTAACATGACGACGGCAGACCCCCAGTTCAAACAGTAACTTCATTCACTTATGTTGTGAGCCCAGGCAAACGGCGTTGTATTTTCATTTAACATTGGGCGCATAAGAGTGACAGCCCAAACGGATCGTCCGATTTAAAAAAAAAATCCTTCACTTTAGATTGGAAACATCATATTCGGAGATGGTCTTTCACCTTTACGTTTTTGTTGTAACTTTGATAATAACAGTTACAATATCTCAGCGGACTTTTGAGACACCCTGTATATATATAATTTATTAAGGTAACGGTGGAGCTAGTCAGTTGGTTTATCTCGAGTTCAGCATCTGGCTCTTAACGTAGCACTATAGTTTATCATACAAGCCGAACCATATGAGCTTCATATAGGCACGAGGAAGTTCGGTGAGAAAACTCATAAACCTGAAAATATGCTTTTTCGTGTGCTTGGTTGAATAAGAATGCTGTAAAGTTTCCGCGATGACCACACGTAAATTTCAATAATTCACAAACAACGAAATATTAGCAATTTTCTTGATTGATTCTTTCTTAATAGACCTCCAAACAGTCTACCCAATTATGTTGTATGATACATTACACAATGTTTACTGAAACATTAATTTCTTTCGTTTCTTTATACACACTAAATTTATCGTAGAATACTATCATCAGAAAATATAACTGATAGGCCTTAGTTCAAAGAAAGAATTTTCAAGTAGAATTTCCAGGATTTACATGTCGTTATCATTAGCTTTCCCTAATAAGGTATTTCTTCTAGGTTACAGAATATTACAATTGGATCTTATGTTGTAAACCTAATTTATTGATTTTAGCTTTTTTGATTAATAATACTATCTATTATTGCTATTCAAATAATATCTATAATATGTATAGCAATGTCCATTCTCAGTATATGCATTTTAAAGACAGCAAAGAAATCACGGGAGGATAACAAGAAAACCATCGTTAACATCACTATTACGTATTATCTATGAAGGTGTTAAGAGATTGATTACAATAATTAATCCGGCCAAGGTAATCGCTAGAGCTATCTATTGAAAAAAATCGCTAGTGCATGAAATCCGTGATAAAAAAAATCGATTGTTAAAGCCGTCTTTATCTGTTAAGATGCTAACAATTCGACTTCATTAACGACCCAGTTCTAGGTAACCAATCATACCATATGTAGGAATAATAATACCGTTAAAGTCGAAGTTATTCCTTAAGGTGTTAACGGAGTGACTCCGTTAACAGACTCGAGTGAAGTAACGTCTTTAGCTATATATTTTAAAAATAAAAATACAAAAATTTATTTACAATATGGGATATAGATAATCACCGTCAAAATCACTGTTACCGGTTATGATACTAGCAATGGATTCCTTTAATGAAGTCAGCCGAGATACTAACTATAGCAAAAGAAAAAAATAAAAATAAAAATAAAATATCTCAAAATTAGATTCTGTTAAGGAGTTATCATGAGAAGTAACGGACAGTCGAACGCAGTAACAACACAATTTGTAACGTATTAACTGCATGATCCTAACGATCCTTCACAAAATATAATAACATATTGACATAATTTCAAAGTGAATAATACTTCACATGTTGGTGTTATATATAATGGTATAGCAATGACTTCCTATTAAGAAAATTTTATATATTTTTCTGTAGTCCTTAAATATAAAATTACTTTGTAATGTCTATGATATCGAGATATTTGCTCACCCTCTATTCTATTTAGATACTACTTTCGTTAAAGGTTTATGTATTTATTTATTTATTTATTTATTTAATGTTTCAACAGCTTCAAGAGCAAATGACTACGTGTATTATCCAAATATTGGCTATTATAAATTCCATGAAGAGATGATGAGCTGGGAAGATGCTGTTGCTATCTGTGAACAAGAACAAGGACACTTGATAATACTTAATTCACAAGTAGAAGCAAACTTATTAGCAGATTTATATCTACCATATGTAGACGATAACCCAGATGATAACGGCGTTAATTATATGCATGGTGGTTTCAGGAAAAATGCAAATGGTGAATTTTTGACCATATTTGGTAAGTACAATATTTTTTATTTTCTATATTAAAAAATATTCAATTGTGTCTGATTTTAGTATCAAGAAAATTGTGCTATGATACTCGTGAATGGGTTTAATAAATTATTGTATTCAATAGTATTTAATAATTTACTTTTCCTTATTAGACTTGGAATTTTTAAAAGCTTGGTTCAACTCCAAGCACAACAATTTTTACAAAATGATTCGTTTGAAGAACTTCAAGTGCAAATTATTTACTTACTTTTGAATGTATATATGTATAACACCTAACCGATCACAGTACCATTTTCTAGACACACACAAAATCATTCCTAAGACAGAATATATTTTTCTCTTTCTGCTTGTTGTTCGAAAATATATGAACCATGCTATAAATATAGTACACTGTACAAAAAGAAAATTTTAAACGTTCTAAAACGATGTTAAACACATGAATTTAAGGTTACAGCTGAATTGGAAGATTTCAATAGACGCAACTTTCTCCTTCCTTACGGTAAATGGTAAAGAAAGTTTTGCTCAATTCACACAGGCCTGCAACTAGGGTTTGTGTCAGCCGGCCCAATCACGAAATATGTTCATCCCTCAATATATACACATCACCCTTTTAGGCGCTTGGCCAAACATGAGTGCGGGGTACTTGCCTCACTTGATCCTGCATGAATCCACACTACGCATATATGTCTATTCCACGTATGTTCGCAGTGTTTGCACATAGAATCAATTGCAAGTTGTAGAGTAATATTATTTCAATTGGCATTTCCCCGTTGCCTTTAAACTTCAACCATATTGTGAAAATTTAATTCCAAATTTAAATATTCTTACGATCTTCAAAATTCAACCATGTTTCCGCCATTTCGAAGTGAATTTCTCACAACTGATCATATGTTGGTGTTTGCTGCATATTACCTGATGTTTGCAATCCGTTCTTTCTGTTGAATTTGTTTCATTCAGACGGAAACATGGATTCATTGTCACGTTTTGGAGTGAGTATACATTGTACATTCTTGATAAATCTTACAATCGATTTGTAAATAACTATCAAATGTTATAATAATAATATTATAATGCACCTGTTCAGTTCTCTTGAATTACTAGTGTGACGAATGTTAGGAAGAAACTTTAAGCAAGGTTCAGTTTTGTTCACTTTTCTAGTTTCGTTTCTTTATTTCATATAACAGCTCATCCATTAGAAAATACGGGATACACAACATTCTACCCTGGAGAGCCAAATGGAAGCGGAGATTGTGGAGCAATATACATGGATGGTACCTTGGACGACAGCTACTGTAGTTATCTTCGTCGTTTTATTTGCGAACAAGTTATCTAATAGTTTATCCATATTTAATATTTGTTATTAGATATTTGGTATTCAGGTCTCGACTATTGCATGGTTTATGAACACCATTTAACATTTTATTTAAATGTTAAATTTAATTTAAATGTTATTTAAATTAAATTTAAAGTGAATAACTTTATCAAATTATATTTTCTATAAATACTTTACGTTAATAATATTTTTCTTTCAATTTTCTCTTTACAAGTTATGTACTAATTATAACACTACTTACTAAACTTAGTAAAATTTCAAAGTAAAGATTTTGAGTTTTTATTTAAGAAAGTGAAGCACACCCGAATAATTCTCTATGATACATTTTAGTGTTTACTGAGTTACGTGTGGTCATCTCTACAGAACATGACTGCCAAATATTAAGACTAGTTTCTTAATTGCGCAAAATATGGCAGTGGAATGCTGGCAAACTCGACGCGGTGCATCACAATACATAAAAGCTTATTATAGTATTTGTTGTTACCCTCGGTTTCACTACAATTTGCCATGCAGTATAATTCAGGGGAATGCTGCAATTAACAATTACACAGTTAAAGTTTCCAAATTCGAAAATATACGTTTGTTTGTCTCCGGTTCCAATAGAGGGAGTATCTACTAGCTCCATTTTTAACAGAGTGAATGGGATCAAAAGGAATCTATTACTTAATAAATAAAAAGGTATTTCTATGATCTACGGACTTTTTTTTATATGACTACTAGCAGCGTTCACCCCGCTTCGCTGGGGTCACCCCGGAACGCAATAAACTTTGTTACTTAGATAATTTTTACTTTTTCGCTTTCAAGTGATATGATAAAAACCATAGAAGATTGCAGTAAATGTTAACATTATATCGCCTGTCATTTATGTTAACCCGCCGAGTGACACGGTCATGTGGGTTGCATATAAATACGGTTAGATTTAGCTATGATGAGCTAACAAAGGATTTCTACGTTATGGACACTTGAATGGTCAATTATCTCAAGACACTGGTAATTGAAAATTAAAGTGATATGATAAAAACCATCTAGGGTCCAAATCTTAATAACCCCCCAAAAATGAAAGAAATTGGTTCAGCCGTATTAGCGTGATGAGCTAACAAAGGATTTGTACGTTCTCTTTTATATATATAGATTAAAACCGAAACTCGAATTTTCATTGAATCTAACTCTGTTTGCTTCAACAGAGAAGTAAGAACAATTGGAACAGACAAGGAATCTATAGTTATGGCACCCAATGCAAATAAATAAATAAGAAAAGCTAAATATTGATCACAATAGATCTCTAATCCTCGCAATACCAACAGAAATACTTTGTGCCCACCACAGAATGTTTTAATTACTCTTCAAACCCCTTCTTCAAAATTGTAAAAAACAAAATATATTATAGCTCAACATGCTTAGCTAAGGCATGCATCTTACGGTGGTGCAAATTGAACGGCGGCATGTCTCATAAATTTGCTATTTTAAGTAGGTGGGCACAAAGTAACCCCTCCCGTTGATAGAATATATAACTGACATTAGTGTCACTGCTATGTGACGGTATAATAAAATGCTGTAGATATTTGTGAGAGTTTCTAATTTGTTTGATTTGTAATTAGAAAAGTATGTATTTCTGCAAGAACATCGAATGATTCTATAATTCTATACTGATATGTGAATACAGTGAAAGAATACGTAGCACACTACCTGTAAGCAAATTCATACTGACATGAGTTTAAATTGCAAACATTTATTTCTAAGATATTATATATATATATATATATATATATATATATATATATATATATATATATATATATATATATATATATATATATATATATGTAGAACGAGTATATACAGAAGGTATGACATTATACGTACTAAAACCATAATCCTACGGACAAGAAATTACTTTTCCTTTCATTTAATTTTCTTTTAAATCTTTGTAAGAAAATACGTTCAATCCATAAATTCACTCTGTTGTTGTCTCTTCTGAAATCTGTCCATTACTGAGAAATCCGCCGCGTTTTGGCTATTTAATTGAACCTCTTCTACCTTTATGACGCTTTACATTATTTTGTTCAAACACGTGACTTTCCTTTCACCAATTATAGTGAAACTACAATCATTTTTATACCCCATGGAGTTAACCAAGGTGTGGTATCTAGAAACATATGAATATGATTAAATATTGGATCAAATGCAAACTATAAAAAATAACACTCATTAATCACAACAGAATAAAGACTGAAGTAAAGAATTGCAAACAAAAAAAAGGAAAAAAATATCGTAGAAAACATGTAAATAATAATAATAAATAAAAAGGGAAAAATCTTAAAGACACGACTAAGAGAAACTTAACTGTATCAGCCTGATGAGTACGTCATATGACAACCAGAGGGACGTAACTCCAAAAATCGGATTTTCTTTTTTCTTTATTTATCTATATAATTCTGAAAGTCCATTTGGGGGCAAATCGACGTAACTCTATCTGTTCTCCTTGCCGCCAAAAGGCAGTAACGTATCTCTTATTTACGAACTGATCTTAGAGCCAGAGGAGCGTAACATACAATACGTTCTTCTATCTCAAAAGAAGTCATTCAGTTTTCAGGACCAAAGAGACGTAGTGGTTCATACGTTTCTTTGACTTGAAAACTCAGATTAATTTTCAAAAATACGTTTTAGTGATTAACATTGCTTTAAGCTGAGGTAAGTAATTTTTATACCTACTGAAAGCACAATGTTGTTTCGTTATTTTAAAAATAAGTAAAATAAAATATTAAATAATTATTACATAAGTAAAATGAAATATCGATGTACTTTTTACTCCCTAACAAAGTGTGCAAATTAAATTTTTGTCAAGTGGTAGTCCGCGAGAACGCAAGTTATTTTTAGACAGACTTTTGTAGGACTAGCTCGGGAGAGTAATGCTCTCAGTAGTATGAACGAAATACATGGTTATGATTGGTTGGAGCTATTTACTTCGTGCCACTTAGCATTCATATAGAAGAAATCAAACGTTTGCTACTGTCGAACTCGTAGTCGAGCTTGCTAGCGCTTACGTGCTAGAGACGGAAATCACTTTCGTCGTGCGTTCTAACCCGACCCAAGGAAATGTTTTATTTTTCTTTTTTAATTCTTATAACACTTTTTTCTATTAAAGTAGGATGAAAATAATACTCAAAAAGTGATTTACTTACTTTTGTGCATATAAGTAGTAGTAATAATAGTAGTGGTAGTAATAGTAGTAGTAGTAGTAGTAGTAGTAGTAGTAGTAGTACTAGGAACTGGTTAGAAGTCTTGCAGTGGTCGTTTTGTTCAAACCTTGACCCCCATGATATAAATTTAGTGACTAATTTAAAGCAGCTGGCTAGGATAGCGCGTAAAAGAGATGGTTGTAGTAACGTGCGAAAAAACGTACGTCCGGGAGAATTACCTTCCCGAGTGGGTAGTCCTTTTGTTGCCGACTTTTGATTTTTTTAGTAATTTTCTTTAGCTCCCTTGGAAGAATGACAAAAAACAAGACAGTAGTGAATGAAGTGTGGCTGCTGACTAGCACGTCGTCCCGCAAAGTTCGTTTATGAATTGCAAAATGACTTCGAGGGCAAGAAGAGTTCCCAAGTTAATCAAATTGAATAACACCGAGAGGAGAAGAAAACTTTGACCCGGTGCAGAAAACAAACAAGCACTTTTGAGTTCGTGTTCGAGTAATGATTATGTGCCTATTGCTGATCCGGGATCGTTACAGTCAACAACAGAATTGAATATGACCAAGAAAACGGGTGAAGAAAACACTGAATCTGATAGTATAGTAGACGAAGATCTTTTGAGTTCATGTTCAATTCATGATTATGTACCTAGTGCTTGCTCGGAATCTTATCATCAACATCAGATGGTGACAGCCCTAGACCCAAGAGCAAAAGAAGGGCAACTAATCCAAAGGAGAAGAACATGTAAGAAAGATTACGAAACTAGGTTAACCATAATTTCATTTTGTTGATACCGCTGTCAAGTCTCCTTGTTTGAAATTCCGATATTTTTTTTAATATAGGCCAACTGGTACTACAATTTTACACAAAATTGTCGAATTGTGTGAACTTTACACTCATTCTGAATTTGGGCATCCGCTAAAGCCTTGAACTCTCATCGAAATTAATTTCTGAGTATGTCTAACTCATGTGATTAAAAACAAAAAGTGTTACAAAAATGAAAAAAATGAAATGAAATATTTAAGTTTTATGTCCCACAATTATGCCGGTCAGGCTAAAGGAGAGGGTAATTATGAGAAATGAATGAAATGGTGAATTGAAATAAGTGGGAGGAAACGGGAATACCCCGTGGAAACCCACGCATACGGTGTTTGTCCACCACAAAGTTCATTTGGCGGGAGCTGGGATTGAACCCGGGACCCCATGCACCAGAGGTGAAGGCTCTACCACTTTTTTCTTTTTAAATCATTTTATTGTAGGGGAAGGCGTTGTACCTGTGAACACGTTTAGAGTTTTCGAAATTTTGGTGCTAATATTCAGCACTTTTCCCCAATTCTTGTACATTTGAAGTGTCATCTCTTTGCTATCAGATAGGATGATTTCAAACGTGTTACATAATTACTATAGCTTTTATAATATAAAATAAAAACAAATCCGTTTTGTTTACCGGTACATTATGATCGTGTACCACTGAACAGACCCTCTTGTACTTTTGAACAGTGATAATTACAATGTTTCTGCGGCAATAATTTTAAAAAAAGCCACAAATATTAACAGTTATAAATTGGAATAAAAGGTTCAGCTATAAAAAGGTACCCAGAATTAAATTTTTATTAACTAAATTAAAAATTGAAGAGCAGTTCTAACCAAAAGTTGTGAACAATAAAGTTGAGCATATACAACTCTTAACATTATGTTATATAATAAGCGAATATATAGAAACTACTTAAAATTATAATTAATATAACTTTATATCCTAACCTAACCTATATAAAATATATCAATTGTTTTAACTACTTACATTGTGTAGCTTTAAACAGTATTACAGTAAAAGCTCCTTATTCGCGCTTCTTTCATTCGCGTTTTCGCGATTAAAAAAATGCGACCCAATTCCTATATTCGCTGCTAAAGATTTATTTATTCGCGGATCTAATCAGTACGTTCATACATAATAACAAAAAGGATTTAGGATTTAGATTTCTGGGCTTTCGGCATCTAAGGCCATTTAGCCCGTCACGAAATAACAAAAAGGATTCCAATAGGTATCCAACCCAATATCCTTTGTAAACGCCGTCAAATGGACTAATAAAATGTAAAATAGACCTTATTACAACTTTTCCTATAGAATGTTGTTAAATGATATCGCCGCTGTATTGGTTCGGACTTTGACATAAGCCGCCTCGGTGTTTTTTGAGAATGTAAACAAACAGAATGCAAGCAACCTTATTACTCAATGAATAAAGTATATTTTTAAATGTCGCCACATTATTAGACGTTCCGTCCTTTGGTAAGAGCCACTTTGCGGGTTTTATTGTTTCGTCTTTCCATTCGTTACAACAATTGTGATCGAGTAACACGTCTCTACCGCTGTCTTCCTAATTTATACAGTAATGTCAACTAAAAAAAGTGAGAAACGAGTTTCGACACGAAAAAGATCTGTGTTACTACTTAAAGTGAAAATAGAAATGCTTGATCGTTTATGCCTTGGAGAGTAGTTTGCATCCGTATCACGCTCATTCAATGTCAACGAATCAACTGTACGATCGATAAAAATATCCGAAGATAAAATAAGGTCGTCTGTAGCTTCAACTTCACTGTCAGCAAAAATTGTTCGTGATTCAGCAATAGAAAAAATGGAAGTGGCGTTTTCATTATGGATCGAAGACCGCAACCAAAAAAGGGTGCCCCTGAGTGGTCCAATGTTCCGGGAGAAGGCAAAGCGTCATTTTAAAGAACCTGATGGTAGTTGTAGTGGTGAATGTACAGATGCAGGATTTCAAGCATCGGAAGGTTTGTTCAATAAATTTAAGGTGAGACACAATCATTGCATAACATTAAAATCGTTAGAGAAGCTGTATCTGGAGACACTGCTGCAGCAGAGCGATATCCAGAAGAATATGCAAACTTAGTAGCTGATGGAGGATACAAACCTGAGAAAATATTTAATGCAGACCAAACTGCACTGTTTTGGAAGAGAATGCCATACGAAACATTCATTTCTAAAAGCGAAAAGTCTGCTCCTGGATTTAAGGCAGCAAAGGATAGAGTTACACTGCTGCTATGTTTCAATGCATCTGGAGATTGTGTCATTACACCACTGATGCTATACAGATCGTTAAATCCTCGGGCTTTAAAAAATCAAAACAAGGACGACCTGCCAGTGTTTTGGCGTGCTAATAAGAAAGCGTGGGTTACAAGCTCTATTTTTTGTGACTGCTTCCGGAATTGTTTTGTTTCTGAAGTTGAAACTTATTTAAAAAACAGAATTTAGACTTTAAATCAGTTCTAGTTTTGTACAATGCACCAGGTCTTCCTCGCGAACTTGAA
This sequence comes from Thermobia domestica, assembly GCF_964235325.1. Lineage (NCBI taxonomy): Eukaryota > Metazoa > Arthropoda > Insecta > Zygentoma > Lepismatidae > Thermobia > Thermobia domestica. The sequence goes on along the minus strand of NC_137456.1, from coordinate 145,176,645 downwards.
ACTATGCATCCAAATATAAAAGTGACATTTTTACCTCCAAACACGACGGCTTTGCTTCAACCTATGGACCAAGGAATAATCCAGGCCTTTAAGCTCTATTACATTAAACGAACCTTCAAAATCGTATTGGATAATTTGGAATGTAATCCTGATATGAATGTTATGGAATGCTGGAAGAAATTTGACATAGCAAAATGCATCGTAAACATAAAAGAATCCTTGGAAGAACTGAAGCCACACACCTTGAAGTCATGCTGGAAAAAACTGTGGCCTGCTCTGACTGCGGAAAATGACGAAGAATGTGTGCAAATTCAAACTTTGACTGCAAACATAGCCAAAATTGCGAATGGAATAGGACGAGATGGGTTCGAACAGATAGAATCAAGTGACATTCAGGAATTGCTTCAATCGCAAGATGAAGATTTGACTGAAGCCGACTTGGAGAAAATGTTAAATTCACAGCCCATTGAAGAAGAGGCTTCAACAAGCACTGGAAACGTGACATTTAATTTGAAAAATCTTAGTGAAAGTTTACGAATGGCAAGTGAGCTTTGTGATTTATTTATGAAAATTGGTCCGTCTATGGAACGAAGTCTTATTTTTATGAGGCAAATTGCTAATGCATCTGCTGAATATCAATCTGAATTGAAAGAACTTTTAAAAATTGTCAAGTAAGAAAAAATTGTAAAATTCTTTAAACCATTGCCTAAGCCTGAAGATAATAATTAATCAATATGGCCAAAATCTTCAATTACAGTAAATTGGTTTTTATATATGTATTTGTTTTTTTTTTATTTTGTCACCTAGGAATTGCCTCCTATGATCCCATATAAGTTACCATTTCGTATTCCCGGTCTGTATTCGCGGCATATTTATGGAACATATGCCCCGCGAATAAAGAGCTTTTACTATATTTATCGTTAAAAGGTAAACGATGCATCAATGTTCATACGTACAAGAGGGTCACCATTACAAAAAAAAAGTTCTCCACTAGCTTAAATATTGAACAGAAGTTAAAACTAAAAATATTACTGAGTTCATCAATGATTCTACCCCAAGTTTCGACAAATAAATATCACAAGTTGCGAAAACCGAATAGCACAAAACTCAAAAGGTAGTGCAAGAGGGTCACCATTACGAAAAAAAGTTCTCCATTAGCTCAAATATTGAACAGAACTTAAAACTAAAAATATTACTGTGTTCACCAATGATTCTACCCCAAGTTTGGACAAATAAATATCACAAGTTGCGAAAACCGAATAGCACAAAACTCAAAAGGTAGTGCAAGAGGGTCACCATTACGAAAAAAAGTTCTCCACTAGCTTAAATATTGAGCAGAACTTAAAACTAAAAATATTACTGTGTTCACCAATGATTCTACCCCAAGTTTGGACAAATAAATATCACAATTTGCGAAAACCGAATAGCACAAAACTCAAAAGGTAACTCCAAAAAATCTTCGTTTTCGGGGTGAAAAAATTAAAAGGAACATTACTCGACATAACACTCAGTAAACAACAGCCAAACGCGTTTGTAGTGCTTCTTTTCATTTAATCTCTCAAATGAATTTTAATCACTGCACCTAGATAGCTCTGAATTCCAGAAAAGCACAGGTGTTCAAATGTACATTGTTTAAAAGGTACAACGCCTTCCCCTACTCAAGAAGCAATTTCAACGAACTGTTTATGAAGCTTGTCACAAGATAATAAGGCTCAATAAAAAATATTAAATTAAATTTTAAAATATCACACGAACATTATGGAAGTTAAGAGAACAAAGAGTTGACTATAAAATTTGCAAACTTCTTATTACGTACGTTGATAATCTTGAGTATTGTTGTTGTAAATATTGTACATAGAAGGCTCCTAAGTTGGAAGTAAAAATATATATTACGGTCGTTCCTATATACCAATTGACACTATGTGGTTTACTAGCTGTATAAAAACGATAATCTGGCCTTAAAATTATGTAATATTTATATTGTGCTCTGAGCTACGAGTAGGAAGCGCTAAAAGGTTACCTAACTGAAACAATATTTGTGGTGATTCAAGACAGGTTGTGATTCTATGAACTAACGTATCTATATTATTACATTTATGACAAATAGATTCCTGACTAAACCCATATTTTCTACGCTAATCTTTGGTATTGTTAATGTTATGGACAATCATAAACCAGATAGATTTGCTTGCGACACTCAACGTCGAGTCATTGATATTGACATAAACAGTCATCTAACACAATTTTTAGGTGGGACATAAAAGTTATTAATTTTAAAGGCATACAGGTTTTTACTAAGTAAATTTTGGAAATAAAGATGCTGAGACAGATATATATATAATTAAACAGAACAATTTCTAACTACTTACAACATTGAGGTAGATCAAACATACACAGGGGAAGACTCCTATCTGCTTCGGCTAATACGTAATTGAGCAGTTGTTTTGTTACACTAACAGCTTCATCTGCGTACAAGGTCAGTGAGCGAGTAACATACAAAGTAGTAGCTTTCTGCTTTACGTTTATCAATTTGATGCCTCCTTGTGAAGGTAAATAATACATTACATAATGCTTTACACCAAAGACCTGATATTTTCATAGAAACCAACCACATAAACTTTGAATTTGTTTTCTTATGAGCTGAGGCATAGGCAATACTTTTGCCAAATACCATATTTTACTTAAAGGATAACCATTTATAAACTTTGCTCTGGAATATAAACAGAGTTCTGGAGTGATTCACATAACTTGAATGACGCAGCGTGTTTACACCATTCTTATAGTTCTAAGTAATAGTGTTCGTTGTGTTAGAATAAAACGTAATTCCTAATATTGTGACGCTGTCCTACAGTGGGACGGTTTTTAAATTAGTAAAATCAATACTATGGTTTATGTTGAACATAGGTAACTTAAATAATCGTGAATACATTTCATCATAAGAGAATAATCTAGTTTTCACGACACAAAAACTGTTACATCATCTGCGTAACTAGCCTTCTTCAGAGCAGGGGTAATTATATTGAGACCACTTAGGCGGTCATCCATAACATATAACAGGGTAGCTAGGCTAATAGCAAAATTCAGCATCGAAAGAGGGTCACCTTGTTGGATTTAACGATTCACGGGAATGTTTTTGGAGAGGTGACCATCAACATTTAACTTCGTATCTGCATTTTTGTAACAATATTTCAACCAGGTAAAATATTTATCACTAAAACCAACTTTTGAGAAAACAGATCATAAATAAGAGTGTTCGATATTATCAAAGGTACTTTTAAAATCTAAATTAATCAGAGCCACCTTAAGAGCACAATCATTACAAATAGTAATACTATCTCTAATAGTTAATAGAGGATGGTAAATGGTTTTCTTTTAACAGGCGCATATTACAAATTATGTAATTATAATCTTCACCAGATTATAGAAGTATTTTTTGTGGACGCTCTGTATATTTCGTAAAGGCAGTGATTATTTTTTTTTCATTTATAGTTTATTTTGCGACGTAAATAGGTCCTTTCTTCGGTGGGAATCAATTCCTGCCAACGCAACTAGACAAAGAAGTCTCTCATTGTTGTTTCATATATACCGTATATTTAAAACATTTCTTCTTGGTGAGAAGATTTCAATGAGCGACGAACCTTTTCAGTGTTTCTCCCTGACTTATTAATATGCACAGTATATATTCTGCAGTTATTTGGAATTGAATTAAGTGCTTTCTTTAATCTTTTATGGAAATACTAACTAGCCAGATGTCTGAGCACCGGAATGGCAACAACCTCATCGCTTTTCCAGTTCGTTATCCGCACTTTCTCACGCCCGAGTTATCACAATGTCTCGTGCATCGTAGCCAGTGGACTAAAATTAATATAAATGTTTTTCTGTATTCTGTTTGCATGTGCATGCAGGTGATTTAACTGAGTACTTTTTAGAATTAACTACCAACATTCCTCACTCAACCATTGCAGCTCGTATCTCGAACCTTTGCGCTTGGGGAGTTTGATTTCGGAATGTGTCCAGCCAGCACGCGTCCGGAATTAAGTGTGACTTTGCGTTAAGGGACACAAGCTATTAGCCGGCGGTGGACGTTTTCGCAACGCTACGGCTAGCCCCAACTAGTGAAGACCCAGGTTCGAATACGTTGTGCGTACATTTAAGTTACAAACGTGCCCTCCGACATTAGCATTCCACTTTGGAAACTTATTTTGCTGAAGACTCGTCTCAATTCTTCAGGATTGTATGGAGCAGCAACTAGATTGCTACATGGGATTATCCCGGCAACTTTTCTCCCAGTGCTAACCCCCGAAGTCCGTCAATGGTGTGAGAAAAGTATATATAGTATAATCTCAGTCATATTCTTTTATATATAAATCAAAGTGATAAAAAAGGCTACAGTGCATTAAAAAGGCAAAGTGTGATTTAGTAATGAAGATTATTATACATATTCTGTGTTAAGTGCTGTGTTCATTTCTCTTCGTTATATTTTTTATATAATAGTATTCTAATAAATAAGTATAGTGTTATTTAATCAAGTGTGTTTTCGTTGTTTGTGGGAATGATGTTTGTGTGCGTTATGGTTGGATGACCATCTGATCGCCCACGGGGTTTTCGGGACGAAACATCCGAACCTCTCGGTGCCTAATGCTCATCTCATCATTGAGACCGACGAGCGATTCTGAAACAATTGGTAATCCTTTCTTGGAGAGATCCTTCAACGTCTTACTCAGGTAAGTCCAGGTCCCCAGGGGAATACTTATTGGTAGGACAACGACCAGAGACACTGATCAATTACAAATAAATGGCTGTCCGAACAACGACCCGATCCCCGGTTGGTTACAAATAAATTTCAACCCAAACAGCGACCCGATACACTTGGTCGATTAGAAATAAATGTCCGCCCGAACAGGGACTTGAAACCTAGATCGTTGGTGCTCGAATGTATTTATAAGATCAATATTTTAATATACCATTTCTTTTCCAGCTTAGAACCAGTAATCTGAAAAATCTTTTTTGGGTGATTTTAATCATATCTTTTTGTGATAGTTCATTTCATTCGAATCATACGTTTTAAGTTTGTTTTTGTTCTAGATGACATAAAACGAAGCAGATTTGTTTACTCTGTTAGCATCACTTTTTCTAAAGCAGATTGATAGATTAGAAAAGATATATGATGTGAACTTTGCTAGGTTAGAACAAAAACTAGATGAAAATAAAGAAAATTTGTCGAGCCAAATAAAGAAGCAGACTAGAGCTTAGACACCGTACCGAACGAATATTACGAAAATGATCAGGAAATACTAAATATTTAAAACAAAACATCGGAATTCGAATCTGATCTAGAGACAAATACTAACGAACATGAAGAGCAGGTATCCCAACCACAGATAGACGTCCTGAACCAACCTCATAAGAAATCTGATAATAACTTTACTTATTCAGAATCTAGAGACACCGCTAATAGTAGTAATAGTAGTGAAAATTACGAACGTATTATTGTAGACGACAGAGGTCGTAAGCGTAGAAAAACAACTACCACAAACCACAGAGAGAAAAAGCGTAAATGATGTTATAGTTTTACCAATAGGCAAAAATACGAAGATCAGATGGTAAACAATATTAAATTTGAAGGTAATCATAACGCAGATCGCAAACGAAAGAATAACAGATACAAAAGGAGTCGTAAACCACGGTCAGGTAATCTGAGTTTTCACAAACTCGACAGGAACCACAATTTGTATGACAACATCAAGAATAGATTTGTACGTAGAGGTAAGCGTTGTAGGAATAGACAAACCAACTGTAATTATCAAAATAGAAACAGCAATCATAGGAAAAGAAAAAAGTAACCAAGTGTTGATACAAACTTTTCTTCCAGGGAATCGACGCTTTACTCTTAATATTTCTTTTAAATGTCAGATGATAAACATGTATTCATTTTTCTTCGTTTTTGATTTTAGTTTCGATGACTCACGGAAAAATTCAAAAGACAACTACGCATTGTTTCTAAACTTCTTTCTTCTTGCTTTTAGCTTGTAACTGTTCAGCGAATAGCAGCTATCACGTTGTTTTATTTGTTGTTTTGATAAGACTGCCGCTGGATTCTCGACCACCTGTCAATGCCGACGAATAAGGGGCCACACACAGCTGATTGATTATTTTTTCTGGCTTTCCTCAGTGTCGTACTTCATACCTCAACCAGTTGAATACCAGTGTTGCAAACCTTATTAATAAATTACTTTTAGTTTAATGTTATTTTTTTTAGATGTTTGAATCTAAGATTTTTAGTAAAAATCAACGTATTCTACATGCGTTGGGGAACCGTATTTATACAAAAGCGATTTGAAATTTTTGCCAAATTTCCGCATCCTCAGCCACTGGAAGATATTTTGACCTTATAATATATTTTATTAAGGGTTTTAAGTATTTAAATTACTTTTTAGAATCCCTTCCCACTTTCAAAATTCTTAATTACGTTACTACGTATGACTCACATTTAATGTTTGATTTTCTTTTTAGATTTTTTTTTAAAAAATGGAGAATGTATCGAGTTGATCAGATAAGAAAATTTTACTGGTTGTTAATTATATAAATAGTTGTATATTTGTAATCTAGTATATTGAAATCTGTATATTGAATCTTATATTGAATCTGTATATTGAAAATTTTACTGGTTGTTAATTATATAAATATTTGTATATTTGTAATCTAGTATATTGAAATCTGTATATTGATTTGTATCTGTATATTGAAATCTAGTATGTAATCCTATGCGTAGAATATGAAACTCTACATTTATAATCAATCTCCAATTTCTTTATTTAGTGTTAATCTTAGATTTTCATTTTCATTTTGAAGTGTTTATTATAATTTTGTTGAATCTCATTTACACCATTTATCCGTTTTTGTCTCGTTTGAATTTCCAGTATGTGACATGATATATTTCGTTCGAAGAGAAATGCTTAGAAAGGAAAGTAGGCTAAGCCTTAAACGACTGAAACGACATTTCCTTGTTCGTTAATTGTATGTGCAGGAACGTCATGTGAAATGCATATTCTCCGAACTAAAATAGTAATCTTTTTATTTCAAAAGAAATTAACGAACAATAATTATGATGGTGAACGGACGTTTTTCTCCCATATTAATATGTATGTGGAAATATGTTTAACTTCTATATTTTTCTTGTAATTTCTCACTAGCGTTTTTTCCGTCTTCTTTAGACCACTGAACGACCGTAGGTAAATTTCTTCCGGTAGGAAATTTCATGAGGATAAATATATTTTTAGAGAGGCAATATTTCCTGGAATTGCGGATCTCTTGCAAAATTAATGTGGCTAATCCATTGGATATTCCGTAGCTAATTGTGTTTTCGCCATCAATCGCAAAATATAGTTTTTCAGTTCTTTTCTTATTTTAAAGTAACCTGTAACTAAGCATGTGTATTCTTAGGTTAGATTTTTCGGTATATTTTATTGTCCAGTAGTATTCCAATGAATATTTTAATGTTTAGAACTAGTAATTATATGATGTATATTGGTACGGTAATACGTTGTACTATTTTTCATATTAATTTTGAGAAAATTGTATTTTAGTTACAGTATGTCCTATAAACTATTTGAATTCGATATAGATCTCGAAAAAAAAGTTATTTTCTTTCTTACGAACAGCATGAAGCCATAAAGACTTATGAAAATTACTTTCTGTCAATCATTTCTTATGCTCGGCGACTTTGACTTTTAATGTGTTAATAAGACCATTTTGAATATTTTCCAGCGAAGATGTCTAACAAAACTTAACTGTCGTAGAGTTACATAACTGTCTTGCTGGGAATTTAATTTTGATGTTTCAGGCCGACCAAAAAGTTGTAATGTCGTTGACTATATTTTTGTTTGTGTCCCTTGTTTTAAGGTCTTACGCATTTTGTTTTGCAGAGACATATTTGCAGGGAACATACGTGTATTTTACTGAATATGAAAGTGTTTATATTTCAGTTATGTATAGAAACATTTTTGTAAGTGCCTATGGTTGCAGACCTTTTCATGTTTCTAGTTTTGCATCGCAGCTGTCGATGGCATACTTTGTGTGTAAGTACACATTTTCCCCACCTATGGTTTTGGTCAATTCATGGTGTATTGACCGTTTATTTTAAGGAATGTTTAGACTAGTGAGTCAACTTCCTTGATTCAGACCTTCGAAAAACTTGGATCAACACTGTATAATTTTCAACGCTTTATTAATAAGTTGTTTCGTAGATAGTAGCCACCTATTCTAGTAACACTACAATATTTACGTTTTTGGAAGTGAATAACAATTATTGTTCTAGGCCTAAGCTAATAATAACTTTGATCAGAATAATATCATTTGTTATATTGAGCACTATTGAACTAAAGTCTCGTCTTTCACGTAGCGAGCAGATGTCACTTTGTTCTTACGGCGTACTAAATTTTCTTCATACATATCAACGAGATAACGATCTTTTTCTTGATATACAGAGTCATGCTTGTTTTTTCATTATTATTAACGTCACTTTTGACACTTAAGTTTATTTTTTGTTGGAAAAACGATTTTCCCTTCTTTTGCGCTGAACAACACAAGGCACAATTAAAAAAAGGATATACATGTGAAAACCTTATTTTGTTTGTATATTGTCAGTTTATAATCTGTTTACATTTTCATTCATTTTACTTTTTTAACGATCTTCACATTTTTCAAATATATTACAGTAATATTGAAACTTTGATAATAATTTTAGTATTTTAATACGTATAACATGTTTACTACTTGTCAATTTGTTCACACTTTAATATTTTAAATACGGATATCAGTATATTTTTAAACAAGACATTTAGTGATTTTTATTGAGATGTTTGATAATCCTTGTAGTCGATATTTTAATGAATAGTTATTGAGTGTGTATATTTACTTCATATTACACAAAAAGTGATCGAAGAGGAACACTTAAAACATTTTGCAAAAAATATTTGTTAGTGTTTAAAAAAGAAATAATAATTTAAATAGCCCTATAAACGCTTTTGCGCACTTTCAGTGAAAAAAGGAGTTTATCATACAGGTGTTTTAACTCATGCCTCGTTTCTCACACCAGTGAAAAAACAAATCTCCTCTTCTCCCCTCATCAACTTATCGTTGGAGACACATGAAGGACATTCAACACAGGAAGGTAGCATGGTTTCAACATGTGACGAAACGGAAGATAAAGAAACCCAACTGCACCAATCGTCCAAGAGGATCTTATTACTTCATGGAATATTTGGATTGGACATTGCTCATGCTTGAACCTCATCATGTTGTAGTGAGTGAACAAGTTATTTAACTATTATAAATAGCTCCTGTACAGGTGAAAAAACCTTCACCGTTTATGCACGTCAGACTCACACCATATCACAGTGTTGCCAACTGCCTAATTTTAAACTTTTGGTGAAAAACATAATTTTACTGAAATCTCATTAAACGGCTAGGAGTTCTCAACCTGTCTACTTGTGTACTTACCAGATCGTTCCTCTTACAAACGCCAATCTATCCGCCACCAGGTTATAGAAATATTTTTTGTGGACGCTTTGCATATTTCGTAAAGACAGTGATTATTTTTTCGATTTATACTTTGCGACGTAAATAAGTTCTTTCTTCGGTGTGAATTAATTCCTTCCCACGCAACTAGACAAAGAAGTCTCTAATTGTTGTTTCATATATATATATATATATATATATATATATATATATATATATATATATATATATATATATATATATATATATTTAAATCATTGCTTTTTGGTGAGAAGATTTCAATGAGCGACGAACCTTTTCAGTGTTTCTCCCTGACTTATTAATATGCACAATATATATTCTGCAGTTATTTGGATCTGAATTAAGTGCTTTCTTTAATCATTTATGGAAATACTAGCTTGCCAGTTGTAAGAGCACCGGAACGTGACCAGCCTCAACGCTTTTCCAGTTCGACACTGATCAATTAAAAGTAAATGGCATTCCGAAAAGGATCCGATCCCTGGGTGGTTACAAATAAATGTTCGTCGAACAGACGACAAATTGTTACATAATAACGTATCCATATATTACATGCGACGGTTTTTGATACATCTACTAAAAATGTTGATATCTGTATTAAGAAGTGATATAGATCTGTAATGACTAACATTATAAGGTTGAGCAGTTTTAGGGGTAGATACCGTGATGTACTTTTTAGGACGCTTTATAGTGTCTGAAGCAAAGAATCATTCATTGACAATCAATGTTAGTGTATCGCCCATTATGGCCCAGAGTTTAGCATACAAAAACCCAGAGATAGAGTCGTAGCCAGGAGATTTCCCTTGTTTCGCAGCATTCACAGCCTTTTTTCCTTTATCTTTGGAAAATGGAGTACATAAAAGTTGATTGTCTTCGTCATTTATCAACTTAGGCACACTGTCAAGTAATTTATTGTATTAGTAGGTAGTAGAATCTATTTCAAGTAACTAGTAGTAATAGTCATACATGATGTTGCGAATATTGTTCTGAGTAGTTTACAAAGAGCCTTGGGCATCTGTTAGGGATGTGATTAGTTTCCTTCTTCCACGTTTGGCTTTTTTTAACAATGTGTAAGAGAGCATAGTTCTTCTGGAAACCCTGGAACTTTACTAAGTAACTTAATCCCTTTAATTTTCTGTTTATGGAATTGTAATAAATTTGCTTTGTATTTACGTACAAGGGAAATGGCAGGTAGATTTGTCATAGCCTCCGTCTGTGCCCCTAAGGGACATCGGTAATAGAAATTATATAGTTTCCGCTTATCAGCATTAATCTCAGAAGAATACCACCTACAAAAGCTTCGGATTTTATCCTTAGAGTATTGATTCCACCACTCAAGATATGTTTTAAACTACTTCCTTTCTTTAAGCCAATAACCCGACTTTTTATAAAAGAGCTGACAAAATATCTCAACGTTAAGCTGACTTTCATTCGTGTGATAATACCCTCGACCTCAAACGAGCTTCTTGTCAAGTGATGATCAGTGAAGCACGTGGGATATCGACATACATAAACACTTGAGATTTTAAGTTATCATTGACATACAGCCTGTCTATCCTAGAGCTTGAATTTTGTGTAATAAATGTGTCCCCGTGTAAGTCTGGGTGTTTAAAGTCCCACACATCTACCAAGGACAAATTCTTTTACTAATTCATTCAATGTTAAACAATAGCTGTAAGTCCGTTCCCTTTTATGAGTTATGATTGAATTATTATCATCTCTAAATATAATATTATTTATGCCACTAAAATATGGTTCTACCTCATTTGCATAAAAAAATATCCCTTTCTTTTCTGTTATTACTTTCACTAGGCGCATAAACATTGATAAGCGTGTATCATTAACTTGACCTTTTATAATTCTACCATTAGCATGCAATTCTACATTTGAAAGGGGGATGCCTTGTTTAACCAAAATTGCAGTACCAAGGCTATTATATGCACAATTATTATATACAATATACGAGGATGTACGTTCACAATTGTTGGACCAACTTTTTGGAGAAATGCCACATCTATTTCAGATTTAAGTAAAAAGCCATTGAGAGCTTCAATTTTTACTGGTGATTGGATGTCGTTAATATTTATAGTTGCTAGTTTTAAGATTAGTACACATTAGTACAGTAGTAAAAGGGTGTCGAATTTGAGTAACGCCCTTCATAATAAGGCACCACGGTTTGTCTGCCAGAAATGATCTGCTTAATGTTTAAATGGGATTAGAAACTGTTGGTGACTCACCTGAAGTAGAAACTCCGGTATCAGGTATATATTCAGAAATCACTAATTTCGGTATAAGCGACCGGGTGATTCTAGGTGATACTTCTGAAAGTCCCTGATCTGTCTTCTTTGGTTGTTTGACTTGAGCTGTAGCCGTTCTTGCTTTCTTCCGTTTCTTGTCTTATGAGGCTTCCTAAGAACTCCGGGCATCGGCTCCTTTCATTCTACTGAGACAACTGAGGGGATAAAATGGTATCTTTTTCCTTGGACTGAACGGTGAACTTGGGACTTAAAGCGGAAAGTTCTGATACACTAGGGGAGGAGGAAACATTTTCTAGCAATACTTTCTTTGTGCCCCGCTCGCTGACTACGTGAGGTTTCTGTGGCATACCTGAGTCAGCCAATATAGAAGCACCATGTAAAACTGGAGGGGCTGAAGATGAGGCCCTGTTCTGAGTGTCACTAACATCCTGGGCATGTAAATTGTCAGAAATTTCTCCGGAACATGATTGGTTAGGAATGCTATTATTAAGCACAATCGGAGCAGTGGCTACAGAACGGCCATGTATCATAGGGCTAGCAAGAGCAGTCATTAACTTTGGAAAGTCCACATCTTCAGTTAACAGGATTAAGCACAGTAATCTCTCAGTTTGGCGAATCGCGAGAGTGTTCCTTACCACTTTCAGTGTATCCTAAAGTTGTTGTTGAAACAATGGCTTGCTTGTAACGACCATAAAGTTGGTCTTGTAAATGATCACTTGATTGACAGGAATAACAAGTGCGGTCCTGACCGTAATAAGTTACAACGAACCTTTGGTTACGGATATCAATGAATTACGGTATAGCTGTTAACAAGTACATAGTCACAATCTTTCGTCCCTATCAAACTTTGTAAATATGGGTATCGTCATAAATGTCATCTTTGATACTTTTATACTATCCATAAACAGACAAGTATCACTATATTCCGTGGGAATAGCATGTACTCGCACGTGGGTTACAGGCCGATCAGCTAATTCTAATGTTACTGGGTATATTCTACTATCGTCTTGAAAATTAACACTATCGCCATGTGCTCGTAACAGTTTGTCACACAACAAGTCCGACAATAACTTAATATATGCACATTTACGATAAATATCCAACTCGAGAGTTAGTATTTGTTCTTCCTTTAACTGACATGTGTTTTGAATAAACGCGTGGATTTTGATTGCTGAGGGACGGTTAGAAATCGCACAAAATACTAATTTTAATGTATTCACACGTTTGATAGACATGTTGTAATTCTAAATAAGGTACTATTTAGCACAGGTTGAAAAATATTAGAGCAAATAAAGCGTAAATTCCCATGAAATACAAAGTCCACTATGCGCATTAAATGTCACTCGCACGGTAAGACACTGTACAGAGCTTCAGCAAAAGATATGCTACCTCATGGCAGCGAACACGCAACCACCGCTGAGCCAGTGGTCACCGTGCGGCACTGTTACGAAAATGACTCTCATATTGAAATTCTTGAAGATTATTTCGTTTAAAAGTAACGTAAAATATTCTGGCTTGAAATAGAGTACGTCGCTGTACTAAGTGTTTCTACGCGTCAAAGGAAAACAGAGGAGCTCATGCAATAAAATCTAGAACACGGCTTCTTGTTTGAGGCACTGTATTACCAAAACAAAGACTCGGGGACCTGAAGCGGTAATCGATCCGAGAGAAGTCAGCAATGATCCCAATCATTCTTTATCCCTAAATAGAAATTGTTTTCTTCATTTTTTATACTTAGAATCACTTCTCACAAACACTTTCTTCACATCGTAAATAAGGAATGGAATAGATTAGAAATTGTAATCAGTTGAATATTTAAATTTGTTTCTATTAAGCGTAGGATATATGGAAACTATTGATAATCCTTTCTTCTGAGTCTTGTAATCCATTCGCCTATTTTCTTGAAACTCTTAATTGTTTATCTCCTTGTTCGGTTCTAGGCGATACTTAAGTATGTTTGAAGTACTGAAGGGTGATTGGATCATGCCCTAATAGCCAAGGGAATTAGTTAGATTAAGATTGTATAAAGTAAGTAGATTCATCGTAATACCAGGTGATTCAATTTTCACAAAGTTTTAAGACGACACTCACACAAAGCAAGATTTCTCTAAGTGAAATGCACTTTTTAGGGGAAACATATGTCTTTGAAATGTTTTCAAAATTACTTTTATCGAAATGCAGAAATATTTTTCCAAATTATATGGTAGAAAGTTTTTATTTTTATCTAGGAACTAGTAAGTTATTTCTTTATCTATTCTTACTTATTCCTAATGTGTAGCAATAAACATCCTGAATTGAACTCTGGAAAACATTGTATCACTTTTAAACATTGATCACAATTCTAAGATTTTGTTGACGAATACTTCAGTGTCGTACTCTGATCTGAAATATCATCTACCTATAAAATGGATAACTAAGATTAGTCGTCCGGGTCAGCTACGTTTGAAATAGAATTGAGAAACAGAAACGACAGTGCTTCACTGCTTTCTATTATAATAATTGCTGAAGCTTGTGTTTATTATATGGAAAGTTCGGAGCACAAGGCAGTCAAGTAACTTGCAGAAGTCGCATCTTTAATCAGGAGGAGCATCCTACGATAGTCTTCTTCTTTCTTGGTAGCCAAAAAACAAAATAGGAACGGAAAAGTCTGCCCCAAATAAGTCCCATATGTGGTGTAATGCTGCTGAAATATACGGGGAACTGCTTTAAATGTACCATCCACCCAAATTGCCTTCGTGGTTGCAAGCTTCCGTAAGTTTCCAGTTGTCCCAAAGACCTACAGAATATAATATTAATACTTAGCTCCCCTAATATATTAATAATTAGTAGTGTATTAGCTAACAAATATATTAATAACCTTATTAAATTTAAACAAAGTACATATTTAATATTGAATTTTCAAACATGCTGCAAGCTTGAAGTGTGGTAACCAGCATACATGATTCTAGTTAAAATTTGTGGATACATACTTGAATGTTAAAGTTGTTTGAAGCTCATGCACTTAAAATTTCAACCTTGTTTCGCACCTTATTCAAGTTACTCTTGCTTTCTTGGCCAAATATATCCCAGAATATAATACAATTGAAATCCCTTATTTGAATCAGTTAATTTTAATAGTCATCTCTGGCTCCAAAATTAAATTTTGAGGATACTATTAAGTAAATCAAACTAGATTATATTAAACTTAACGCTGTAAACTTAACGCTGCTAAAATTAAATACTTTATGAAAGTTATTGTAATTAGAATTGAAATAATAATAAATAATCAGTTACCAATAATCGATCAGAATCAACACCATCGTCAATTAAGAGAAATTCTTGTCCTGTTCATGTCTGTCTCCACCTGCCCTCTAACCTAATACAATTTGTTGTCGTGGGAAGCTCAGGCCTTTCTGCCCTTCGACGGTTGTACAGGATATGTTTAATTCCCTCAAATGTTGGCAAAGCGGCTGCAACCTCATCCTCTATCCCTTCCTTTGCAATCACTTCTCTAAAGATAGAAACAAATGAAATAAATTTTAAAAAATGCATATTTGTTTCTTTAAAATTTACTTGCAAAATACATTCACCTGACTAGTGCAATAAGCTTGAAGTCAAAACTTGTAAACTTTTTTGCAAACTGAGATTATTTGAACTGTTAACTTGAACTTGTATCACACGACTAGCATAATACTAGCATACTACCTTCAAGAAACTGGCTCCAGTTTACCCAGATCAACCATTTGTTGCCTTTTAACGTGACGTTAAGAAAACGAAAGAAACAATTAGTTAATTTTTAACTAGAAGATAGAAGTAATCAATAAAATAACTACTCATTAAACAAAACTTAGTCTTACCTGTAAACTTTTGGAACTGTATCTACAGGATTCTCGGACACTTTACACTTCATCCTGTCTAGTAAGCATCTTGCTTCAATTGTGCTCCTTTCAGTTTCATGAGAGTGTACTCCACTCTTAGATAAAACGTCACCGAAATTGACAACTGTCGCTTTGCACCCACATGTACATTTCCAATATATCTTTTCTTTAACACGTCTATTAATCCGGTATAAGAACCCTTCGTACGCGAGCACTTTTCCCCTTATTTCGAACTAACAACTTCTGCCATTCTGTGCCGCTTACTATTCCTGTTGATACGTTTAAAGTGACAGATTAAAAATTTGGATAGCATTTTATACTGATTACTGCCTCAGTCTCAGAGCTTTCACTTTTGGAAGCCGTCAGGTGTTCTGAGCGCTGATTGGCTACCGATGAAACAAGTAACCAATCACCTTCAATAGTACCAAACTCAAACAACATTTTATAAATTCCTTTCGCTCCCCAATTATCTGACATTTTGATTTGATTGAAACTTTACAAAAACATTCAAGTATGTGATATTTATATTTTGTATTGCTGCTATTTACATTGACAGTATAAATATGAAAATAGAAGTATATATGATATTATTCCATATAGTGTAGAATCACGTATAGAAAACAAATCAGCTGATAAGGTGATGTCGAAAAAGTAATTGTAATGTAGAATACTAAGACCCTTTCTTAAGGGTCTCCTTGTGCATCCTTTTGCATTACTTGTTTGATATATGGCCATCAAACATGTCTTGAGAATGTGAACTGTGGCACCTTTTACGTACTATGAGCCTTAGAACGTTGGAAATGAAATACTGGAAAACCGAATAAAATTTAGTTGTGAAATGACTTGATATTAGACCGAAGAATCTTCGTTTTATGTTCGTTTCCGTTTCAGTTACGTCAAACTGCTTTTTTTTTTCAACTGAGTCAAACAATTTTCCATTTTCCTGTAGGAACTATAAAGAAATAACATTGATCTTTACTAAAGTAGATGCGAATAACACTGCTAATAACAGAACTATATCCCAGCAATTTTTCCCAGAAGAAAAAGTAGAATAACATCTAAAATTTATGATGAAACTTGAAGAAATAGTTATTCTTCTTATATAATTTCTTAGAATTACTAAACAGATTATTGCGAATGCAGGGCAAAATCCAAAAGGACAAAACCCAGGGAATATTCTGATAAAACTGACAAAATTCAAGGAACAGAATCATAGTAAGAGCCTAATAAAGAGATTTTTTTTATTTATTTCTTCAGCGGCCATGCATTTAAAATATGTAATTCTTTACTTTATCGAAATAACATGTTCTAAATACTGAATACCCAATGAAACACATAACACTGTTATAGTAATCAGAGGCGTAGCTAGAGGGGAGCGAGCGAGGCGGTTGCCCCGGGCGCTAATAGCAGGGGTTGCCGAAAGAGAAAGAAGAAAGAAAAATATTGAAAATCAGTGAACGACGCTCCGCTCTGAAAACGTGTTGGCGTCCTATTAAATCAATATTGTTGCTAGTCTGCAAACAAATAGATTTGATAAAAAATTTCTTGCTTGCTCCGCTCGCAACACAAACGTTTCAATAAGAATCACAACAATCTTTTACTTATTACTTTAAAAAAGTTACTATATATGCTCTGCTAATGTCAGTGTGATATGTAAGGTGCCGAGTAATGACTTATAGTCTACGCAGGAGTGTTTTCAAACTCAGAAATGGTCAGTTTGAAATACGTGTTCAGCGTTCTGTGGTGATGAGTTTGCTTAGATAATCACGCTTCTCTTCCCAATCGGATTATTCACGACGGTGAGAATGAAGGCTTTGAGAAATTCGCAAAGAAAGCTCCTTCTGAATTTTCATTACATTTCGCAGAATATTTTTAGCATAAAATAATAGAAATTAAAATGCTATTTGGGTGGCCACATACTGAAGAAAATCACAGATATTTACGATTATTAGGAAGGCTGGAACCACGTGTAATAGGCTTGGTGGCTTACAAAGATGTGGTTGCATGCTGTTTACATTTTGAACAGCGATGATACGATCTTTACTTAAATTGTATTGGCTATATTGACGATATGTAGTATTTAGTATTGTTAGTATTTACATTGACAGTATAAATGAAATTAAATTAAATTTTTAAGTTGTACGCCCTACGGTAATGCTGGCTAGGCTAAAGGAGACGGTAATGATGAAAAATGAATGAAATATTGGAAATTGGGAGGAAACTGTAGAACACCAAGAAAGCCAACGCACACGGTGTTTGTCCACCACAAAGCTCACCTGTCTCGAGCTGGGATCGAACTATGGACCCCATGCACCAGAGGGGAACGCTCTATCCCTGAGCCATTGCGGCACCATCATTTTTTTACAATATAAGTACGACATATTGCGTGTAGTACAGAATAATGTATAGAGGACAAAGCACCTGATCATGTATACAGGTGATGCCGGAAAAAGAGCTGTGATGTAGAAGACAAAGGCTCTTTTTAGAAAAAGAAAACTGACCGAATTATGCATCTTCTTGCATTGTGTGTTTAATATATGGCTGAACATATCTTGAGGATGTGAACTGTAGCAGCTTTTACGTACTGTGAGCCTTAGGATGCTGAAGATGAAATACTGGAAAATTGAATAAAATTCTGTTGTGAAATGTCTTGATATTCGACCGAAATAAGTTTATTTTATGTTCGTTTCAGTTCAAATGTCAAACTATTTTCTTTGTGAGTCAATTAATTTGCCATTTCTCTGTAAGTATTAAAAATCATCTTTACTAAAGTAGGCGTGAATAACGCTGCTAATAACAGAACTGTACCTAGTCATTTTTCCGAGAAGAACAAGTAGAATAACATCTAAAATGTATGATGAAACTTGAAGAAATAGTTATTCTTCTTTCAGAATCTATTAGAAATGGTAAAGAAAAACTCTCTAGAAAAGATCACTCACTGCACAGAATTCCCCGTCTCGAAAGATTAGGCAGAACGGAAATTACCGTTCTGCTAAAAGATAAGGCCATTAAAAATATTTGTACAAAGTGCTGGAGGGCCTGTAGGCACAACTGGAATTAGGCAGAACTGGAAGACACCTTAGTGTGTAACGGAAAAATATGACTAAAGATAAGAGACACAAATCAAAACATATAATTTTGCTCAACAAGACGGTATCGTTAAGTGTAAATCTTCATGCACAGTTTGGAAACAAAATCGAGATTATTTTTATCTAAAAGTAAAAATCAAGCTATGCAAAAAAAAAAAAAAAAAAAAACTAACTGCTTAAGATAAAGCAGACATTGAAAAATAAACTAATAAGTCTCTTTATTATGATGAACCAGTACGGGAACTGTTACATCTGTGAAGAGCGATGGGTAATACTGCTTACGGTTAAAGGTTGACATGCATTAAATTAAATTAGCTTTCTTATGCTTATCAATTTATAAAATGTGATGTATATTGTAGAAAAGGGACTTGTAGTATTGTGGTAGTTTTCATTTCAAATACGTTAATACTCATTAAAACAGATATGGGCCTAATTAACGAATCACAAATATTACTTAAGCAATATGTAGGAGAAAAAGAGAATATAGGTATAAAATATCAAATATGAAAATTATCCTAAAACCATAATATGTAATTTATTCAGTTATTTGGTATAATTGTTTTCAAAATATTACATGTTAAATATAAAAAAGACATGTCTGATTAGGGAAGGGTCCGAATGGGGTACTCGAGTTGCCGAACGAAATGTATCAGATATAAAAGAGGGTGTGAAACTACGTACGTATGCAAATTTATAGCGGCTGAGGGCAACATGGAAAAGCAGGAGAGCTGGAAGAAATATGGCCGACCGTAGGGTCCAGAAACACTGAAAGCTAAGAAATCACTCGTTCCGTGCGTGAATGACCACAGAAATGATACTAAATGTTTAGTAGTAGATGCGTGACAAGATCTGCTATACGTTGTGAACATCATGGTCGCTATATTGAAAGTGTCCATGTTGAATTTGTATTCACAGTGTAAAAAAGAAAGTGGGTCATATGGCATATCAAATAGCACTGAAATGTTACCAGGAATACGTTAGTGTTAACATTCTGTAGTAACTACTGTGAGTTGAGAAGTAACACGCAAGAAGGACACACACAAAACCTTGTGCACGTCTCACCAGTATGACGCAAAATCTAGAGCTTGGAGAACTGTGGTTTGTATACAGACCAAAGGAAAAGTGTGTTTACATGCAGAATAGTTGCGAGTAAGGGAAAGATGGTCATTGACGACAGAGAAAGAAGAGACCAGGGTGAGTCCATGGCACGCAGACAGAAAATACGCGAGAAAGCTCATTAGCTAATATATGCGTTATCAGTGAAGTAGTCGAGTAAGATATAGCTGTTGGTAGTAATGTTAATGTGCAGTTGATCAGTGAGTCACCGTTGAGGAAGCCAGAAAGTGACAAGGTATAGTATTTTTAGGAAAAGTTATTTCTTCTTGTGGGCACGAATATGAATCTCCAGGTAGTTGTGTCATTATTAGTGAGTGCGTTTGGGACGTGCGATAATAATCCCTGTGCAGGAGATCAGAAATGTAGTTATTAGTGAATATCAATACATTGGTCGAAGAATATCAAATGTTAGATTATACCGTGTCAGGTGAGGACGAGAGAGACACTCACCGTGATAAGAGTTTTCACAGCGACCCTTGGGAAGAATCTGGTGTAAGGGACGCGTTCGACGAGATAGTAATTCCGACCAGAGTAGTAATTCGTAATACGCTCCATCTCTAGCTAATGAGCCTTAAAAATATACGTAGAAAACCAACAGTTAGAAAATATGCATTACTACTGGATGAAGACAGAAAAAATGATAGGTAAAAGAGGAAAAGGATGGTCTGTGGTTTTTAAGTTTCTGCTCCTTTATAACTATGAATGAAACCGAAACAAAGTGTCTGTGAGAAAAATAAACGATGAGATATTACAACGTTTTAGAAGTACGGGAGCCATGAATGGAATAGTTCATGATAGGACAATTAAAATGTGTACGATGTATATGAAAAAATATGGATCCAAGGGGACTCTGCAATTGCAAGCATCTTGGTCTTGGGTAAAAGAAAAAAAATAAATGTGTAACAATATTGTGTCACGCAAAACTATTCACTCCGTGTTCAAATAACTAAAGATGAGCAAGAGTTACATCAAACTACAAAAAAGTTTGTTGCTAAAGCAAGGTGATATGATTGTAAAAGATTAAGCCAATTTTTTAACAGTTCAAAGTAGATTAGACAAAGAAATACATTCAGGCAAGACACTGTCAAATAAAGGTATAAATCGAGTGTATTGTAATATAGGATCAACGACAGCAGTTACGAACTTGCATATTTTAATGCACATTATATTAATGGATTTGATACTGTCATCGCCAATATTTCTTATATCCGCTGAACCTACCGGCAAATTCCCTGCAAAGATGCCTGGCATCTCTTCCGTATCAAGGTATTTGTCAAAAATCACCAAATATGTGCAAAAATGATTTGAAGATTTTTCTTCAGGAAGTATTTTGGCCGCATGTACACGAAAATCCCATCTTGCTGTTGGTTGATTCGTGGTCTTGTAACAAAGATGATAAACTGATGCATTCTACTGTTCCGGATACTTTTGAGTTTCACAAGAAACTGATAGCTCCTAAATGCACTGGACGTATTCAACCTCTCGACATTGGATTCTTTCGCACGTACAAACAGTACGTGAGGTTTATCAAACATGGTGCATTAAGTATTGATGGGTTTCATGTACGGCATCTTGACAACTTCATCCGTCTCCAAGCGTTTACGCACTTACAGTTTAGTGCTCCCCGGTTCATCAATTTCATTAAACATGCCTTCTACGTGGCTGGATATCTAGAAGAGCATCTGGGAAAATTCTAGACTCAAATGTCTTTTTGTTTTGATTATGAAACATAATCAGATTGTCAGCAGCATCAGTGTAAAGATCTCTGATTCGTCAACTGTGGACACTGTCAATAGCTCTTGTGTTTTCATCACACTCTTATATATAGTACTCACATCAACTGTCTTTCACAGATTGGTATGTATTATCTGTCAGGAAAGTAAATATACACCTATTTTTCGAGTCTGGCATTCCTGCGCTCCACCCGTGGAGAGTATGAGAATTAAATCAATCAAATGTTTACTGAGGGGCAAAAAGAAAAGTCTAATCTGAATAAGACATTGCAGAGGGACACAAGCTGTGAATACGAATAGTGCATAGTGTAAATGAAGGACGACACCGAAAGAGAATGCCAGAAACAGCTCTTAAACGGAGAAAAAAGACTAAAAATTGTCGAAGTGGGAATATAAAACACCTACCATAAATACGCTGACAACTGAACTTCATTACGCCCTGATCTTGGTGTAATGGTTAAGGTGCTGGCTTACAAATGCGAAGGACGTCGATTCGAATCCCCAGCCAGGACTTTTTAAAAAGTTTTTGTTAATAATACATACAGCTCATGAGAGATGGTAAAAGAGGTCGCATTTAATCTTTCGTAGCAATTATTATTGGTAATGTTTAGTACTGATAATACCTTTTGTCTTTGCGTATTGCTTTTATTCTTTTCTTTATTTCGAAAGAGAAGAATATCCGAACAAATGCCACCAAAATTCCTCTTATTTTCAATGTTAAAGCCATTTGCAATTAGTGAAGAATAAAAATTGAACGTTCCGACGTAGCTGCAAAAAGTAAAAAAAAAAACATGGAAGTGGAGGGGATCGAATCCATACTCATGGTTATTAAAAATACAATTTCTACATGTTTGACACCTCCCGACCAAGTTTCTACGTTAGGAAGTAAGAGGCTTGTGTTTAGATTAGGCTGGTCAATACGTTTTGCAAAGAGGCCCGGTTTAGCTCTGACGCACCACAGGTGCGAGAAGGGAGCAAAACACTTTTTCTCTCTCCCTCTGTGTGTCTATTTATCTATCTATCTGTATATATATAACGCTATTTGTGAATGCCATAACCACACTAATTTTCAGCGGACGAAACTTGGCAGAAACATTAACTGTTGAAATCTTGATGAGTTCGTTAACCAGAATAATTAGATAAAAATGTTCAAAATGGCGGCCCTTCAAACTCTCAAAAAGTTCCAAGAGAACCAAATTTCGCCCATAAATAGGTATTCAGAAAGTTTGAATAACATTTCCTCTTTTACTGAAATATTTGTGTGCAGGGACTTATCCTCTTTTACTGAAATATTGGACCCGATTAATCGCCTAAAGAAGGTTCACGTCCCTTCGCTACGGTCAGGCTTTTTTTTTTTTGCAGGAGGGGGGTTATTTTCCAATCGGAACAAGATGATTATTAGTGATTATATGAAATTACACATTGAAAGTGAAGTAACTTGTGAAACGTGTTATTTGAAAGAATAATATAATAAATGTGCTTTCCCCTAACACAGAGAACTGTAAATCATACATTTCGAGTTCGGGAGCGTGAATGGCGAGGAGTGTTATTTGATTTGCTTTTTAGTAACACATTGCATTGTAAATAAAGATAGGCAATACTAGTGATAAGTAAAACAAATAATAATAATAATAATAATAATAATAATAATAATAATAATAATAATAATAATAATAATAATAATAATAATAATAATAATAATATTAATAGGTATTTTTTGTGGCAAGGCAATATCTTCTTCAAACGTAATGATTGTAATGCCATATCTCCCTTACAAACAAAATATTAGCAATTTATATCGAGAGAACGGGAAATTGTAGTGATGGGAGCAGCGTTGGACAGTATGCACTCATAGTACTCAGAAAAATCAGCGATTTCAATGCAAAATGAAAGAAGAGTCATTGTCATGGGGAATCATGGGGCCACGGCAGAGCCCTCTTTAGGCAAAATGTCGACAACACGTGCGTCTAGTGGCTAACACGTGCGTCTTTGATGTATGGTGTCCCGGGTTCGATTCCCGACGGGAGAGTATTTATGATTTTTAAGTACCCTTGATGTTTCTGTGTTTGTGTCTCTGTCGTTACAAGTTAATAGAAAAAGCGAATTGAACAAGTGAAGCAAGTAAAATTAGCAATAAGTAAGTTACTGAAACAAGTTCGGTGAGTCAGTGAAAAAAAATGTAGACAAAACACTTGCTTTTCGCGCCGTCCATGCGAGTTCGAATCTATCTCGGCTTGTTTTTTTTATCCATTTGAGAGAAAGTATTATTTCTTTTCCTACAGGTAGTCACTCTTTTCGTATTTTTCGCCGTCCTTCACAGTTAAAGTAACTGGCTATTCTTATTCTTTCTACGAATGATGGATCTTCTCTTTGGTTTCATGTCAAGCATGCACACGTAATAAAAAGACGCAGTTGATAATAATAATAATAATATGAAATATTACTAGCTAACTCGTGTGTGTATTTCGACAATATAATTTTATATTATTATGTGGAAATAAGTAAGGCTCGCTGGCGTCCGGCCCCCGAATTTTTTCGATGCGCCTTATGGGTCCACGGTGTCCAACGTTGGTCCCATCCCACTATAACTTCCTGTTCTCTCGATATGAGTTATCGACATTTTGCCTAAAGAGGGCTCTGCCGTGGCCCCATGACTCCCCATGACAATTACTCTTCGTTCATTTTGCATTGAAATCGCTTATTTTTCTGAGTACTATGAGTGCATATTGTCCAACGTTGCTTCTATCACTATACAATTTCCCGTTCTCTCGATATAAATTGCTAATATTTTGTTTGTAAGGCAGATATGGCGTTACAACCATTACGTTTGAAGAAGAATTGAGGAAGATATTGCCTTGCCACAAATAATACTTTATTATTTTTATCATTATTATTATTATTTATTTATTTTTTATTTATTTATTTATTTATTTATTTACCACTAATGTTGCCTACCTTTATTTGCATTGCAATGTGTTACTAAAAAGCAAATCAAATAACACTTCTCGCCATTCACGCTCTCAAACTCGAAATACATGAGGCCCGGATTCGATTCCCGCCGGGAGCTCATGTGTTTCGGATCCCATGTTAATAAGTAGGTCCACGTCTCATATAGCCTCGCTGCTGAAAAGGGACGTTAAACTTAAAATCAACTCAACTCAACTCGAAATACATGATTTACAGTTCTCTGTGTTAGAGGAAAGCACATTTATTATATTATTCTTCAAATACCACGTTTTACAAGTTACTTCACTTTCAATGTGTAATTTCATATCATCAATAACAATCATCTTGTTGCGATACGAAAATAACCCCCTCCTGCAAAAAAAAAGCCTGACCGTAGTTAAAGGGCGTGAACCTTCTTTAGGCGATTAATCGGGTCCAATATTTCAATAAAAGATGATAAGTCCCTGCACACAAATATTTCAGTAAAAGAGGAAAAGTTATTCAAACTTTCTGAATACCTATTTATGGGCGAAATTTGGTTCCCTTGGAACTTTTTGAGTTGGAGAGTTTGAAGGGCCACCATTTTGAACATTTTCATCTGCTTATTCTGGTTAACGAATGCATCAAGATATTTCAACAGTTAATGTTTGTGCCAAGTTTCGTCTCAATCCGCTGAAAATTAGGGTGATTATGGCATTCACAAATAGCGTTATATATATACAGATAGATAGATAAATAGACACACAGAGGGAGAGAGAAAAAGTGTTTTGCTCCCTTCTCGCACCTGTGGTGCGTCAGAGCTAAACCGGGCCCCTTTGCAAAACGTATTGAACAGTCCTACCTAAACACAAGCCTCTTACTTGCTAACGTAGAAACGTGGTCGGGAGGTGTAAGGCATGTAGAAATTGTATTTTTAAGTAATCATGAGTATGGTCCACTTCCATGTTTTTCTTTTTACTTTTTGCAGCTACTTTGGAACGTTCAATTTTTATTCTTTACTTATCGCAAACGGCGTTTACATTCAAAATAAGAGAAATTTTGGTGGCATTTGTTCGGATATTCTTCTCTTTCGAAATGAAGAAAAGAATAAAAGCAATACGCAAAGACAGAAAGTATTATCGGTACTAAACATTACCAATAATAATTGCTACGAAAAACTAAATACGACCTCTTTTACCCTCTCATGAGCTGTATGTATTATCAGCAAAAATTTTTAAAAATGTCCTTGACGGGATTCGAACTGACGACCTTTGCGTTTGTAATCCAGCACCTTAACCAGTACACCAACATCATGGAATGGTGAATGTTTAGTTCTCGGCGTATTTGTTATAGTTGTGTTTTATGTTTCCACTTCGACAATTTTTACTCTTTTTTCTAAGTTTAACAGCTGTTTCTGGCTTCCTCTTTCGGTGTCGTCCTTTATTTACACTATGCACTATTCGTAGTCAGAGCTTGTGCCCCTCTGCAATGTCTTATTCAGATTAAACTTTTCTTTTTGCCCCTCAGTAAATATTTGATTGATTTAATTCTCATACTCTCTACGGATGGAGCGCAGGAATGCCAGACTCGAAAAATAGGTGTACATTTACTTTCCTGACAGATAATACCTTTATCAATATACTTGCTTACGTGATGATATGTGATATTTTCTTTGAGAGGAACCACGTCATAATTCTACCTGTAATCCCCAGTCCTTCTTTGTGCCGGGTGTTTTATCCTGGCAACAACTATCCAACTTTAACAAGTGCAACATTACCAGCTCTTTGCACGTGCAAATGTTCTTTGTAATCTTTTTCCAGATGTGCATCCTGTGTCAACATTATTCCGACAGGTTATTCCTAAGTTTATTCAAATATCCCCTCACGATTTTATTTCATGTTACTTCTCAACTCACAATATAGTTACTAGAGAATGATTAACACCAATGAATTCCTCGTAAAATTTGAGTGCTATTTCATATGCCACATGGCCCACTTTGTCTTTCACGTTGTGCATCCGAATTCAACATGGCCACTCAATATGGCTGCCATGATGATCATTACATATAGCAGATCTTATCATGCATCTACTACTAAACATTTGACTTTCATTTCTGTGGTCGTCACGCATAGAAGGAGTGACTCCTTAGCTCTCTGTGTTGCTGGACCTTACGGTCGGCCATATTTCTTCCGACTCTCCTGCTTTTCCATGTTTCCCTCAGCCGCTATAAATTTGAATATGTACATAGTTTCACACACTCTTTCATATCTGATACATGTCGTTCGGCAACTCAAGAGCCCCATTCGGACCCTTCCCTGATGAGAAACCTGACTAACAGGCAAAGCAAACATTATTCAATGAAATTGTAAAAAGGGGATTGCAAATTAAACCTGTGCTACTCGATTTTCCATCTGTATAACCCTGGCTAATTGTATTATTGCTTTAAAGTCGAAGCACAAAGTAATCTATTCAAATGTAAGTTCTTTCTAAGGTGTGCCGAATCGTATTTCTGCATTAATTTTTCTGACACCTAGTGCAATTTGACAATCCATATACGTCCTCTTCAAGGGTAGAATACCAAAGTAGAATTCTTTGAGAAGAACGACTTTACTGTTACAGCCGACTGCTTTTTATACTCCATTCTTAGTTGTATGTCCTGTTTTCTGCACGTAGATTGGTATCTTTAGGATTTAACATCTGTTTGATATCCTGTTTGCTGTTTTGAAAATAACTTTGTTTAACAAATAAAGTGAAAGTCATATTTTCTAGTAAACATATGATATAAATATAAGAAGTTTAATTTAATCTTTTATACATTTTTTAAAAGTAAAATAACGCAACACTTCTTACTTAGGGAAAATTTACTCTAATAATTTCAAACGTGTAGGTGGTGAACTTTTAATTTTTTCGTACACAGTTCATCATTTTTATTAACTTCACCTATCAGTTCGTAGAAAAAAGAACACACTGTTTATTTTCTTCCATAATTATTTTCTGCTTTGTTGTCTTCCACTACAGTACTGCGGAACATAGAAGAACAACTTTTACTCTCAATAATAACACAGAGGATGGCGTTCAAAATAACTTTAGCTTTTACTTCTTACAAAGTCTAGAGCATTATACGTTATTACTAGTTTCAAGACACTGACCATTCATCTATGGGAAAATCCACAGATCGTTTCCTTGAGCAACCCAAGACATGCAGCGCATTCAGCTGAGATTGGTGATAAAAAATCAAGTCTAGGTTTCTTCAGTTGATTCTGATTATGAGGACATATATCGATAATATTTTTCCCGTTTCATTGTTTACTGATGTGTTCATGTAATGTTCCATTTATGTGAACTATCACAAAGTAAGAAACAGCGCCCACATTCATCAGTGTGAAAGAATCTCCAAACCTTTATATTTCGCTTGATTTTACGAGAAGAATTTTGTGGATTGTTCTTTGTAGAAGAATGACACGATTATAGAAATGCCATTTTTGAATGTTTAAAACTTGGCATTTCCCAGAATAACAAATATCTATCTTCATTCTTACAAAATTATATATTTGCATAACTTCAAATGTGGAACAACATGATAATGAGTATGTAGGGGGCTGTAACCTTCAACTTCTAGCAGCTAATCTGTAAATTTTGTTGTAACACTATTCATTTCAAAAGAAGACCGCAACAAATACATTCTCACGTTCCACGAAAAATACATAACATACCCAGGATAAGTGCAATAATAAAGTCCAATTTAACGAA
This sequence comes from Thermobia domestica, assembly GCF_964235325.1. Lineage (NCBI taxonomy): Eukaryota > Metazoa > Arthropoda > Insecta > Zygentoma > Lepismatidae > Thermobia > Thermobia domestica. The sequence continues at coordinate 145,148,380 of NC_137456.1, read as the reverse complement.
ATTAATTGTAATGTACTGTGTAATTTAAGCCGTTTTCCACTGAGTAATTGAAATATTTAACAAAGGTTCAAACAGTAAACCATGAATAACTGCTAAAGTAATTTTCCGATATGCACTATAACTTAAAGAATCATGAATTCATGAAAATGTGCACTAACACAATACGTCTATAAGAGCAGCGGAGTCAGAAAACTAACATGAAACTAATGAATTTCCATGTCCAAGAATCGCACAGCCGTTTTTTAATGTTAATGTTTCACGGTTATGCGTTTTAAGCTAAAGACGAATGATTTATGAAAAAACATGATTGTGAAATACAATTTTCGCTTCCTCCCAACAGCAATCGAACCAGGAACTACTTACATCAGAGGCACATACGATAATTTCCACCAGCAAAGAGGTCAATAATCATACAGACAAGTACATGCAGTCGCTGATCATAAATCACCAGCTGGGATGCTAACCACAGTGCCAGACACACTTTCTTGTGCTCTTGCGACATGACGTTAAGTGTTTTATTTCAGTACACAGAAACAGGCCCATGGAAAGCCCAAAAATGTAGGGGAGAAGTTAGGGGGGCGATCCAACCATTTTATAGTTCATTTGCAAACCTACCGTGAAAATATTAGGGATCCAGCGAAAATTTAGGGGAGCCCGGCATCCTAGATCCCCCTGGATACGGGCCTGCACAGAAATTAGCCGAATTGCACAGAAGACAGATAACTTACAAATAACAATCTTTCCAGATTTTCTTTTAGTTACATACGTTCCAAATACTAATGAAAATAGGTAGCATATAGCAAAAAGTTTCTGAAGTATGTAACATGCGTTTAAAAAATTAAAGAGAGTACATAAAAATGTATAGACACTCAGCCTTTAATTTACGCTATTGATCTGAATAGACGGTTTTAAATTAGTTAATTTGAGCTTCTAACTTCCACGTACCAAAAATATTAACGAGTATCCAAATACTAATTATTAATTAGATTGAATAACAAGTATCCTGAATTTAAATTTAGTATTAATTATTATTTTTCGAATAGATCAAAAAATCGGTACAACAGCTTACAAAAAAATATAACAATCAAATAATGTTTCCAGTAGTCAACTACCCCAAGAGCTCAAACTATAATCCATGAAATATCAGTAATTAATAATTATAAATTCTAGTAATAATTTTTGGTTCATGTAATATTCCTAATATCGAAATATATATTTAACTTTTATGACAAAGCTGGAATATCCAAGATGACTAATACAATTTAACCTTCAGGTTACAGTTGTCTAATTGAATGACGGTCTATAACAGGTTCAAAAGATATAATTAACTAAAAATTAGCAAAATCATAGAACAGAATCACCCAATTTTAGATGTTTAACACCAAAGTTATATTCCGGAAATCACAATAATTAGATATGAACTACGGACGAATATTATACACCATTATTATAACTTTAACAACACTTGGTCAAAAGGTCCGACCAGTTTCAATTTTCCCCGAATTCTGACGTAAACAGTATCTACAGAATATCACATCGAAGACTGTCACTAGATGGCATAGTTACCAATTTATCAGTGTTACCAACACTTGTACATTAATAACATTTGTTTGACTTTTTTAACATACAACAACATCCAGAGGCCCCCCAAAAATAAAAGTTGTACTTTTATTTTATAAATTATTTTGATTATTGCAGTCTTGTGTCAATTTGGTAAGCATATCAACACCTACTCCACCACCAACTACTAATACCAGATTCATTCTCTCATGCACCACCAAATAAATGTAAAAACTGAAAGCAAAATAATAATAATAATAATAATAATAATAATAATAATAATAATAATAATAATAATAATAATAATAATAATAATAATAATAATAATAATATTTTCCCCCAAAATCTCATTCAATTAACATGCATCCATCTGACTCGCCCGATCTAGCATATCTTTGTATTAGTAATATAAGGTCATGAGCAAATAATCAAAAATAATTTATAATAACAATTCCAATAAAGACCGAAATACTGATTTACATAAATAATATTTCCAATATAAATAATTTCCATTAATAGGTGTCCTTCAATATTATTATAATTATTAATTTTCCTGAAGTAATAACAGAATCTTGTAATAGAAATGAAAACAATGACTTACATTATAGCAGCTCGGGTAGTTTCAGAATAACATCAAAATGAATAATTTATCAGGATAACAAAACTTGCGTACAGCAAACAGGTTACAATCCAAATTGAATACACGAAGTACATAGTGTAAAGGACAGTCACACGACATTCATTCCAGGCCTGGAATACAAAAAATATATTAACATCACATACAGACAATATTTAAAATATATGTTGACCAAGTTGTTAATTCGTGTAATTCTATCTTTAATTTAATTTACTTAATTCAAAATTCTGACTAGAAACAGTTGGTCCACAGAAACGAAATTACAGTTGGTTTGATCTTTAATTATTAACAGTTAATCTAGGTTCACGATAAATTTTTGTCATTGAAACGTGTACTTTTCTTACATCATTAGGATTCTCAATTGATCTAACTTGTAACGTATTTCTTGTAAGGAATCTCAAAATCTGGAATGGACCAAGCCGCCTAGGACATAATGATTTAGCCATCTTATCAGCTAGACTAGATTTAAATTGGGACTTTATTAAAACCTTATCATTAACTTGATACGTTACAGGAGATCTTTTCCTGTCATGTTCTCTCTTCTTACGGTGCCACGCTTTTTCCAAATTCTCTAAAGCTGTTACCCATAAATTTTTGTCCTTTTGTCTGATTTCATAGTTATCAATTTCCCATTTTACATCTAGGGGATCGCATACATTATAATTATACACTAGCTCCATTGGTGAACATTTTGATTCAGTATGTTCTGCTGAGTTTTTAGAAAATTCGATTTCATGGAGACCCTGATCCCACTTAGTTTGTTTATTCCGGAAATAAATTTTCAGGCAACCCTTCAAAACACGCAAATAACGCTCCGATGCGTTCGAAGCAGCGTTGTACGAAGATATACAAATATCCCTAATTCCTTGTCGGTACAGAAAATTTTTAAATAAAAATGAAACAAAGAAACTCGAATTATCATGGGAAACCGAATGGGGAAATCCGAATCGGCACATAATTTTATACAGCTTATCTCGTACCCTTTTAGGAATTAAAGTTCCAAAAGGCCTTAACCACATAAATTTAGTACAAGAATCTACAACAACGAGACAGTATTTGCCAGATTTTGATTCACATAATGGCCCACATACATCAAAATACCATAGGGCGTTCGGAATTTTCTCATATACGTTCGGAGAAATAAGTTGTCCCATAGATTGTCTATTAGTACTTTTATTTATTTGGCATTCCTTGCAGCTTGAAATATAATCCCTAATGTCCCTAATTATTCCATTCCAGGTGTATCTTGCGCATATTTTGAGATACTTTTCTGCGTTCCAGCATGAGCACTTGGTAATATATTATTATGATAATAATCAATTATAAATGTTATCAAACTCTTAGGAATACAAATTTTATAGGGATTTTTAATAGCTTTCGTCTTTTTACATAATATACCTTTAACCAATTTATATCCATCTACGTTTAAATTATTTTCTAATTGTTCAATTATTTTCATCAATTCTTCATCCCTTCTCTGATGTGTAAACACAGCCTGAGACGCAAATGGCATTAACCACAAATTAATTTTACACATATTTGTTACCTCATCTTTCCAAGTAGGTTCTAAATCAACTGACTCGAACATCTGCGTGTCATGGACCCTGGAAATAAAATCTGGAGGCGTGTTTAACTCACTAGGTACATGTTTGACTTCAAAATCAAACCATAACAGCCTATGTAATAAACTTCCATAGTTTTTTACTTTCTTTAAATTTCGTATTGCATACGCCAATCCTTGGTGATCAACTCGTACCTCAAATTTATTATGTAAATATGTTTTAAAACGTTCCATACATTCAACCAAGGCCATTAATTCCAATAAATATATCGGCTTATTTAAATCATAAGGACGAAGTTTTCGACTAAAATAAGCTATAGGCCGTAACACCCCATTACTCTCATATTCTTCGAGACATCCCCCTAAGGATTTTGTTGATGCATCTGAACTAATTACAAAGTTACCATTTAAATTAGGTAACCATAATACAATATGAGTCTCAAATAAATCTTTTAATTTATCAAGTGCCGCTTGCTGCTCAGCACCCCATACAAACTCAACTTTTGCTGACCTTAATCGGTTAATGGGTTCCAGAACTTCCTGAAATGTGGAATAAATTTGGAATAATATTGCAAAAACGCTGTTAAAGCTACCAAACCTCTTCGATTTTTGGGAGGAGGCAATTTTTTAATAATTTCAAGTCTAGAGGGATCTAGATACAAATCATTTCCATCCATAACATATCCAAGGTACGATACCTTAGTCTGAAATAAGGTTGACTTACTTAAAAATAACGTTATCCCAGCTTCTCTGAATTTCTGCAATACCATTTCTAATACACGCTTATGTTCATCGATAGTATCTTGAAAAATTATTATATCATCGAAGAACCACTCAATTCCTAAATGTTCTATTGGATACAACATTTCTGTCATAATTTTTGATAACATATGGGAACCTGCGGCTAAACCAAATGGCAAAACTCGCCACTGAAACAGCCCCCTATGTGTCATGAAAGCAGTGTATTTGCTAGAATTTTCAGTGAGAGGAATTTGTAGATACGCCCTCCGGACATCAAGATTTGATCTTATTTTACCTTTAGATATCTCAGCTAATATATCCTCCATCCTAGGAGTGTATTGAGGATTTAAATATAACCGGGAATTTAAATCCTGATAATTAACTATTAATCTTTTACCCCCGATTTGTTATTAACCAGAAAACTTGGAAAACACCATTCACTATCTGATTTTTCAATCACGCCCTCTTTTAACAATTCATCTAGAATAATATCCATATGGTTCTGATCTTGTTTACTTAATGGATACGCCTTTTTCCTAATTGGTGTTTCATTATCAACACGTATTTGATATTCAACACCTTTCACCTTCCCTATTTTCTTACAAAACAAGTCAGAGTAATTATGATCAAGTTTATCTGCATACCCTTGCAACGTATTGTCTTGTTCCAATAATACTGGATCTACCATAAGAGGATTTGTACAGCTATTCTCCCCAAGACAACTCTGCAGTAAAGAATTTGGTACTTTTCCTTCCGTACAGTTGGCAACTCTGCTACTCACTGGGCCACTCACATTGGATGTTGATTCTCCAACAAACCATCTGGACAAGGACCCCTTCGGAAATTGGCTGGAAAAACCAAAACAATCACCAGCATCATCGTTGTCTTTCCTTGAATAAGTAGGAGAAATCTCTGACCCCCACCTCTCATTGAATCAACCGGCGAATAAGTTAAAGGCGCAAATTTTCCTTCTAATTTGAACCAGTTTGTTCGTAACCAAATCCAAGTTTGCCTGAATTTGATTAAGTTCCCTTATGCCCACAATAAAAACTGGGCTCAAATTGGGCACAAGAAAAAACTTCAAATTATAGACCCTTCTACGGAAAGTTATAGGTAACACCACATATGAATTTAATGTCAAAGTTTTATTATCCACACCAACACCAGTAAAAGTTTCACTTTTCACAGTTATAGGTTTTGTTATGCATGAATTTCAACGTTCAAATTGCTCTTTATTTACCATTGAAATAGTACTGCAGCTATCTAAACCACCGAAATATTTTTATCTCATAACAAAAGCCTGAACAGAAACAGCAACGATATGTTTTTGACGTAAAGTGGTATCTGGATACTGTTTATTAATTTCAGAACTTGAAGGTTTCATAAATTCCTCAACACTTGAATCACACCGGGATTTCACTTTCGTGGGCCCCATACATATCATATTACGTTGTTTTTCCGTGTTATGCTCAGACATAAATTGCCCCTTTTTGAAGTTTTTATTCTGGTAGAACAGTTTATAGTAGAAGTTCTTTCCCCACGACCACTATTTACATAACCAGCTTCACCCACCAGATCACTATTAGTAGGCCGGGATTGATTCGAGGAATGTACATTACGAGTAGAGGAGCGATGCCGATCACTCACACCCATGTTTGTTTTCACGCCAACTGTCCGCCTTACATTACAGTATTTATTAGAATGCGCACCACCACAAACATAGCACCGTAACTGCTTATTTTCTTTCACACTGGAAGCGGATGTCAGTCCTTTATAAACCAATAAGTCATTTTTGTAAAGTTCATATTGATTTACTGCAATCAATAATGTTTGCCAACTTTCTGGTTCTTTTTCACGAAATAGATCGTACCTAAGTTGCGGATTTAAACCATAATAAACTTGCCGAAGAATAGCTATATTATTCAGTACACATTTACCCTCCAATAACTCACAACTAAGGCGTATATCCCTAATATAATCAGAAGCACTTTCATTAAGATATTGTAGCCGATCAATAAACTTATTTCGTAATTCTCGTTTACCGAGCACCGAAACCATGTCATTAAGTATATGAACACAAATAACCAACCAATCGTTTGTAATTGAAAACTCGCTTATCAACTTCGAATGCAACTTACCCGAAGTCCGAGATAGAGCAGAAAAATATAAGGCCTCATCGGGATACAACTCAGTGGATTTAATATAATATATTGCCTTCAAAAATTTAAATAATTCTTCATAACGTGAACCATCACACTGTGGAATACTTTTTATTGCTTCTAAAAAGCTAACATTTGCAGCTGACTGAGTCACCTTTGAAAGACGTGTACGTAAAGTTAATCCAGCACAACCAGCTGGTGGAACAAAAGCACCTTTGCTTTCTTTTTCTTCGTTAGTATCGAAGAACGGATTTGAGTATTCGCCCTGAACACCTATTGGCACAGGTAGCTGACCTTGACCAACCAAATGGTTATCAACGACACGTAATCTATTGGAATTATCAGTCAAGGACGATTGTCTTTCTCTTCGTATTTCTTGATACGAAGTTGAAGATAAAAATGGGTTTGTGCTATGTAAGATAGCGTTTACGGAAACATTTCCTCTATTTTCAAGAAATGATATTCCCAATCAAGGGGATTATAAGGTTCCACTATCCCTCCATCGCCATTTGGGAAAGAATTTAAATGCAATTGCTGCCTAATCGGATAATCTCGGTTAACCTGCATTCTTACAATGTAGATAATAGTATATTAGGTTATAACAAACAACTTATGCCAAAATGAATCGCTTTTACTTAGTAATATTTCTAGTCAAAACATAGTAATCTAATATGGTGAGTCGTAGTTCCACACTGATACTCCTTACTTAGATTATCCTACCATTCACAGTTTCACACAACAAATAAATAACTACAGCCTTAGACAAAATTTTAAATTTCCAATAAGTGCAACTTTTTGGCAGGAGAGAATTCAGGAAAAAACCTGTGTAACATGCGTTTAGAAAAAGAAATATTGAAATCGTTATATCGCATCGTCACTGGTCAGGGTCACAATACGCCACCCCCAATATTATAGTAGAGAGTAATCAGCATAAAAAATTAAAGAGAGTATATAAAAATGTATAAGCACTCAGCCTTTAATTTACGCTATTTATCTGAATAGACGGTTTTAAATTAGTTAATTTGAGCTTCTAACTTCCACGTACCAAAAATATTAACGAGTATCCAAATACTAATTATTAATTAGATTGAATAACAAGTATCCTGAATTTAAATTTAGTATTAATTATTATTTTCGAATAGATCAAAAAATCGGTACAATAGCTTACAAGAAAATATAACAATCAAATAATGTTTCCAGTAGTCAACTACCCCAAGAGCTCACCCAGACAGCATGTTTGCTTGCCGCAAGCTTGCCTGCCGCTTTTATTTGATTTTATTTCGCTTTGGCTTATACACAAAAGCTTATTTCTGCTTAGCGCAAGCCGTAGTGCGGGCAACCCACGCTTCGCTTGCGAGACGATTTTCTTTAGATTGAAGTAAAAAGCCAGCGCGCGTTCGATTTTCAGTTGTTCTCAAAATCCACGTGACGCTGACCTCCTTACTTTCGGCGATAAGATAGTGTTTGCGTTGTTAGTGTCTTGTTAGCATTCAGCTTGAATAAAGGACAAACTTAATTATTTTTTTAATTGTTCCGTCTAGTACTCTAGTACTCTAGTCCCACGTACCTATAATATGGCTCTTTATTTCCTCATATTTCGGTAACTATGAGGCATAACGAATTGTAGTATTTACGTATAAAGCATAAATGTGAACATAGATGGCAGCAGATTTGAGCCTACTTATTTCGCGAAAGACTACAGAACTGTTGCAGATATTTTAATATAAACTTTAAGTTTAACTTACAGTTTACTATAAACTTTATCTGAACGCTGTGTTTAAAGTATAAACATTTTTCTGCGTTTTTATATAAAAAGGTAGAAATTTCAAGTACTCGCCACTAATATAGCAACATGTTAGATATTTGTAAGAAGCAACGGCGCGTTGCGTGTCACAACTAAACCGTAACAATTATGCTTATTTTGATGTTTTGCAGAAGCGGATGGGAGACTTGGGTGTTTTCATGGTTGTGCATATGCTCCAATAATTGGGGAGCTGAGGGGACAATATATTGTAGCATAGATTTAGTCAGACGGTTAAATTATACAGATTTCATACTGTTTTATCTAAATTCGCTTAGTGCAAGATTCCATATAACTTCTTTGGATTGTGTTTCGCTTGCAATAAGCTTAATAAAGCTTGCCATTGATGAGAATACGCTTAAATTGGCTTGCGTTTGAGATAATTTGACTTGTGTTTAACTTGTGAAGACAAGCTTGCCCCAAGCCTTGCCCAGATGTAACTAACTAGCTTGCCACAAGCTTAAAGCAAGCTAATTGGCTTGCATAGTATAGCTTGCGGCAAGCTAATTTAGCTTGCAAAAGCAAGTTTGTGGCAACTTGCAGCAAGTTTAAATTGCTGTCTGGGTCAAACTATAATCCATGAAATATCAGTAATTAATAATTATAAATTCTAGTAATAATTTTTGGTTCATGTAATATTCCTAATATCGAAATATATATTTAACTTTTATGACAAAGCTGGAATATCCAAGATGACTAATACAATTTAACCTTCAGGTTACAGTTGTCTAATTGAATGACGGTCTATAACAGGTTCTAAAGATATAATTAACTAAAAATTAGCAAAATCATAGAACAGAATCATCCAATTTTAGATGTTTAACACCAAAGTTATATTCCGGAAATCACAATAATTAGATATTAACTACAGATGAATATTATACACCATTATTATAACTTTAACAACACTTGGTCAAAAGGTCCGACTAGTTTCAATTTTCCCTGAATTCTGACGTAAACCGTATCTACAGAATATCACATCGAAAACTGTCACTAGATGGCATAGTTACCAATTTATCAGTGTTACCAACACTTGTACATTAATAACATTTGTTTGACCTTTTTTTTAACATACAACAAGTAGTGGCCAGATGAAGCAGGTTTAACAAGGTGATGCGTGGTCAGTGCATACGCTTTCTGGCGCTGTTATTTCTGGTTTTCAGGATTGGAATTCGCTAGTTCTTATTTCAAATAATTGACCAATTAGCCCATGATAATGATGCACACTCGAAATTTTTAGTGTTCCAATCAGAAATAGAATCTAGAACCACGCAGTCTGAAGTTGCTTGCACCAACAATTTGCCTAAGCAGCAACTCAATAAAACTAAAAAAAAAAAAAAAAATAGTATCCACTTTCATTCCTAAAGCTCTCTATTATAGAGATTGTTCAGCCTACTTTTGGCCGATTTCGTTCCTTCCCCTCCCGGGCAGAATGAACTCACCTGACCTGGCTCATGGCATCCTGCAGTGGCTTACTGGGAACGAAGTTGTTTTTCCGCTCGGACGACAATAACGTACAAAACAGGACCATTGGTGTGAGTGTTGTGGTAAATGTTTCCAAGTGTGTCGGTTTCCGCTCTGTGACCAAAATGCCGCCCAAACTAAGCCGGTTTTGGAAAGGCTATGTTAGTGCTGAAACAAACGTTACCTTCCAACCATTTAAAGTAATTTGACTGGGGCTCAATACTTGGAGGCTTGAATAGAGTGTGAGCAGCTAGAATCCCAGCTCCCTTCATGTTATGAAATCTGGGATATTTTAGCAAAAATAATTTTGGGAAATGGGACGAAAATTGTAATCCATTGTTTCTATCTCAAATTTTGATAAATAAAATTACTCTCTTGAAAAAAAATATTTGGATATACATTATTATAGAAATGTATTACTATGTGAAGCTTGTATAGCAATAAAAGCATGTAAACATTCTCACCCAAACTCACTAACTGCGCGAGGTGTACTTCTACCATTGTAATTTTAAACGTATATACTATATTTCAAGAATAATTACAATAAAATAATTACATTCTATCAGAAGTCTGGAAACTTAATCCTTAAAACTTGGAAGCTTTTTATCATTTTCCTCTAATTTAGGCCCTTTGTACAAACTGAAGAAACACAGGGATTTTAAAAATACTTTCTCCATTTATTTGTATGCAAATGCGCAACTTTCCAGCACTATTACAATTCAATATTCGAGAATTCACTTTTTTTGGAACCAGTTTACTGTGCATGCAACTGTAACTAATTTTGAATTTCTCTTTCTTCTGAGAGCAATTTTGTCTGTCTTAATTCATATAATTTCATACAACAGTTCATCCACTGAACAACACAGGATATACAACCTTCTATAAAGGAGAGCCAAATGAAAACGGCGATTGTGGAGCCATCTATATCATATTTTTATTTTTAGAGAGTTTCTTTTTTATTATACATGTTCAAATCGAAGACAACCAACATATATCCCATTTCTGATTCTTCATTATTTTGTAGATCTAAGTAATTGTAATCACAATACGCATTAGTATAATAAAATTTCTGAATGAGTTATTCTGTCTGTGTATTTTAGAAAAGTAATAAATAATTTATTATATAAGCGCAAACCGAAAAGAACATTCGATATGGTTATTATTTTAGAGAAAATATGTATGCGTCATATCATTAACAAAAGGTTAACATTTAAAAATACATACATTTAAGATAGTACTTTTGTTTCCACTTATTTTCATGTGAAAATTTAGTTACCGTAATATCACAGCGTCTGTGTTGTGATACTGGTCGTCATTATAAGAAGCAGCACAAATATGTGTTGTTAGGTAAACTACTTAGTTTCTTCATGTAAATAACCAGTGGCCTCTTGTGACATATTTCTTAAATAGTTCACAGTTTAGAAAATTGTATCATAGAATTCTTTAGTATTCTAAATAAGAAAAACTATAAATATCAATAAAAGTATATATATTGTAATGTCCCACAATTCTACACGTAAGTGTTTACAAACAACACCACGTAGTTTGGCAAGAGGGTTCCACAACAGATGGATCTACAATCATCTGCAGACGACGCACAGTGGGGACAAACACCCGATTTAAGGAAAAAATTCTTGATAATAGTGTAATGTTGGTAGAAGAAGCAGACGATGGTACGTCCCTTGTATGTTGTGGTGGTGTATCAAATGAAACCATTTCCGGAACGTTACGATTGACTGCATTCAAGATTTTGCGAGATATCTTTGCAAACAGAATCTTAAATTGAGCTGTGTGAACTTCTGATGCATACATTGGATGATGCTAGTCGGAAATATCTAAAAAAAAAAATAGTAGAATTTGAGGAAGCCCGACTGTGCCTAATATTCTAGAATAAGTAAATCATAGAGAAATAACATACAAGAAAACTGTGCTAAACACAATATTTTGTTATTTTATATCTTAATTATAATACAAAGAAACTGTACATGTATATGAGTGTTTCGATAAGTCCGTGACTTAGAAATTACAAAACATAGATTGCAGTCTTCAAAAATGATTTTTGTATATTTTGAAAGTGAAAAAACAACTTGCTTTATTCATGTCAGGAAAAGGCTGTTCATCCTATTAACAACGGTGTGAAAATGTATGTTCTTCTTTTATGTATAACACACTTTAAAAATAATTTACAGGAGGAACTGAAAAGACAAATGTTTTCAATGTAAATCTAAATGAATAACCTGTAGCTTCAGTACTTAGAGGAAGATGTTTCTTCTTTAGTTCGAGCCTCAGGAAAGTTATGTATGGGTCTGATGACTCCAGGATTTTATGGAACGCTTCTTCATTGGTGGCTGTACGAGAACATTTTCTTGTGTGGTGAAGCCTGTAATCCTTATAATCTTTATGAAGAGTTTCTTGCGCTTCCTCTGAAAGTAAGCCGATAAGCAGAGCTGCAGCTTGCATTATTTCGGCCCCATGTATCAATACTTTGTGCACTGCGGAAGGCATATAGTACCACGGGTATAACTGTATAGCTAATTTAGCCGTTTCCCTTGTGTACAATCTAAATTTATCCGAATCAATTGCAGCGTTTCTGTTAATTACCTCCAGTATTATACCAAGCTGACGAATCAAGTTTTTGTCTATGTGTGTAATCTCTGCTGTTACAGAAAAATGTCGGAAGAATATCCTGGACGTATTTCCGGTATTCGTCGAGCCATAACCCTGTTTTACATCAACTTTAATCCCGAGCTCATTCATGAATCGTTGTTGGATGCGTTTCTTTGCAGCTTCTTTGATTGGGAGAGTATCTTTCGTAGTCCTCCATGACTTGAATTGTTGATTGTAGCTTAGATGTAGTACTTATTCCATGAACTTGATTCGAGTATGAAGAGGTGAAATCCCAAGCTCCAGTTCTTTTTCATTAGATTGCTTCAGTTCAAGTTTCGATAAGTCGTTCATCTGGAAAGCTTAGCCTGTGTAAAGATTGATAATGCAAAATCAGCACTGAAACTTTCCGGTGTGTTTCCTGAATGCGACGAAGCAGCAGCATCTATTACGCTTTGGGAATGTGATGCTCTTAGGTCGTGAACTTTACGTCCTTTACTTCCCTCACAACAATTTTCAAAATACTTTTTAGGTCTTCCAACAGGATTGGAAGACTTTTGCGAATGAGCATCATCACTGGGGAATTTAATCACAAATTCACCATTCATCCACTCGCGATACTTCTTGCGAAAATATGTTTTAATGTGATTAACTATTTTTAGTTTTTGTACATAATGCGGCAAAAATCTTTTCTTTATTTCATCACAAATTCGAGAAAGTTTATCTTCATGCATGTGCTGATATCTTTCGCGAATAAAACACTCCACTGATCCACCTGTAAGCAGCGCTTCACAAAGTTCGGCATATTTTACTACTTCTTCCATTATGCGGAAAGAGCACACATTCTCACTGAAACAACTACTGTAACTACTGAATAGAAACTTCATGACAGCCAATTGACTTTATAGTACTCGCTGCACACGGCCCTATTTATACTTCCTACTATGTTGCTCCACGGGCACTGGGTTTCCTTAACGCAGGCAGCCAGCTTACAACGGTGCTATGGCTACATTGTACATCATATTGTGATGCAATTTACCGAGAAAGTAGTTTACTACAGTAGTTTCACGAAAACGTTTTAATTAGAGCGGAGCCTTTTTTATACGCCTAGACATGTGTGCAATTACTTGAAAATTTCACTATTTTGCTCAAATTACCCTTCCTATGTAACTTTTTTTTGACGAACCAATTGTTTGTCGCATGCTTGCCTGTATTCACATCAGTCACGTTAGGGCAGCTATTTTTTCCCCCAAAAACTGTATTTTACCTCCCAATAAACCTACGTAAATTCAACAAATTCAACATTGTTGAGTTTTAAATACAATTTGCTAACTGCAAAAGAATGCTAATTGCAAAATCATTATCACAGTAACCTAACCCCAGGCCTCTAGTCTGCTATAGGACTACGCCTATCCTATCTCCTGGCTTATCCTTATACGGGGCTCTGTCTGGGAATCCCAACCACAACCGCTTTGCCTGCTACGGGGCTCTGTTGGCCACTTAACCCTCATCTTCTTGCTACGGAGCATTTGGTCATTAATTCCCCTCTGCTTCGCCTGCTTAGAAGGTGGTTCGTAATTCAATTAAGTAATCTTCGAAATAATTCACACGTTTTATCACTTTCTTAACTGATTTTTAATATTCAACCATGAGAAGCGTACTTAATCCACTTTTTCATATTTAACAAGATGTCTACGTACATACACTTATTTACTACGTTTCCATAGCAACAACACTTTTTCTAGTTAACGATTACAAAGTAATCTCTCGATATCTCTGTGTGTCTTTCTTTTCTTTATATATAATACTGCTCAAATAATTCGCCTCTGATCCTTTTTATAAGCTGGCACAGATTACTAATATTATATACAACGTTATCGTTGTAGATGTCGTCCGGACGAGACTTCCGTAATAGTTTTGCTATGAAGGAAAGAACCCTGGGTTGAAGATTATAAAACACCTACCTTTTGAATAGCCCTCGTATATACTTAATATCACTTTTAATACAAATATTTTACTCTTCCACATATATATAACATATTATAACATTATACATTTTTATATTTATCAATATATATATATCAATACTAAGAACGTCGATTTATAATTATCGTCGATGAGGATATTCAAAAATTAAACCTAACTGATGTTTTCTTCAAGGGTACAAATTAACTATTCCTTTATGTAAAAACAATGAATCATGTTAAACAGGGTGGTAATAATATATGCGGCAATAATTTTAAAAATTGAGACTCATCTACACCCATGAGTTCGCATTCATCCTCAAATTTTTCAAGAAATGCCTTAGCGGGTATATCTTCCGGCACACCACTAAATTTAGTAAGTGACTTAACTTCGCTGAATCGTAACGGTTTACCTGTATTTGTCTTCATACATCGGTTGGAGTTGTGTTTCCGCCGGGATGATTGCCTCACTCTTCTTTCTCTATGAATACTCTCTTCACAGCTCGACGATTCATTGACTTCCAAAGTTGGTCTGGGATGGCGAGTAGGTTCACAACCAGTAGATGTAGGATGCACCACATTCATGTATCCATTGTCCTGAAAGGCACTTTCGGGAATACACTTCTTCTTGATAAAGTTCACCTCATCTTGCAATAGTTTAATGTGATTAGAGTGAGCATTTATCGTTGACTCTAGGCCATCTACTGAGTCGTGAATCTTTGTGTTACTTTTTCCATTTTTTCGTCGTACTGTTCAAATTTTTCTACTATGTGTTGGTTGGTCTGACTCAGTTGACGTTGAATAAGATCCCATCTGCTTTCATTACATTGTTTTAATCTTCCCAGCTTTTCATCGAAGTCCTTAGTTAGCTGGTTTATCTTCTGATCCAATTTTTCATCAAAGTGTTGACCTTGTTCCCTAATTTGCTCAGATTGGTTCCTAATTTGCTCGGATTGGTTCCTAATTTGCTGAGCTAAGTCTCTTAAAATGTCAGTCAAATTTTCATTAGAATTCGTTTCTGGATACACACTCTGATCACCAGTTATGTCACTATCTGTTGCACTCATTGCAATATTTCGGTGTATCACCTTACCGCTTCTCAATATGGTAACACTAATGTGACGTTGAAAGCTAGCCGTTTTTACTATTCTTCAAAACGACACTTATATATCTCCCGGTGTTGAGGCACCAATTTCTAGAAGGTGGTTCGTAATTCAATTAAGTAATCTTCGAAATAATTCACACGTTTTATCACTTTCTTAACTGATTTTTAATATTCAACCATGAGAAGCGTACATAATCCACTTTTTCATATTTAACAAGATGTCTACGTACATACACTTATTTACTACGTTTCCATAGCAACAACTCTTTTTCTAGTTAACGATTACAAAATAATCTCTCGATATCTCTGTGTGTCTTTCTTTTCTTTATATATAATACTGCTCAAATAATTCGCCTCTGATCCTTTTTATAAGCTGGCACAGATTACTAATACTATATACAACGTTATCGTTGTATGCTACGGGGCTATGTAGAGATCCTGTTTGCGACCTTATGGTCAAAGACTACCCATAACTGTCCTTGTATACTAGAGAGAATATTTGTACAGCGCGCGAGAGATAGCATGAGCTATGAGAAGCGGGAGGTAGGAAGATCGCTAACGCTGCGAGGGTGACAGTGGAGAGAGAGGGAAGATTTTTTGGTAGTGTTTCTAACCCATGCCGATACTAACCTCCAACATAAGTAAAAATGGATAATAACTACTTAACGCAACTTTTTTTTATGATAGGCTTACCTGTAGCTTCAGGTATTTATAAAGGCTCAATACCGTCCATACAATCCATCTCATCATCATCGTCTTCCGTCTCGTCGTCACTTTCTTCAGAAGAGTCACTATTACTGTCACTGTCCTCGGCTAAGTTTATTGTAACGTTTTCAGTAAGAACGTCTAACTGAGGTTCCATTTGCAAATATGCTTGTTCACATCTTCGTACTTTATCACACCTAGCCTTCCACTCTTCCGCTGTTATCATTGTAAATTTCTCTTCGGCGAGTTTTATCGCATGGATAATGGAAAAAGTGGTATTTCTTGCTGCTACATATTCTCTGACTGCAGCCCAAATCAACTCTATCGGGTTTAGATCAGAATGATACGGGGGCAAACGAAAAACTGTATGTCCATATTCAGCAAGGAGCGAATCTACTTTAAATATCCAAAAACGAGCTTTATTGGCTTCGATTAAATTATAAAGTTCGGGTTTGTACCTATTTTCTCTGAAAGGAATATTGTGTCTTACAAGCCAATCGATCATTACAGCTTTACGAGATGATGATGTCGGTGAAGGATCTAAACAGACATTGTGATATGGTCCATTGTCTATCACAAGAACTGAATTACTTGGCATGTTAGGAATTAGCCGTGACTTCAACCACTTTTCATAGTTTCCATAATTCATGTCGTCGTGATAATCGCCAGATTTCATTCCAGATTTGAACATGACTAACTGGAATGAAACCGTTTTCTCCGCCAGCATGCATAATTATTACGCGTTGTCCTTTAGAAATTGGTGTGAGTAAACCTGTATTCTTCTTATCGCTCCACGCGTGTTGTTTAGTGTGCGATGAATGCAAGTACGTCTCATCCATGTAAATTATGGGCGGTTCTGCGTTCTGTAATAATCTATAGCTCGCAAATAAGCCAACCTCTTTGACCGAAATTCATCTTTTTCAATAAGTAGTCGTCTATTGTTTTCAGCCTTAATCCATCTAAATCCTAAGGAACGGATTATTTTCCGTAAAGACCAAGTGCTTCCATTAAAATTAATCTTTTCTCGAAGTACTCGCAACAGTGATTTTACAGAAGGTCGTTTACCATGAACAATATGAAATTCATTAATTATTCGACGAATAACGCATTTGTCAAAATCATCCACTGAGATTTTTGTTTTTCGTTGTGCTCGCTTTTTATTCGGAGTAGAAAAGCTCGTTCCCGTGATTTTGTTTTTTTCCCGCTCACTCAAAACACGTTTTAGTGTACTTACTGAAACACCGGTAGCTTCAGATACTCGCTTTTGCACTTGTTTTACATTAATTGGATTTCCACTGTCAGCTTCTCTCTTCATAAAATCATAAACATTAACCAAAATCTCTCTGCTTTGGCTGTGAATTACTTTTGATCCTTCGAGTTTTCCGCTCTTCTTACCCTCCATTATGATTTTTTTTAAAAAAAGGAACAAACCAGCACACAACACAGACTAAAATAACACAGAACTATGCACAAAGAACCACTCTTCACTGAACACAAGAACACTGTGTCCAGTTCGGCTTCTGCATGTGTCTCTTAAGACGCCCCCATCTGTGTCATAAATAACCACCACGGGAGGGAGGGTACCAATAGGACCACTTTGTTTTACCAGAGAAAATGACAAGCTTCCCTGTATAAGAGGGGAAGGAGTTGACAGGTCTGTAGCTACGATTTCCCTAAGGCTAGGACATGAGTCGTGGTCCCCAGAATGAATGGATTGCAAATATAGATGGTGTTATGTGATATAATTTTTAGTTATTTTAGCTTACTTTACGATCATCATGTATTAAAAAAAATAAACGAGTAAGGAAACTAACGGACTGAGTGCACTTTTACATCTTATTAAATAAATATGCTACTTTATTGTTCAGATTTTTCTAAATGAAGATGAGAAATGCAGGCTGCAGATTGATTCAAAGTGTCTTTGTTATCCCTTCCCAGAAATGCTTCAAATCTACAAATTCTAGTTCACCGCTGTGGCAGTTAGCAACACTATTACGATTGCCTGATCCTTTCAAGTGTGTTGGTGGCGGATTTCAAGGTCATAGCTCATGCTATCCCTCGTGCCCAGTACAGTATTTTGTAAAAAATACTTTTATAGTGAAACTTTTATAAATTAATAAAAAGTCGGTAGTGGGAGTCGATTCCGGACACTCTTTTTATTAACGCTTTACCTATACCTATATGGGAGAAAGTTTTACAATACATATAAAATACTGTACAAATAATCTCTCTCTAGTATACAAAGTTAGTACTTGCTGTTGGTACTTATGTGTGCACAAATAAACTTACACTCGGATTTAGCGAGGATAAATAGTTCTTCTCTCGAACTTAAAATACAGAGCAAAAACTTAACAAGAGATGGATTGTTAATTCGTTAATTCTTAACCATGAAATAAAGAAATATACTTATCGTCTAAATCTGATTTGTGAACTTTTTATTTTAACTAAATTCGTGTGTAAATTATAATATTATATTGATGTTTTCTTTCTGCATAAGTGAAAACTATGTCAGATGTATATATTAGCTATCACTCCGATATTTGTCTTGTAGGAATAAGGAATATTCATTCGGAATAAAAGTTCTGAAAGGAAAGAAAGAAAGCATTTTTCGAAAGAAATCGTACGTATGTCTTTATTTTTACTAACGAGACGCTGAAAGCATGTCCACCGAACACGTCGGTGCTTTAGGGATCTGGCACCCACAAGATTTTTAGTTTAGACCCGGGTTTGAACCGTTTCTTTCGCGTTTCAGTCAGTCGTGTTGTCGATTGAGCTACAGAAGCCCCAACGTTTAGGTATATAGTGCGGGTATATTTTATTTTATCAGAGAACACGTCTTTATTACAGTGTTAATAAAATATTTTAACTATCAATAAATCAATCAAGCATCGAGACCTCCATGAAAACACAGACTAACACCCCCGCCATTGATATGCACTCACATAAATTTTAAAAAATCGGCATCTTTGGCTGTCCGCTTATATGTATTGCATTGATTTTGGGTTCGATCGCAGTGCAAGGTACTTTACAGTGAAAAATTTTCTTCGTAGTTTTGTTTTCTCCCAGAAACTAATTTCAATAATTCTTCCAATATTATTATTATAAAAGCTGATGTGTGATATAATGACGATGAAGACGCGTTTACTTCTGTTGCGGAGGTCTTTAGTCCGTACTTTGTCGTCCTAGGATTATGCCCTTTTAGATAACTTTTAGATAAGAAATGATTAATTTAGGATTTAAGTTTGAAATTTTTGCGTTTTCGAAATCAACGGTTAATTAGTCCGTCACGAATGATTAATTAATAAAACAAGAAATTTATCGCTTCGCTTAATAGGTTTTGTAAGAGTCTCGTCTCGTCTCAAAATTACTTCCTCTTCTTATTTTATTTGCAGATTCTTAGTCAAAAATAAATGTATCAGAAATTAACAAAGATAGAAAGTTATCTTTTCGATTACTAGGCTTTGCAGAAGTTTCATTTCGTGTTAATTTGTAAACTTTTCATCTTAACTAAATTCGTGTGAATTGAAACAATGCCTTGATATTTTATTTCTTACCACTGAAATTTAAACGCAACACGGTCGTTCTAATTTTCATTTTAAACTGCATATCTATGTTTCATAAAATCCTTAGTAAACTACAGTGTTAAAAATAATTTCTTAGATTTGAGAAATCTTTCCTTATCTGTGCAAGGAGACAATATTTTATTAGAAATGAGATTTTGCAGTTCTCATTCATAACGAAAGTAGTGACCTTTCTCTGAACGAACTCCATGTTTTTTTCTTCATGGTTGGAAAGGGATGTTATGTTAGGCAAAAAAAACAACAGTTTCTACTCGTTTAATTATTTCATTTTTATTACGAACGATATTGGTCCAACCAACATTCTATCGTCATGTTCACTAACGTCACTATATCAAATGCGATCATACTACTTCATATCTTTACAAATGATGCTTCATTTTGGGAGAAATTCTTTATCATCTAGACTTAATTCGTAGCTTCTTAACCAAGATAAAAAGTTATATCTTCGTTCAATAGATCTTGTAGAAGTATCGTCTCGTTATGAATTGTTAAGTAGAAATCAAACGAAACGAAATTTTAAAACTATTAAATGTGACAAGGAGCTTCTCTTTTCCTAACGAGGAATTTATAAATACAGGAATCTCTAATAGCAAAGCTGAACACTTTAAAACTAAGGAAATCAAACGATACGGAACTTCTAAATTATTGAGCCAGACTAGAAACACTTTTATTTTTGATTAGAAATAAAATCATAGCAGATATGATAACTCTATCACGGATCTCAATTTTTCAAATTTTATTTTCATACATACGTACATTGTGAACTCAAAGAAAGGAAGACAGGTATCTCATTTTCTTTCGCTTTACACAATAATCGAACTATGATGGAAAGTTTTATTTTCCAGAAATCAAGCGAGACACTTTTAAAACTATTCACAGTGACCAAAAAGTTCCCTTTTATCCTGATGAGGAATCCACTTCCTTTTTCCAAGAGACGATAATAGAATTAGAGATTTTTAATAGCAATGGTGAATACTCTATCACTGAATAAACAAAACGAGACGAGACTTACTAAATTATTTAACGAGACGAGAAACTTCTTTTTTTCTTGATATGGGATCCGCGAATAAAAAGATAAGAGAAGAGAATTACAGCTTTATATTGGAAAAGTTGAGCACTTTACCACTGAACTAACATGCTTTCAAATCTTTAAATTCATTTTCATATATACGTTATGAACAGGAAAGAAGGAAGACAATTTGTTTTTATGAACCTAAAAGAGAAGGAACAAAGGTGATCGCTCTACCAATGAGCTTTCATCAATGAGCTAGTGAGGTACCAATTAGCTTTGACCTGTACAAATAATTCATTCAACAGCAACAGTTTCTTAGATAAAAGGAAACGAGACAAAAAAAAACTCAATGACCTTCTCATTTTATTTCGCTTTACACTATAATCCAAATAAGCTAAAAAGCTTTCACAATTCAAACGAGGCCAGAAACTTCTTTTCTCTTGATTACGTAAATTCGTTTGTTTTTCTTACGTATTCCATAGAGAATCGACCTCCTGATCACAGATAACAATTAGTCTAGAAACGTTTCAATATTTTCGTCCTGGGATTTTAGGTCACGCCTAGTGAACTTTACGGTGAATAAACATTGTTTGCTTGGGTTTTCTCGACGTTCCCATTTTCTTTTCACTTTCTTCATTCCACCATTACATTCAAGTCTCACCATCACCGTCTCCTTTAGCCTAATATGTATAATCGTGGGACGTACAGCTTTACTTTCATGTTAGCAATGACTTATTCTTTATACGGATACTTATTGTCGTAGATCAGTGTTTCGCAACTTTTCTACTCGCAGCACAGCATAGATTAGCCATGACGTAATACAGCACGCTAAAAAGTTATTTTGCTCAAAATGTATTATAACGACACTATTAATTTAAATACATACTATAATAAAAACATTGAATCTGTAACAAACACTAAAATCTTGAACTAACATGGTCCTGTAAAACCCTTCTAAGTCCCTTCTTCAAGTTTGCCATTTCGCAATCAATAGTATGAAATTAAGTGTAAATAATAGCAACCACTTGCTTTCTATTTGCTGATTTCGATACTCGTAATATGCAATAAATAAAAAAATATATAAGGAAAACAGAGTGGAAACAACAAGACGATGACGATGAAATGAAATCTTTAAGTTTTTTTTTACGTCCCACGGTTATGCCGGTTAGGCTAAAGGAGACGGTGATTATGAGAGATGAGTGAAATGGTGGAATGAAGAAAGTGGGAGGAAACGGGAGAACCCCGAGAAAACCCACGAGCACGGTGTTTGTCCACCACAAAGTTCACTTGGCGGAGGCTGGGATCGAACCCGGGACCCCAAGCACCAGAGGTGAACGCTCTACTACTGAGCCACCACGCCCCCCACGATGAATGCGTATTTGACGAGGTATCTCAAAGATATTTAAATTTGATGTTGATAATCGCTTTTTAGTGACTTGCCAAATTTAGATGTTTGCATGGTCGTCAACCGTACCATCAATTTTTCAATCGTTTCAAAAATACTGTGAAAGTAAGAAATAATACTATATTCTTCTGAATAGTTATTTAGCATTTAGAAAATATAAATCTGTGAAACAGTTTGTTGTTAACATGCTATTTTTTCAGAGAGTACATATTCAATTGAATTACGATTTTACTGAATTACTGTAAAAAAAAAAAGTAATAACATACAATTGAATCATTAGTTTTGAGAAGGTCACAAGACAGAAAAGTAAAGTTATGAGTAAGTTGATAAAAACTGTTTAATTTTGGAAAATTCAGACATATATGAAATGATCTACCTCTGTTTTAGGAAGTACAGTTCTCTTGTCATTATACGAAATTAACAACTTGTTGTGGGA
This sequence comes from Thermobia domestica, assembly GCF_964235325.1. Classification (NCBI taxonomy): domain Eukaryota; kingdom Metazoa; phylum Arthropoda; class Insecta; order Zygentoma; family Lepismatidae; genus Thermobia; species Thermobia domestica. The sequence goes on along the minus strand of NC_137456.1, from coordinate 145,125,645 downwards.
ATTGGTGTTACAAAATCAATAAATAAATAAAATGTTGGACTAAAACAAAATCGTAATTTTTTGACTCATGACCTTTTCGATCAAAAATACTGTTTCAATTAAAAATTAAGACTAGGAAAAGTTATTCATTAAATTAAAAAATAAACGTAAAATACATTAGTTTGAATTAAATATAATTCAATAAATACTTGTGTAGCTACAATTGTAAGTTACAATATTCGCTACTATGCGACGAGAGTTGGTAAAGAGAATGTAAAATGTAACATATATATATATAGTAAGGCAGTCAAATAGTTCCTGTCCTTAAGTTGTCTAATTGTGAATGTGGCCAGTCGGAAGGATGATTGCATGGAGATCAGTTCTCGCAATATTTCGTTTCTAGCAACGAACAAACATCAAGTAAATGTGCGAATTGGGGAAAAGACCTCGATAGCCTTAAAACAGTTGATGGTGACAATGCTTTAATGAAAAATTTGCCACCATTGAAGACCCTCGAGACCGACGTGGCAGTTGAACTTCGAAAGATACCGAAGAGCACTTTCTCTCTGTTTCCACCAATTTTTATGCAATTGCAGTTAAGCAATTGCGTGTGTTCCGAAGATGAATACTTTGACGGCGATTAGGTAAATGTGTACTTATATTGTGGCAATAAAGAGCCGCAACAAAAATTCCAGGATCATTTTGACTGCCTTGGTATAAAACGTATGAAATTTTACTGAAACAAACAGATAATTTACGCGTTTAACAGTTTTACGTATATATATATATATATATATATATATATATATATATATATATATATATATATATATATATATATACAGACTGTCCCATAATTCGTGTGTAAAATTTAATTTCATAGTACTCAGAACTGGTAAAAGCTAGAACTGTGAAATTTGCAGGCAATTTAGAGGAAGGTCAGAAGATTTGTTTGATAGCAAAATGAGATCGCGGGTATTATTGTTTGTGGTGTTACAGGGTCAAAGGTCAAAATGCGATTTTTTCCTTATGGGATTTCAATGTTAAATAGTAGTCTCACATGCCATTTTTTTAAATATCCATCTCCGGTAGCAAAAATTGGTATATCGACATAAATTCTGATCCGAAACAATGTGATAACGAGAAATTTGGGCAATCGTGACCCGGTGACCTCTAGCAGGTCATCTGTGACCCTTGAAGAAAAAGCTCCCTTTTCAACAGCTTATTGTACACAACCAATTCAGTTGAAGATAATGTTAAAAAGACATATGCACAAAGGATCTACTAAACATCCTTTTTAGCAAAACGAAGAGGTCAGCAATATCATCAGAGGTCAAAGGTCACGTAGTTAAAATGTCATATTTGATGTGTTAACAAATAAGAAACTGTGACATTGGAAATAATGCTTTGAAGTGCCATAGAACACATGCATAATGATCCTTCCAACAAGTGTGTATGGGCATAGGGAAAAGATCATCATAAGAGGTCAAAGGTCACGCAGTTAAAATTTCATGTTTGATGTGTTACCAACTATGAAACTGTGACGTTTGAAAAATGATTTGAGCTACCATTGAACACATGCATAAAAGGTCCTTCGAATTGGTGTATATGGGCATAGGAAAAAGGTCAACAATGTCATAAAAGGTCAAAGGTCACGCAGATAAAATTTTATGTTTGAAGTGTTAAGAAGTATGAAACTGCGATGTTGGAAATAAGAATTTGAGCTGCCGCTGGACACATGCAGAAAAGATCTTCCAATTGGTGTCTGTGTGAGGTCAACAGTATCGTAAAAGGTCAAAGGTCACGCAGTTAAAATTTCATGTTTGATGTGTTAGCAAGTATAAAACTGTGGCGTTTTAAATATGGATTTGAGCTTCCATAGAACACATTCAGAAAGATCCTTCCAAGGGGTGCACATGACCATAATGAAAAGGTCAATATTGCCATAAGGTGGAGAAGCCTAATTTTGTAATTCAAATGCTGCAGGCAATGGTAGGCATGTTTCTGTGATGTTTAAAACAATGATGTGCTAAACTTAAGTTCACTCTGGGTATAAGTGTCTTTCTGAAGATTTTTTCAAGAGTGTCTGGAGTTATCTGTTCAATGGCACGCTGTATCAATCGTCGAAGTTCTTCAAGTGTTACTGAAGGAGTTTTATAAACTTGTTGCTTAAGAAAGCCCCATAGAAAGAAGTCGCATGGGGTTAGATCAGGACTTCCAGCTGGCCACTCAACATCAGAAACTATACTTATTAAACGGTTTCCAAACCTTCCTCTTAAAATTTGCAATGTTGCCCTAGTACGATGTGCTGGAGCACCATCCTGTTGAAACCACATATCATTGTGTGGATCAAGATTTAAGGGATTAAGTTCATGGAAAAGAAATTCTCGCAACATATTTTGGTATGTAAGTTGATTAACGTTTCTTTCGAAGAAAAATGGCCCTATTACAACAGTTGGTGTTATTCCCATCCACACGATAATACCCCTTTGATCTACACAGCGTTCAATTCTTTCCGCCGGTGGACTGGGTCCCAAGAACCGTTCATGTGACGAAGACACTGTTCCATTAAAAAAAAAACAGCTTCATCTGACATTACAAGTTGAAATAAAAAATATGGGATTTTCATTTAATTTGTCTATCAACCAGTTACAAAATAAAATTCTGGCACCGAAATAATCATCATGTAATTTATTTACAATCTTCATACGGTACGCCTTAACCTCAAGCACACGCAATATCCTACTCAGCGAACTTCTTTTAACGTTGGATGCAACACTCCGGCGACGGATTGATTTTCTTGGTGAACTAAGCACAGAACGAACCACTTTGCGTTTAGTATCCTCGGTAGAGATCCTTACAAGTGGTCCTGCCTTTCGTTGTCGCTGAGAAAGATGTTCCTTTCTAAAACAGTTATTCCGAAACTGTTTGCAAAGATGAAGAATTTGGGTATTGCTTATTTTCACACCCCACCATGCAAACGCCTTTCTCCGCGTTTTTTTAACCTTCCTACTAAGAACTGTATGCAAATCGGCACGTTGTTCCTTTGTTAGAATATTCACTGTGACTTACACAATCACACACACACACACACTTCCAAACACGTAGGCCTATGAGTATAGGGAAAATAAGAAATACAACAGCTTTTGTTTTTTTACACACTCACAAGACACACAATATTCCTAAACACTCAAGATACACAAACTCGTTTAATTTTAATCTCAACTCCACACTCCACTGCCTCACTGTCTCTGTCCAACCAGATTATCATTCTAGCAACACCAAACCACCCTTGTGAACGAAACAGACTGATTATTTGACGTGAGTTCAAAACATATACAGGTCGTGTTTATGCTTTAGTCATGAAAGGATATAAATAAACGATAAGAGTGCGTCTCTTCCTACATATGGGGAAGCAATTTATTTCCAGTTGAATTATTTTTATTTTCTATATTTCCTGGGTAAGCATCAAGGAAATATTAAGGCTGCCACATTTATTTTTCATGAGAATAGGGACATCTTTGTTCTCCCCTCAAACTTCACAACACAATGCATTGCTTGGAAACACATAGTGTCTGATGAAGCCAAAATATTAGTTGGCGAAACTGTAACACGTATGCAGTTTTTTATGTGAATATATTGTTTTGCTCAGCAAATAGTTTGTTTTTGTTTAAGTATATACGAAGCAAAGCTTCTACTTATGGAAAATATTACCAAATAATATGTTTTTTAGAATCTAGACAAAAGAAAATCTTGCACCCACTATGCCCTAGAATGTCCTGCAAACAATAGTGCGCATTCTATAATGACTTCCTAAAATTAAGTATTCTTGTTATTTAAAAGAAAAGATTTCCGAGAGCCCAAATATTCTTAATTTTATATTCCATACCAACTAAATTAGTTCTCAAACATTACCGTCTCATACTTGCCAATATACGAACTATAAACTTCTTATTTCGTGACCTTTGACCTTTTATTACACTGTTGACCATTAATTATGCATGTATTCCATGGGCGCCTTTTTGCATGTATTCTATGGCAGGTCAAATCACTTTTCAAACGTCACACTTTCATATTTGCTAATACAAACAATCATGTTTTAACTGCGTGACCCTTGACCTTTTATGACATTGTTAACCTTTTTCTAAGACCATGGACTCCCCTTGGAAGGACCTTTCTTTATCCATGTGTTCTATGCGAGCTCCAATTATTCTTTCTAACGCCACAGTTTCATACTTGTTAACACATCAAACATGACATTTTAACTGCGTGACCTTTGACCTTTTATGACATTGTTGAGCTTTTTGCTATGCCCATACACACCAATTGGAAAGACCTTTATGCATATTTTCTATGGCAGCTATGGCTCCCTTATTTCCAACATCACAGTTTCATACTTGCTGATATATCAAACATTAAATTTTTACTGCGTGACCTTTGACCTTTAAGGACGTTCTTGAACTTTTTCCTGTGCCCATACACATCCGTAGGAAGGACCTTTCTGTATGTATTCTATGGCATGTCAAATCATTTTCAAACGTCGCCGTTCCATATTTTCTAACACATCAAACATGAAATTTTAACTGCGTGACCTTTGACCTTTTATGACATTGTTGACCTTTTTCCTATGCCCATATACACCAATTCGAAGGACCTTTTATGCATGTGTTCCATGGTAGCTCAAATCATTTTTCAAACGTCACAGTTTCATAGTTGGTAACACATCAAACATGAAATTTTAACTGCGTGACCTTTGACCTCTTATGATGATCTTTTCCCTATGCCCATACACACTCGTTGGAAGGATCATTATGCATGTGTTCTATGGCACTTCAAAGCATTATTTCCAATGTCACAGTTTCTTATTTGTTAACACATCAAATATGACATTTTAACTACGTGACCTTTGACCTCTGATGATATTGCTGACCTCTTCGTTTTGCTAAAAAGGATGTTTAGTAGATCCTTTGTGCATATGTCTTTTTAACATTATCTTCAACTGAATTGGTTGTGTACAATAAGCTGTTGAAAAGGGAGCTTTTTCTTCAAGGGTCACAGATGACCTGCTAGAGGTCACCGGGTCACGATTGCCCAAATTTCTCGTTATCACATTGTTTCGGATCAGAATTTATGTCGATATACCAATTTTTGCTACCGGAGATGGATATTTTAAAAAATGGCATGTGAGACTACTATTTAACATTGAAATCCCATAAGGAAAAAATCGCATTTTGACCTTTGACCCTGTAACTCCGCAAACAATAATACCCGCGATCTCATTTTGCTATCAAACAAATCTTCTGACCTTCCTCTAAATTGCCTTCAAATTTCACAGTTCTAGCTTTTACCAGTTCTGAGTACTATGAAATTAAAGTTTACACACGAATTATGGGACAGTCTGTATATATATATATATATATATATATATATATATATATATATATATATATATATATATATATATATATATATATATATATATATGGAAAACACGCATCTATTAATTGCACAGTTTTCATTACTTTACTCTGGTAATACTATACGTATTTCAACTAAATGAACATTCTATTTTAGGCTTTTAAGTTTCTTTACTATGTGGAAATAAACTTAATGTGTCAGGTATCCACATACTCCACTAAGATTGTAATGTCTAAATAGGAAAATGTGTTGGTAGCTTCGAGAATATTGTGATTGCAATTGTATACGCACATCCGTTATGAAGAATTTACCATCTGTGTCAACAATTGTATGACAGAGCCTGCGAACTCATATATTGCTATTATCTGACTGAACATGGGCATATACTGGGCTTGAAATAGGCAAATTGCGAAAATGTTACATTAATATTTGGAGGGGGTAAGAAGAGTACCTTTGTTCGTTAACAAGAGTGGTAGAATGGGGCTTTCTGTCCCGAAATTTATACATGTTATTTTTTGATGGAAAAAATATGTCATATTATGAAGATGCCGGTGGTGTACAGGTGTAACTAAACAATACCAGTCTCACCAAAATATACAGCGATGATACGATATTCACGCAAATACATCTAATATTTGTGCGACTGGCTACCTACTCGAACTGCTGCTCGTATGGCATCTCGGGGTTGCCACAAGTACTAATAAGCTGGGTAATATACGTATCATACTCGACAAGAGTGCGTTTTCATAGTGTCTGCATGGTAAGCGGTGAGAGTTAACTTAAAGTAAAGGCACACTTTACTAGAATTTATGGCGTTGTTTTGTTTTCGATGCCGTAATTAAGGAATAAGTCTTTGCAATTAAGGTTGAGTCTTGCAGTATCGAAGTAATATCTATGTAAGTAACTCTATGGCCTGTGCAACCCGGGGATTCAATGCCACGTTCACGAAAGCTCTCCACTGACTTGTATCCTAAGCCAACTTGATCAAGTTTCTACTTTGTATTCCTATTACAGAGAGATTCATCTTAAGCGTTTCTACTTTCATCTCTTCTGGCTGCATGACCTGCCACCTAAATCTCCTAGATTTGATGACCCTAACAATGTTTGGTAAACCATATAAATTACATAGTTCCATGATATGAAGTTTCCGCCATTTCCCCTTCCTGTTCCACTTGGTTTCGGAATTCATTTTTCCGAAATAACCGCGGTCCCGTAATTTTTTTCTCTAATTCGTTGTGTAATGCATTAAGCTAACTAACGTCACATGTTACAGCAATTGTGCATATTGTAGAGTAATAACTATATATAATGATACATTTAACTCACTTACCAAACATATGAATGAGAATAGTTGTTTTACAAGACAAAGGAAAGAATAGAATATAATCTAAATCCCAACATTTTTAAAATGTTATAGAGACGTAAAATTTCCAACATAATAATGTGATTTACCTCTCTTTTCTCGTATTTTATTACAACTACTTTAAGATCTTAACATCTTAATCCACGATTTCGAGATAAGGAAAACAAAAACTTTTCCTTTCAATATTTGTATCAGGAAATAACGTCAGGTACTTTTGGATAGGCATTTTATCCAATCATACGCGTGTATTTGATTATAAATCTAACTTTTCTGCATCTGAGCTAGACATGCGCTACAGTAACTCAAAATTTATATTCCTGGAACGTATAATGCTGGCTTAACAGATTTCAGGTAATTGAAATAGCTTATTCGAAAGATATACAAACGACTGCCTCATTAATCTATTGCCAAGAGAGAGTTTAGTTTTCCTGTAATTGAAAATTACTTAATTGCTAGCGGCTGTAACCATAAATATATAGATTAAGTTAATAGCTCATTTTATTCTATATCACATATCTCTACAAGGCTGTACAAAACATGATACGCCACGTTTTGAACATTGTCTAATTTATTTCTCCTATAATTGGTCACATAATTTATATGTTGCAAAAATTTGAAAGTGACTTAAATATAAATTTCGTATTTATTTATTATATATATTTTAGTTATCTCTAATAAATTTAACGACTTTTTTTTTTTTTTTTTTTAGTTTGACCCAATAGGTTTTAAATTTCTCTCCCGTAAAACGTCAATATTATGTTTTGCTATCCTTTCAAGATTGTAATTTTTCCATTATTTAAAGTTTTTTCTCGGGAAAATAATTGAAGAATGAAGATCAAATCAACGTTGTCTGCTACATCATCAAACGAGAAGTGACTCATCTGTTTTAAATTAATTTGTAAGAATAGTTAATAAATTTTGAATTCGGATTGTAAAATTCGTTTTGTATTAAACTATGGAATCTACATTGTGTAGACGTTATACAATATTTCTCTAGAAGAATAGAACAGCCTCATACGTATATTTTGACAAGAGACCACATTACAATGTTTGAATAAAAATTTCATTGATTATGAACTTCATTGTGGACACTTTTTAGTTATAGATCTTTGTGACCAACTTCTGAAGAGAAAAATTTGAAAATGACTAAGAAGCGACATGTGTCTACTTTTACACATACATGTTTATCTCTCAGATCTACTGACATGAAAGAAATATCCACTGTAAAAAAATGTCCATTTAGTAACAATGGTCCCAAGAGTTACTTTACTGCCCAGAATATAATCGTTACACTTTTCATTAATTTTACCCTTTTCTGTTTCAAAACAACGCCGACAACATTTGGGAGGTGATTTCTGAAACTAAAATAAGTATAGACAAGAAGTATAATCCAACCTGGGTGCATAAAAGGCTTACTTTTGGAGTTACAGGCTGACGAAAACATGCAAAATTAATTTTAAAGGTCCATAGCTACAAAACTTTCGTACCTATGGTAGTTGGATCAAGACTTCACTGAGGAACTAATATGTGTACTATCCAAAAATACATGTTTCAGAATCCTGCCTCTCTCACACAATTTTTATATAGTGAATTTGGCTACGGGTATAAAATTTGTAGTACTCACTACCTCGATAAAAATTGTTACGGAAGTACCAGAGAATTCTGGATATTTGGATAGGGCAGGTACTACTTGCTAAGTGTAGTCTTGACCCGACCTCGGTAGGTCCCAAATTATTGAAGCTATGGACCTTTAAAGTTACTTTTTTCATGTTTTTGGCAGCATATAACTCCGAAGTGAAACATATGTGCACCCAGGTTGGTCTATACGTTTGTCTTATTTTGGTGAACAAATCACCGCCGAACCATTGTCGGTGTTGTTTCGAAACATCTTGTATATACATAGATAGATAAATAGATGCAGAGATTACTTCATTTATACAAGAAAATATATCTAATCTAAAATGAATTCTATAAATTTATTTCGAGGGGACCCAGATTCAATATGAAGTAAACAATATTAAAATTTATAAAATCATCCCAAATTAGCCTAATATACAGAAAAGTAGAGATTTCAGTGTAGGAGATTTGAATTTATAGTACTTGTCTCGAGCATAGGTCATTGAGTGTAAACTTCCCTTAAGCAGCACCAAACTTTTACCAATACTAACATCGCGTTCTGGTGTATAGGGTGCCCTACATTTGCCCGTAAAGTATTCCATAACAGGTTATATTTTATTCAGTTTTACGCAAGGATGAGCAACTTGGTTGTATGTGTCATTGTCAAAGAAGTGCAAAAATTCCGTTAGAAGGTTGGTCTTCTTTTGGACATAATATATGCTTAAATTTTACTACTGAACCAGTAACATTTCTTTTAAGGATTCACAGTCAATCCTTGTAAAATGAAGAGGCCGAGAAGTATTAATATGTTCATCATTGTTGATAGAGAACCAATAGTTGGAAATTCTTTCACCTCTAATTCTCGAAGGTTTATTGCTTGCGTTCCGACTAATTTATTTATTTATTTATTTTGGCATATGCTCACATACGTTTCATAAGGTAAAATTACATTTAATAGGTCGTCATTAAAAGAAACTGAATTTTAAACTTACCTACATATTTAAATGTAGCTGTGGGTTTTCCCTTGAAGTAATTCTATGGGATTGAGAATGATTAGCATGCATTATTACAGCTTGTTGCATATCTACTTCCATATCATACTTAGAGGTTGGAAGGCCACTTTCAACCGACGCATTAGGTTTACTATAGGAGCAAATTGATGACGGAAATAAATCATAATTTTTCAGCACACTCTGCATTAAAACATTGCTTACCTCTTTTTGCAAAAATATCCAATATTTATGGTCATTTCAATCTCATGCAGTTAATAGTGTACATTCAAAACTTGGAGGCTCTACAATTAGTTCTTCGGTTGGTGACTACATGTCAAGATACATTTGACATCACATCCAGTCAGATGTTGGAAGTTGGCAGTAGTGAAACAAAGCTAGTAAATGTATTTTTGCGTCATGATTAACTAACTAAGTTACCAAAAAAAGTATAGGTGCCAAGAACAAATTTATTGTAAAATACGTGTGCTTGTTCCAGCCTTATCAAAGTTGTAGAGTATATGTAGTTCTAAATATATAGATCATACATTATCGTTTCATGAATTTCTGCAATAAAACTTTAGGGACTATTTTTACATTTCCTGTTAAATGTCCCCTGCGACCCTGGTAGGAAAGTTTAGAAAACTCTCTTCGTCTTGATCTATGGTCTGGACCACGATAGCCGTGACCCAAATTTGTTAACTCTCGGTCCACTCGCCTGGTTCCTAGGCCGCACACAGAAAGACAGACAAACAAACTTTATACATATTGGGTTAAATTAGAAGATGCAAATCATACAAAACTGTTACATGAACTATAACTTTATTCATGACCTTTCACATAGTTCATAAACTTTGGTACCCAATAATTATGCAGTCGGAAACTGCACACTCAAATTTCTATCCTAAATTTAATAGTACTTTTTAAATATCTATTTCTTAACATTACTTTGTTTACTTTCTACATGTGTGACATTCTACTTTCCTTGGTAGGAATTTATTAAATTCAAATGAAAAAAAACTTAAATAAGAAGTTTGCCACCTATTTGTTAATATCAATGACTTAAATAGTTAATACTTTTCTCACCAGAGTATATACTGATTTATTAATTTAAAAAAAGTCGTAATAATTTCAATAATTTAACGTTATCTTTACCGGACGTTAACTAGCAGAAATATAGTCATAACATTAAATTAATATTGTTTTAAAATGATAATTGTTTCATTTTATAATTTTATTTTTTAATGTGTAAAACCAGGTATTGCTATAATTTAATGTTTCATTTTTAAGTTTTAGTATAACTGGTTTTTATAATCATTGTTATTTTTACTTTCCTCTTTCATTATTATTATTTTAACAAATTATTCCAAATATCAGTTAATTAAGAATTAATTGTGAGAAAAGTATTAATAATTAAGTAAGAGTACTAGAGTGAAGACGGATTAAGATACAACTAAATTAATATAAATTCAAGTTTATTTTTCACCATTCATTTCAGCGTCTCCGAAAACTGTGAATTTGATTCCAATATTTGAAGAGAATTGAGGAAATATAGGATAAATACCCGGAGGTTCTGGTCCCCAGATAAACAGTAAATCTACGTCTCATATTATCTCACTGCTTAAGGGTACACTAACCTCCAATTTACAAGAATAACATCCACTATTATTCGACGTCATGATCCTTTTATACATACATTTTAATCTCCCCCAAAAAATTTGATCCCCTGATTTTATTAACTAGATAAATACCCGTTTCATGTACTAAGATGGTATGGTTTATGCAATATACCATATTTAAAAGTAAAGACGTGAAGTAAAGAAGAACAACGCCATTGGTGTTGCGCCTGTGAATATGAGTGAAACATTTAAATAATGAACAGAATCGCCTTCAGCCTTGCCCCTCTCAATATCATGAAATAAATGGATAATGTATAGTAACGTCTTTTGTATTGTCCTTTTCAACAAGTTCGAAATGTACTAAATAACAAAGAGTAACTTTGATATTGCTCCTGTCTGCGTCACTGAAATAAATTGATAATGAGTAGCAAAACCTTCGCTATTATGTCTCTCAATATAAGTCTAACAAATAACGAAGATCAATGTTTTGGCCGTTATCTCTATCAGTTATTTCGAGCCAACTGACATGTTCCTTCTTGCCTGAATTTGGATTTAAATGTCATCGGAATTATCTCCAGTAAACTTAGCGACCTCAAAGCTCTAGATTTCACACTAATTTCGATCATTTTAGTACTATCTTCACTCCGTTCCGATGGAGCTTAACGTGGACTTGAACGACGTTGAGAGTCCTACTAGTCATGTAAGCGGCCGCGTAAACTATGAATTGAATACTTACATCTGGCGAGAGCTTCGTCGTGTTGCCATAATTAGCGTAAGGTCTTTAACGTAAAGGACGCAGGCTAGATTCACCGTAGTAGCTCATGTGGTTCGAATGTCCCGTTAAGCAGTAGGTCTGCATATCATATTGTCTCGCTGCTGAAATGGGTACTTGTTAAGCACCGCTTGTATGCGTGTCATTACAAGTGTACGGACTAGTTAACAAGTTGTTTGTTAATTGTTTTTTGTTGTTACCTTTTGTGTTCAGTTTATTGTTTATCATCGTAATTTCTAATTGTTAGTTTTGCTTATCATTTTGGCTTTACATTTGTTTATTTTCCATTTTCGTTGTTATTATTGATTATCGGCAATACATATAAAAGTTGGAAAAATTGTCACAATTTTCATGCCAACTAATACGACTGTAGGGCGAAGAAAAGGACAAAGAAAAGTCGTAATAAACAGAAGATCAAGAAATAGTATACATCGCCATAGATGTGAATTTCAATTTAAACTTATTATACATGTAACAGTGTTATATAAGTAATTTTAGAGAACCAATAAGGCATAAATTAATCGGATAATAGTGTGTTTCAACATATTGATTCGATACGGTATGACTGTTAACATCAGCATGAAGTTCTAAATAGTATTGGACAAAAATCGGTCCTTGTCTACCTTGCTCGACTCGATGTCATGTCTTTAACAGTAGTTATCTAATAATTTAGAATATGCAAAATGTAAAATGCAAAAAAAAAAAAAAAAAAAAAAAAACAATAAAATTGTACGTGAATGATTTTAACCCTAACTCGGGTATCTAAACGTAAGCTACGCCAAGTTTTTATGCCAATGTGCTTTTGTTTGCGATCAGTAGTTTGTAGACACATCTCTGTATTAATCTATGAAGGAAAGAAGAAATAAATATCGTATGAATAAATGTAATTATGCAAAATAAGCAATTAAAATGAGATAATGTTATATTAAGTAAGAATGACATAGTAGGAACAGAATAAGTAATTAACGAAAGTAATTAATGAAGTAAATGATAAATGGAATTATAATAAATGGAGATAAGCTGTAATATCTAAAGTTATGTATTACATGGAGGTGCTCACAATCTACTTGTCCGAAGGTTCACAAAAGTAAATCAATTGAAGCGAATTATATTGCGTTTTAACCTACTTAACCCAACATCCAATCTAAGCTAGTGGAAAGTCTGATCTTCCTATGCAGAACGGAATACGTATCTATGTATACGTGAACATCATTTGTATACGGGAATTACGCTAAACGTCAATTTAATTAATATTTATATTTGTTTTGTTAATAATAATTTTTCGACATTAAATCAGAAATATGTTTATCTGTGTTATTGTGAATTTAATCTTTGAACTGTTTTCTTTCATTCTGTAACCATATGATATTCTGAACACTATTCATTCGCGTTATGTGTTTCTATTTGGATGAAACTCTGGCATTTATTTGTCATCGGAGTAACAACGTCTTTGTCAAGAACTTGGAGAGCGTTATACACAGCTCAAATAATTAATTTTCCAAAATACTGTTCTGGTGGCAACCTAAGTATAGTTGTCTGAGTCGACTCGCGTTTGTCCTACGGGTTACAACCTTCGGATCCCGTGGGGAAACATAATAATCAATTAGCGACATTGATCCAAAGTTTCCAACCATCATGGGATGAGGACTGTTCGTCACGATGAACTGCAGACGTCGTGGAGATAGTGAATTGTCCTCATGGTGAAAAAAGTAGTGAGATAATACATACTAATCGAAAATCCAATAACTAATAACAATCGTTATGGGTATAATATTGTCCTCTTACGTTACAGTTTCTATTAAACCACAATCCCGACTCCCAGGTAGAATACCGAAAAAGCCTCTTAGACAATTACATATTTTCAAGGTATAGTTGAGTTAAAATTTGGTGAGTGCTGGTTACTTATGTCTATGCGAAAATTTTATGACAGACACACAGACACATTATTTAATTATTATTATTATTAAAGAATATATCTAAAACTGCAGTTTCATTAGAGTCGATTCACATTATTTTTAATGGCAGGGGTTCCAAACCTCCCATTGATTATAGGATTATTGCCAGAAACACAAGTTGAACACTGTAAATTAAAACTTTCGAACCTAGGCCTCCTGAGTTCCTGTGTAGTGATTTTAAGTGCGTAACAATGACACTAAACCATGTAATGTTGATGTACTATAACATCTCTTCAAGATTTATGTGATTGTAAATATTTTGCTTTCTATGCTTGTTTCGAATTTCTGTGATATGGTTTAAATATCGTATGGCTTAACTATAACTTTAATATAAATTATTCCCATGTCTGCTAGTCGGCGTAAGGTCATCCTTCCTGTGAGTTTAAATTATAAGAAACTTGTGTTGGTAACAGAAGTTGATCAATATGTCCAGTAAAAGGGAATAATATGCGAACCTGCAAGGTTACGTGGAGCCTTGTGTAGCAGCTGCCATCACACTCATTCGTGAAAACTTGCTTATTTCCAAATTACAATGTTCAGCATATACTGAGCAGCTACTCAAATTTTTCTGCTATTGGATATTGTGGCCAATTTTGCTGTTATTTAATCCGTTGGGCGTTCTGGCAATGCTTGTGGATGATTTATCCCTTTCTGACAAATTTTGCAGGTAGCCTTTCTATTTAGCTTTCTGATTGTTTTCGCAGTTCCAAGTTCTGAGTTATTTCAACTTTGCATTTCCGCAAATTTATCGAGAATTTCAGTATTTCGAAACTTACAGTTCTACAAGTTAATTCTGATCTGGCTTTGAGTTTCCATATAAAGTTAAGTACGGCTGCTTTGTTTTTCCATATATTTTAATATAAACATTTGTGCAGTATGTTTAATACGTACGTTTGAACTCAGAACATAAATTAGCACATATTAGTAAACGTGTGCCAAATAACACCGGCCTGTGAAGATTTTCCGGCAAAAGTAATTTTATGTGATATACGTTAGATTTAGTGTCCTTATGTGAAAAATACCAGTTGTTTCGTATCACGTACAGATTTGTCACAATTTCTTCTTATGTTGATGATAATGGAGCTTCGTTTTCGTAAATAAGATTTGGATTGGATTTATGGAATGCAGGTATTGACATGTCTGACATAAAATGTAGTATGCCCTCTGTTTTGGAGTTGATTAGGTAATTAACACTTGAACACTTGTACATGTTAGGTAAGTAATACTTGAAGATGAAATATAACAGTTCTAGTGCCAGACAAGGTCAATACGCAAAGTTCTTTTGTCTAACTGGGGATTCTGGGAACGTGTATCACGCCTTTGTCTACAAGTTACAACGTGCACTTCAAGTCGATCCGTGAGTGAATTTGTGTTAAAAATGTCAAGCGTCAGTGATGTTCGGAGGCAAAAATGTGTGAACAAATTAAACTCTTTCTGTTATATATGTGTCCGTTATACAATTAAAGGCCAGAAGCGAAATATTACGCCATTTATAAAAATCTTGCACTTGGCATAAGCTTTTCACCTCATATTGTGTGTTAAACGTGTGTAGAAAACCTGCTGCAATTGTATAAAGTATTGTTGATATCATTGCCAGTGGGAATACCGATGGTTTTGCGGGAACAAACAAATCATGTTGAAGACTGTTATTTTTGTGTATGTAAAGTGTCCGGTTTCTATACAACGGAGATACAGAATGAAATATTCCCGTTTAACGTTCCATGATTATGCCTTTTAGGATAAGGGAGACGATGATTAAACCAGGTGAATGATGACGGAAGAATTGGACAAATGAATAAGTGGAAGGAAACGAGAGTACACGAGAAAACCCATGGACACAATGTTTTGCATCTCAAACGTACTTGGACCACACGCACCAGATGTAAGCGCACTACCACTGAGTCACGGTGCCCCATCATAACAATGGAAAATAACTCCTGATAGTGATAAACAGACTTCTAACAAAAGACAATCTACTCCAAAGGGACACACATACTAATAACAATAACTCTACTTTTCATAGTGACACCCAGACTTCTAACAGTAAAGAATCTACTCCTAATAGTGACACACAGACTCCTAACAATGGTTAATCTACTTTTAATAGTGATACACATACTCCTAACAATGAAGAATCTACTTTCAATAGTAACACACATAGTCCTAACAATGGAGAATCTACTGATAATAATGACACACAGACTTCAAACAATGGCGCACATGATACTCTCACTTTATAGTATTATTAGAATTAAACGAAAAAATATGACTATATATGAGTCCCATGCAAATCTAAACATCATTTTGCTGAAGGAGATTGTATCGTTAAGTGTAAATCATTACGAATAAGTTTGAGAAATTCGAGATTAATTTTTTGGAAAAATAAACAAACTCGAGCTATGCAAAAGAAAAAACTTCACTGCTTAAGATAAAACTGACATTCAAAAATAAACTAATCAATCTATATTATGATGAATCAGTACTGTTAGTTTTACATCCGTGAAGAACGATGGGTGGTACTGCTTACGGTTAAAGTTTGACATGCATGGCGTTAAATTACTTTACTTATGATTTTCAATTTATGAAAGGTGAAGTATTTTCTAGAAAAATGACTTGTGTGTAGTGGTAGTTTCCATTTCAAATAAACTAATATTCATTAAAATAAATATAAAGAACAAATCACAAATAGATTGAACAATATGTAGAGGAAAGAAAGAATAAAAGTATAAAAAATCAAACATGAAAATTATCCTAAAATCATAATATGAATTTAATTCAATTATTTCTTATAGTTGTAATCAAGAGATTAAATGTTAAATATAACAAAGATCTGTCTACGAGACCTGATTTAAAAGCAAGGCAAACGTTATTCGATGTAACTTTATAAAAGGATTGGAAAAAGGACTTTCTGTGATACTCCACGACTGATTGGACTATCGCTTTAAAATCAAAACACAAAGTAAAGTATTAAAATAAAAATTCTATCTAAGATATGCATTATCGTGTTTCTGCATTATATTTTTTAAATAACGGTGGTTGCCATTGCAATTTGGTCTGTGATATCATCTTTACATACCCGCACGTCAAATTGAAAACCTTCTTTTTGAAGTTAGATGAAAATGAACAAAGCCATTATAGGCGCTTTCGAAGTAATCACAATTTATCTTTACTCTACAGTACACTACCCACACTTTTGTGAGTTATTCTAAAACATAGCTTGCAAAATCTCATAAAAACGTACGTTCGGAGTTGGGTGAAAATACGTTGAATGCTTTGGCCTCTAGGCAAGTGTACATCATGACTAACGGGCTAACAGACTCTCATACACCAAAATAACTTTCTACTTTCGAGGGACTGTAGGCAAAATGGTAAAAGAAAAAAAATAAAATTTGATACTACAAGGGATTTACACGTTTAATAACCTCTACTTGTTAAAACACGGATTTTTGAAATATCCGTCTGTAGGTTTGTTTGGCCGTCCCGATATAAATATGCCCACTCTGCTAGAGGCAATCTCTTTGTATCCAGTACAAATCTTTAATTTCATATTTTATAGGGTTTAATAAGTGTGTTTTCCGAATTTTCTTTTCCTTCCAAAGTAAGGATAATCTACTGAAGAGTTTAGATAAAGTTCTCTATTTTCTCCAAGATAATATATTGTAAGTCGATTGTCCATTAAATATCCAGAAATTGTACTTTAGTCTTCCGATTTGATGCTTTCTGAACGATTATATTCATATTTCATAAATACGTGTTTAATTCATAAACTAATAATATATTTATTTGTACTGAAAAGATCCAAAATGTTTAGTTTATTCATGAAATAGTTTTTCAGATATGATTCTGAAAAAATAAGAAAAAAGCACGTTCTCAAGCGAATGAGTAATCAATTATAAATGCATGTTCCATTAATAAGATTCAAATGTGGCATAACTACTTTGCTCTAAAATTAAAGTGTTGCCAAAAGGGATGTATTACTGTTGAGGGCTAGTGTTTACCTACGGTTAAAATGAAAGAAGAAAGGCTCAGGCGATTTTGATCATATTTTACAAACAAACTTTTCATTAAAATCTCTGATACCTGATAATACTTGATGACTGATAAAATTATATTCTTTTATTCTGAAAGTATTTAAAATGGGTAATTTACTCTTTTTCCTGATAATTTTAGACGATTTGCAGGAAGAAGATGAATTTCTTCATATTTTATAAATAAATGCTTCACTATTTACCTTACAATATGGCATAACTAATTTCTCCTGAGAAAGTTCACAAGTAACAAATTGCTGTTATGGTAAGCTCTTCAAGCTATTTTCTCTGACAAAACGTCTGGCAATTTTGTCTTTTTCATTACATTAATAATCTGATAATGTACTCATTTGTCCTGAAAATGTTTGCAAGTTGTAGTTTACTCATGAAGTAAGTAAGTCTCAGACGATTTTTTAAAGTATGACTCAGGGGATTTTAGGTCATATTTCATAAATAAAGGTTTCATCTTTAAAACATGGTATAAAGCTTTATCCGGTAAAATATGTAAAAATTTAGTTTACTCTTGCTGGGTGACTTCTTTAAGGACGATTTTCTGGACAACGAGTAAGAAAATTTTATTCATACTTCGAAACTTACGCTTAATTTATAAGCCTACATATGAATTAATTGATGACCTTTATGAAAAAAAGATTCAGAAAATAAACTTATGAACCAACATGTGAGAAACTAAATAATTTTTTAAGATCGACCATTGGAAATCTCATTTCAATGACACAGTGGACGATTTATAATAAAGATTAGATTACTACAGTTAGTAAGTTCGACATAAAGTGGGAATCAGAGTATTATCAATGTTTATATTGAATATTGTTTGAAATTGTAATGAAAAAACTTATTTCATTAAATATCGTGTCTAACCACATACAATACTCTTCACTCATGTATTTATACAAAGCACATAGTTTTCTTTATTCGATTTCAGAAAAGCGGTAGTAACAATTTGAATTTCATTAGCTGTTATCTGTTAGCTATTGGATTTGTTTCCGCAGGCTGAACAGTGTAGTATATATGTAGGAAAATACGATGATATGTAAAGTACAGACTACTTGTATCGTACATTATAAAATACTCCATAGCATGGGCGGCGATTAGGGGGGGCAGTTGCCCCCCCCACTTTTTTGAAGTGACCACTTAATTCTTTTAAATTATATCATCTATTTTTCTGTGATAGGCTAGAATCTTCATTATTCGCTTTAAAAAATACCAAAAAGAGCTTTTTACTTCTGTTTTTCTCAATCCTGGAGGCATTGTAGAACACGTTACATATCCTTTCACGCTTTTCTGCGTCGAGATGTAGTGTGATGACGTCATAACTTAAAAATATTTTTTGTTATTACTTTTTTTATTACTTTTTGCAGGGCTTACTTTTGCACCTACAAGATTGAAATTTTGCACACACATTCAGTGCACCCCTTAATATTTTGCGCGTTCTTTTCAGATTTCTGCGGTAAAACAGGGGGTGCGGAGGGGCAAAAAGGTAAAAAAAGTTATCTTTTTAACAAAGATCCCTTTTTTCGCGATTTTCCCTCCTCAGATACGTGATGGAGACATGTGAGTGGTACCGTTTGAAAGGCTGTTCTGTTCTTTACCTGAGATCCTTTTATATACAAGAATCTGGAGTATTGTAGAGATATTTTTGGTGGACTTACTTTTGCACCTCGAAGATTGAAATTTTGCACACACATTTAGTACACCCTTTAGTATTTTTCAGATTTGTTTCAGATCTCTGCGTTAAAACAGAGAGGTACAGAGGGGCAAAAAAGTACAAAGAAGAAATATTTTTTAAACAAATAATCCATTTTTTCATTATTTTCCCACCTCAGGTACAAGATGGAGACATGTGAGTTTTACCGTTTGAAAGTATGTTCTATTCTGAAGGGAATGATGTACGAACAATGATCCTAGGATAAATAGGGATGTCTCAGGAAAATTTTATATTACATCTGGGTCATCTGGGGCATTGTGGGAATATTCTTAGCTCATTGGTAAACATTTTCCCGCACTTAGTTTTCAAGATAGAAGCTTGAAATTTTTTATACACGTTTAGTACACCTCTTCGAATTTTCCAGTTGATTTTGAGATCTGTGCGTTAACATAGGGAGTCCAGAGGGGATCAAAGTTTGAGAAAAATCAGAAAAGATCCATATTTTCCTCAAAATTTAACGCCTTAGTGACGTGATAGGAAAAATGTAAATGGAAACGTTTGAAAGATTGTTCTATTCTGAAGAGAATGAGGTACTTACCATGATCCTAGGATAAATAGGGATGATGCTGTAGCGGATTGACTGAAATTCAATAATTTACCTTTAAAAAGCCATAATTTAAAATGGTTAATGTATATAGTTTAATTTGGAAATGTAAAGTTTTTGCATATATTACTGGTTTATAGAAAAAAATGGTACCATATAATATTTGTCGTTGCGTAAGTGGGTATTGGTTATTTGTTTTGCCGTGGAGTTAAGACAGCTAGAGGAATTGCGTTTTAATTGCAGTTCAAAGGAATTAATATTACAATTGCGTCGTAGCATATGCTTGTAGTATTTACTGTCTTTCATTTTCTAAAAGTAATGACATACATTTAATGGCAAGTGTGGAATTAAAAATTTAAGTTGTTTATTAATCCCCAGTTTCAATATAACTTCTACAAAACAAGCCTCATTATTCATTAGTATGATTAATATTATCCTTTCTATTTATTTGTTTTGCAAATATGTTATTAAATAATGTGATCACACAATTTTCCAGACAGAATTTTATGATGTTCATGAGCAAGGAATCAAGGGTTAGTACCTAATGTGCGTTACTCTTGTCAATTTACTTAATTAAATATGAAACACGATATAAGGTATTTTAACTGAAAAAGATAGTATCCTATTAGTTATACAACTTTTCGTCAAACAGAGTGTTAGAAACAACCATGAAAACTAACATTGATATACAAATATTCAGATCATATCTTGCCCCCCCACTTTTAACGTCCAATCGCCGCCACTGCTCCATAGGCTTCTCTTAATTATGGTTTAGTGACACCTAGAGATGGTAATTGTCCTTTCGTTTTCCGAGAAGAGAGAAATGTTTTCTTGTTCTTTTCTGCCACACGCGCACCATTTACATATTTTCCACCATGTACACACTTCCGAATCGCCTCTGCATTCTTTTCAGTGGTGATGCAACACATAGGCTATATTATTCCTTTTCTTGCTGTTTTACTATATTTAGCATAGTTTCCTACCCAACATACCTGCGAACACTAGCCTGCATAAATTTTACTATGGACGAATGTTGTTCAACATGACAACAATGTAACAACTGCCACGCTCTTAAATGGCGGAACTGTGAACTACCATTTGATGGGCATATTTGCGCATTAGGGGGGGGGGGATAATTTTCAGAAATTTCTGTCTAAAGAATCTAAAGAATTAAAGACAGTGTTCGAAGGGAAATAAAAACGAATCGGTATGTTTTATAACGATTGTGACTCGACCTACCGGCTATCTATATGTTGAAGTACAGTCAGGTATGTAGTCCAAAAGATTGCATTTCTATTTACATAATTACATAAAACTATTAGAGAGCTTCTCTTTAGTTACGAGGGAGAGCTACATGAAGAGACTTTGACCCTTCGCTATCAATTTCCTGAAAATAAATTAAAAAATGCCCTTATATTGTATTATACAGTATTATACAAGAAAATGCTCAAAAACCGAATATTTATATTAACAATTTCCTGCGGGAATACTTCATTACCACCTATTCGAATGACGGATGTTTCAAACCCTATAATACCCGCCCTCACGGCAAACAACCCCAAGATCCGCCCATGCTCAAAACACTTAATTTATATATTTTAATTAAGACAAGAAGAGACATACATACATAGGAAAGAAACAATTCAATATACACTTCAAAATATAATCTAGATTAACTTCTTTGAAGACACCTCATTTTAAAAAGAGAAGGTAGAAAAAAGATAAATATTTCGGTATTATCAATTTAGAAACTTATTCTACATAAAATAAAATCTTACGTCCAAAACTGTTCGTCAATTACTGTGTACACAAACGGATTTATTAATGGTATTTAGCATCTACTCTTTCGTGACGGTATGTCTTCGTCACTGATAAACCAGAGGCGGTATGGCATACCACCCCATACCGTCTCACTTCGACCACTGACTAAAGATTTTTATTATAGAAGGATTTCGAATTCATTTCTCATGAATAAATATACAGGAGGTAGTGTCATGCTGAGGTGAGTTTCTCTTTTAATATTTTCTCAAAATTGATTCAGCTATTATATAGTTTATATTAGAATAATAACTCTAAAATGTTTTGCAAATTACTTATCCCTAAAATGTTAACAAAGTTTACTTTATTACATTTTTTGTACATTGCTTACTTATATGTATTTTTATTATGCAATTTATTTATTTTGACAATTTCCTCAAATACGATTAATACGATTCTATTGATATCATACAAACAAATACTGCTTAATCCTAATAAAAAATTGAAATAAAACCCTGCTTTACGCTGTCATGTCCTAACTAAAAGATTACAAAAGGAATTTTACTTTAGAGGTTATTTTCTTTTAAAAAGCATTTTCGAAAGTATAAAGTTATTCTTATTATATAAATATATGTTACAGTAATAATTGCCGATAAACATGGGATACACAATAATTTTTATTTAATATTTAAGGGACATGAAGCAAGTAAATTCGTTGAAATTTGGCATTCGCTTTTCTTCCAGATTCACTTACTTCTTTCGACACTCGAAAATGAAAAGGAAAACGAACTTTATGATACTCATAATGCTTCAAAATAGAGGCTCGAAGAAAATGCATACGTGAATTAAAAAATGTAAACATGAAGGAATATCAACAAATGATAAGCTCCTTTCGGATTTACAAGACTTTTTATCTTTTGACATTAATGATAACGATGGTTATAGTCTATATACTATGGTCTCCAATACTAAGGTTCTCACTGAGTACTTATATTCATTTTAAGATAATAGAAACTATATTATTTTTAAATATCTCAAATTATCTGTGTTCATGATTTATAAACGTTACACATAGCTTTATGACATACGACCATTAATATAAACATCTCTTGAAGTCAAACCTTTTTGAGACCTACGAGGGCAGATCAATAAATAAAGCACACTTTATGTGAAAAGAAAGTATAATAGATAACCCATTGAGAATAAATGTGTATAAAGATTCATACCGAATCTGCTTCTCAGCATTGCCCCTACATATCTTACACATTACTCCCATCGCGGCTCACATTTTGAAATACTCTCTTGATAGAGGTATGTCTTTTGCAAGTATAGCAATCTGCCCGCAACTGGTCTCACTTCGTCATCGGAATTGAAATATTGGATAGTCAAGAACATTTTCACCCTTCAAAAATATACTCTTAAGCAGGCACCTAGCAAAGGGGGGTTTGGGGTCCGGACCCTTTCTTCGATATCAGAAACGAAGAGAAAGATTAAGGAAGGATGAAAAAAAATAAATGGGATAAATAAGGATCAGCCTTAAACATAAACTGCAGGAAACTTTTGGTTACTCTTTCTTATGAGGACATTTGTATTAATTGCAATATATGGTGGAGAGTTGAAAGAGATATTCCGGAAGAGTCAGGGAATTTGAAATTTCAAGAAAAGTTATGGAATTCTCAGAATGTCTGCAACTAGTCAGGGAGATTTCAAGCATCCGCAATTTTCCGAATGTTGTTTCATAAAATACAGTATTGATAATGGCTCCGTGTGTTAGAAATTCATCCAATAGAACCATTAGAGTGTTCAACAAAACATTCATTAACACTTTTCGCAGATTGAGTAACCTTGGTTGAATTTTTGGTATGGATCCGATATGTTTACATCAGATGGGCCTCGATTTTGTTCAGGAGTATAGTGATATTCCTAGAATTTGTCGTCTGGAGAAAATACAGCACTGAAATGTGTGTTCGCCTTCAGCCTGCTGTGTCATAAATACACTCCTATTTCTTAAAGGGAGTTTCTGAATCTTCTTGTCACCTGACGAGCACTAACTTTACAAAAACTTCGTGTGTCATACATCACAATTATATCGAGTACAATACAAAATGTTAAAGATGATCGATAATATTGGAAAATGGTTTCGTCGGACATTACATCTTCAATGGCCCTGACTTTTTTTCGGTTAACACATTTACTAGGTTCACACAGGCCTGCTCAAATACGCTACACCACTTGGGTAGTGCTACCAACGATGCTATTTTCCCATGTCCAGGCACCCATTCCTTGTGAACTTCATTGGATCATTGTGATCGTGCTCTCTCACTAATACACACAAACAAACATCACAACCCTACTTTTCACAAGCAGTAATACTCTTTGCTCAGTAATTCACGTTTCTACCACTAGTTGAACATACTGTATATACGAAGGAAAATGAAATAAAATCTTTCAGTTTTATGTCCCACGGTTATGCAGGCTAGGCTAAAGGAAGCCGTAGTTATGATAAACGAATGGAATAGTGGAATGAATAAAGTGAGAGGAAACGATAGAACCCGAGAAAATCTACGCACATGATGTTTATCCTCCACAAAGTTCACTTGATTCTAGCTGAGATCGAACCAGGGACAACATGCACCAGAGGTGAACGCTCTACCACTGAACATATAATGAACGAATAATGACTAAAGAACAAATTGCAATTTCACGGCTATGATCACTGTAATACCGCATGAAAAATGTTGTTCGCATCTATTATTAACTTTACTCTTCATATATTGTATATACATTCGTTTCTACATTGAAAGATGCTCTTGAACAGGTTAGGTTAAATGAGGCACCTAGAATCAAAAACAACCAAATCCATTTTTTAAATAGAAATTGAGTTATATATCGCTTGTTATATGTTTGATCTACAGAAATTCCTTGGTACGTGTTCGATCTGAACGAATTCCTTGTTACATGTTTGATCTAAAGGAATTCCTTCTTATATGTTTGATCTAAAGGAATTCCACGCAAACAGAATTTTGCTTAAAAGCTTAATATTTCATACTATAAAACTAGTTCAAACATGGGACTTTTTAAGCGTGTATACGGAGCTTCACTGCACATTTTGCGAGATTACACGGAAATATGCAAATTTCATGTGGCGGATTATAAGCCTAGGTGCCTCAAATGCATTATATATTGCAAAATTTTTGAACTTTCTTAACTTATTTTTTGCTCTCAAAGTCTTCTCTGAAAAGGAACGAATTCTACATTAAATTGGTAATTGAGGCCCGCAAATCTTTCCGAGAATTATGTAGTGGAACGCTTTTCTCGCATAGACTAATACTAAAGTACGCGGTTTGACAATTAATCACATTATTCTTAAAGCATGTATTATTGGCATTATAGTTGTATAGCCTACTGAGGTTTATTTTAGTATTATCTGCTGACTATTCATTAACATTGTTAATAGCTCTGTGCGATCTGTAGACTGATAAGCTACTTGCAAGATTCAAACTACTGCTAACATCTTTCGGCAAGTGAGCGGAAAATGTAGCACAATGATATAATAAGCTATTAAACAACTAGCGTGAACAATACACTAGCATAAGTATTATTATGAAACAACTATAATTGGCCTCTGTTGAATGAAGTAGAATAACGCAATCACTACTTCTTATTCTGCTTATTTCAGTATAATCATAGAAGAACAATCTCCAAAATAAAATCTTGTAATGTTAATCCATGACTAAATATTGATAGCTCTTGGCTTTGTAACTGTTACATGATTATATTACATTGAAATCTGATATTTCGGACTTGTTGTCCTATTACGAAACAACATTCGTTAAATACACTAAGCCCCCAATAAATTTGTTTATCTTTCATTGAACTAATTTCTTTCAATTCTTATAGCATCTGTGTTAGGAATAGGCATGATAAATGTATCTTACCAGCACCCGAGGTATAGTTTGAACGCTAATAATCTCAACGTTGGAATTGTGAATGCTTCGACAATGTTACTCAGGAAGTCGAACAAGCTGGTAATACAAATTCTCAATGTAGGGAAAACATCGCACATTTTCTACATATATTCACATAGCTGAGTAAGTGTCGTTGCCGGTGTCATGTTGGCCGCCACATGCGCCGTAATATACCTCATAGGATTTAGTTCAGGAAGCGTAACCGTCCAGAAACGTACGACTCAAACAGTTACTGACTTGACTATTCTACTTTCTTGCTAGATGACACAACTTTTATATTGTTGGTGTATTGACTCCAATCCTGTATCCAGATATGTTTGAAGAACACAATTGATGACGTCATAGATGAAGAAAGGTAGTGGATACGACACGACACTTGGTGAATACGACAATCAAGCGGTATTTGTAGTTTATTTCAATATATTAAATCATGGGAAGCAGGTAACATATGGGGAGTGGAAGTACATTTTGCAATTGCCGGACAGGGTTATACCCAGTGACTCACTTGGCCGTTATTAATCAGTTTATTCTATCTTCCTTGACAATACGAACTCTTTCATACCACAAAAGACTTTTTCGGTAATGAGTAAATGTGAGCAAAGATCGTTCATGAGAAAAACGAGGGAAAATAGATATATCTCAAATAATACATAGCATAGTCATATTCACATAGGCAATTATAATAGGTATTTCTCATTGCTCTGACTATATCTGTCTTTTCCTTAGGTTCGATTGAAATGTTATTGTGACTACGTGTTGAGCGCTACTATCACGGGGCCCAGGAGAACGTAACACGTGTGCAACGTATACACAAAGGATGGACTTCTGGCACATTATGATACATTCATATAGTGGCCCCGCGTAGCGCAATCGCTAACACTCTCGCCTTCGGTGTGAGCGGTCTCCGTGTTCAATTCCCTGTGCGGAGACTCAGTTAGAAAGGTGTAACAGCTTTTACAGACAAAGGCTGGGATGGTACCTATAATAATGATCGCAGGCCGTTTCCCTCCTTACCCAATTCCGACGTGTGAACGACGAGGGATGGCTAAAAGAACATGGATTCTGAAAGCCCAGAAATCTAATCCCTAATCCTAATCCTAATACATTCAAACTTCAGTATTCCGAAACTACACCAAGCCTTTCATTGTGCAACTCTAAGTCCACAAGCGAATTCATTTCATTACACAAAAGGCCTTTACTGACGTTGATAACACATACTATGATCCACGCATATTCTGCTAGACACATTTTCTATAATTATCCAAACATGTACCAAAATAGTCTATTACCAGTTAACCACCTTCAATAAGTCAAAGATTAGCAAGATGCGTTGGTGAACTTTTGCGACTTTCAGACAAAAATTAGGATTCCCTTTAAAATATGGATGATATATGCAAATTTCATTAGAGATGTCTAATGTATACATTGTGTTCTTCAATACAAAAAAAAAAAAAAATAGGAATAAGATTAGGAAATCTAGTTAGAAATCTCTAAGATCTAGTTAAATTTGATTAATTTTTTTAGAAATTTAGGAATAAATCTACAGAAACAACAACCTAACTCTAAGACGTACCAATTCCAAGTTTGATTATTTCACTATACATATATGTACGTACTATAGACTACATGGGTCTTCTTCCTGCAAAATGTATAATTAGATAAGTTAAAAATATATGAATCATGCTGATGGAATGATTCAAAATTTTAATCCTAAAACAGAAATGGGGTTTTAAAATGTTTTCAGTATACATTTCTTAGAAATATAGAGCTTCATGTTTGACATGAAATCGTAACATTGTGCACTTCGTGTCCTGCAAATTCCTAAAAAATATATATTATACAATGTTTCACTAAGGTTTATGTTAAAAGTAGATATCGGATTTTTATGCACTTAAAATTCATGAAATATGCATACAACAATAGGGTTAAAAGTGCTAAAATATCCACTTAAAATTCATTAACAATACAAGTAAATAGAGTATTTTCAAAACATACGGCAAAGTTATGACTGATGTTTTGTAGGTGAAACATAACATTCAAATTGTCTTCAGAAATTATTGTTGTGATATTTATAGTTTATATATTCCAAAATATTTTAAAACATACAGATTACGAGATTAAAATATACACAGTGAGTGTTGAGGGAACACATATCTGTACATATCTGTAGTATTGTCTTCATGAATGTATTATAAAGTGTATTCACTTTACACAAAATCATACGACATTGAATTTTCTACATGTTTCCACTGTAGAAAAAAATGTGTTTGAAAATTTACTCCTTCCCATAATTAGATTTCCAATCAATTATGAAATGCTTATCTACATTTTCTGGTGTCAGTTTGTGTTGTTTGTCCGTTAGAATAAGTTTGTACCCAAAAAATGATCTCTTGACGTCAACAGATGTTACCGGACAATATTCATAGAGAGGAGTAAGTTTGGTAAGTACAATTTCTGTCAGGTTGAAATCTAACCCTTGAAGATACTCTCCCATGGCTCCAATAGTTTTTGAATCGGAGTTTCTAGCAAGAACGTCCCACAATTTGTTTTCCACAGAGCGCCCGAGCTCAACAGGAACTAACTGGAGCTCATGTTAAAATTTATCAACTAGAGCTAAGCATTCACTGGGTAGCATCCCTTGTGTTTTTAGTTTCTGAATTGATGTCGACACGATCTTTAAATGGGTTTTTATCATTACTAGATTTCTCGTAACTTCTTGCCAGTTGAAAGCGTCTATGCTCTTCTGAATGACGTTCGCATCAGAGGAGACAAATTTTTGTACAATGCTTTCCACTTCGTCAAAGTGATCACAATAAAACATTGCAGTCTCAAGCCAAGTTCCCCAGCGGGAAAGAATTGGTTAAGAGATAGAGGAGTATGAGGAAGTGCTTTCCGATACGTGTGTACACGAAGGGGAGCTTTCACAAACAGTTTCTTTATATTAGATATTAAAAAATTGACGTCCGGAAAAAGATATCGAATTTCTCGTGCTACCCTATGAAGTCCACTATGCAAGCAGGTAATGTGGATCATCTGGGGACGAAAAACGATGATGTACATAGAAAACATGCAAGAGGATTTTCTGTCCTCTTTTTATGTTACGAATCACCTCCCGAAATTTGTGTCCATCTTTCAAGTACACCATATATATATATATATATATATATATATATATATATATATATATATATTTCGTAAATAATGGCGACATTTAATTTTTATTTGTAAATTGAAGTAGAAGTATTTTACAATTATTAATATCATCGAAAATTTTCCGTAAAATTAGTTTTATAACGTTTTGTAAACAAATGCGATTTTTCTTCCTTCAAACTTTATTCATAAGCCTACAAATTGATAAACATTATCGTTTGAAACTAAATCTTATTTTATCATTGCCACTGTTCACAATGTATTAAATTAAAATAATCTTACTCATCTGAACTTTAGGAAACGTAAAGTTTGGTGAAAACTTTTCCACAAGGCTTCTATATTTATTTTCTTTTAGTAAAACCTTTGAGCAATGGGTAATTTAATACATATACATTATTCACAAAAGATCCATAAATTATTGAATGTTTTGCAAAATAATTGAAATCAATTTGGAGAATGTAGTTTGTTTCTGAGGAATGCTGCCCTCAGCCTTTCGAAAAAGATCAAGAACGACAATTTTCAGTAATATTAAACATAAGGAAAATGGCCTTTCTTTTTAAAAAATATAAAATATAGTCGTTATCCTGTTGATTGCTCTCATATGCTGGCGTCACCATCAAAATGCAAGTGCACGATAATGCATATTGAAAGTGAACATTCTTTCTTTTCTATAAAATGTACTCATATCTTAAACGTAATAACTCATTCAACTAGGCAGCAATAATTTTTGGTTTAGACCAAAACACAATTCATTAAGTTTAATTCCTTAGATAACCTGGATTAAGATAATAACAAACAAGTTTTATAAAAAACTAGCTTTTGTTGTAACTTATTAAACGAATATTTAACAAATAAATGCACTTTATCTAACAATCGTACGAATTGAGGAAAGAAGAATCATTAAGTACATTCAACTGCGTTATCGCATAAGGATATAAGAGAATTCACATTAGATAAATGCATTGAATCCTTAATTAGCTGCATAACTGTATGTATATAAAGGAGAATGTCAACTTGTGTTTTATGTCAGAATTAACCAAGCACGTAAATATTGCAGATAGCACTTGTTACTTGAGATTGTAAGTACCCTCCATATTTGTGAGTTTTTAATAATATGATTCATTTTTGCATCCTGGTGAATACCTAAATATGAAGTATTTGTTTTAAGTTTCTTCTGACTTTCAAGTTGTTAAGTACGCATTACTGATTTGAAAAAATACTAGAATTGATTCTATTTTCAACAACATTGAACTTTACTTTAATATATATATATATATATATATATATATATATATATATATATATATATATATATATATATATATATATATATATATATATATATTAAAACTGATTTTGTGGAATGAAGCCGATGATAGCGTCCCTCTCCAGACAAAGGGGCGTATCTCATGTTCTTAACTTTTTCCAGGAGATAACTTTAAACCTCTTCTCATTGTTTATTCTATCCCCTTCTTTTAAATTTAGTTTGATCTCGTAAGTTATATACCTGAACGAAGGATATCAAAAGAAATTTTAAATATATATAATGTATAAAGAGATAATATATAAAGAGAAGAGGTTTTGAAGTCGTCTTCTTTAAATAATAAGAAAATGAGATACGCCCCTTTGTCTCGAGAGGGACGATAAATATTGATATTGTTGTGTTTTTAGAAAAGAAACATAAATTAACTATATTTATCTCTAAATTTATTTTTACAGACACACACACACATTATATATATATATATATATATATATATATATATATATATATATATATATATATGTAGATAGATAGATAGATAGATAGATAGATAAATTTAGTAATGTGTACTGTGTAAAAATAAATTTTGTGATAAATATATTTTGTTTTCGTTTTCTCAAAAAAAAAAAAAAGAAAAAGAAAAGAAAAGAAGGTAGAAGTATAGATTTTATTTTTCCATTCAAGTGACAAAAATTACTTTTTGTTGCTCCAAAGAAACAGGAAAGCCTCTCAGTTCTATTATCAAAGTGTTTCTTATAAAAATATGAAACAATATTTTGATTTATTTGAAAATGAAAACGAGAGGAATTATTAATTGAACCCAGAGGAGGATTTAGGATGGATGAGGTCCTAAGCTATTGAAGGTAATCGGCTTATATATATATATATTGCCACTGTTCACAATGTATTAAATTAAAATAATCTTACTCATCTGAACTTTAGGAAACGTAAAGTTTGGTGAAAACTTTTCCACAA
This sequence comes from Thermobia domestica, assembly GCF_964235325.1. Taxonomy (NCBI): domain Eukaryota; kingdom Metazoa; phylum Arthropoda; class Insecta; order Zygentoma; family Lepismatidae; genus Thermobia; species Thermobia domestica. The sequence continues at coordinate 145,094,520 of NC_137456.1, read as the reverse complement.
GGCTTCTATATTTATTTTCTTTTAGTAAAACCTTTGAGCAATGGGTAATATATATACATTTGTGCGTGTGTGTGTGTCCGGCTATTCTTAGTCAACTAATATTTTAGGGAGCAGCTAGCAGCAGGGGCAATGTAACTTACATCATACAAGCACACTATTGATGTAGGTAGATTCTATATTATTTTATTTCTATCTTATTTTTGGACATGTACATCCATTATTTTCTTTTAAATTTTTAAATTTTTTGATCCCCCAAGAAAGTGGGGCCCTAAGCTATAGCTTGTTTAGGTTATACGTATGTACGACACTGTTCCTATGGTTATTTCATTTAGACTAAATAACTCGGATGATTAAGAACAACGAAGAATTATGAAGGATTTTGTGCGATGAGAATATGAAACGAAGATGAAAAACACACAAGAAACGTGCATACATTTAGTATGAAGTTTACTGTTAAACCTTGTTATGTATTTAGTTTAAAAGGAATACATTTTAATCATATATCCCACAATTATAAGGAAATAGCACATACATTAACATTTTTTATGTCAATCTATGGTTGGTTGGTTGGATTTTATAGTTCCATTTAAGAAACGAGGCATTATTAGACATGGATGTACAGTTTAAGCTGAAATGCAAACTACCGCAATACGATCAAATTCTAAGGACTTACTATCCGTGATCTTTCCCTTTAACCTATCCAAAAAAATTCACCCGGACGATAATAAGTATGCGATTGGAGAAGACTATGCCAAATGAGGAGTTAATTAATTGTATAAAGTACAAAGAAAATTTGTAGCCTAATTATTTTCAAAGTGAATCCGTGAAAATTAAAAAACATCTACTGTTTACTAGTTCTGTGCGAAAAGAAGAAACAAAAACGTAGATGATCAGAAAATTTAATAATATAATATCGACACATGTTGAACTAACTCATAAATAAGTGGCTCATAGAATTGCACTAGGTTTCTTCCATCGACACGTTAACTACTATTAGCCAACTTTTTCTGTACAATCATACGAATTTTCTTGAGGGTTATAATATAAGTGATTAAGGCAAGAAATAATAATAACGACACGCAGTAATGCTGAGTATATTATTTGGAAGTAGATTGTGGTGCGCATTAGATACATTTATGGAACGGAGTTTCAGATAGGTGTCTGTTAAAAAAAAGACCAACTCTTTCATTCTGTGTATAAAATATTGGGTATTATATTATTATTATTATTATTATTATTATTATTATTATTATTATTATTATTATTATTATTATTATTATTATTATTATTATTAACACGCAAGTGTTTCATTTTTAAATTTACTTTAAAGAAATGAAGTACAACAAATTAATTAATAATGCATTTCTCATCGTTCTTTACGATTTTATTCCACTATTTAATAAGCATTTCGTAATCTTGGTGAATAATCTCTCAGTTTTATCTGAAATAATTTATTTAACAAGACAACAATTTTACATCATTGTTCAATCATGAACTACAGAAAGTGTTCAAAAATGGTAGTAACAGATGAAACTCTGACAACGCCAAGTAAAAAAGAAAGTAAAAACATGGAGATGTTCCAGAAATTCATATCGGAAGTTTTGAATCGTAGCTTTAGACATATTGACGATGTGTGTGTATGTATCGATATTATTGTTATACAGCGTATTCATCGTATAGCAGAAAGTGAGTTATGGGACTTTAATACATATTGTAAACATGCAAAAAGTCTCGCTCAACTCCATTTTAAAGCAAACACACACGACAATCACTATCCACGGACAGAAATTATTCACGTAGTAAACTATCATAGCTCTTATTTCGCCTTACCACTTTAGTGTTTACGGGAATAACTGAAGTCGCTGGGAGCGTTTAGTAGGCTTTAGGACATTGTGCTATAATCGTTTTTCTTGTTCCTGTGATGGTGGCTTTGATCGTTCCGCTTCATGGTGGGTTCGGTCATTCTAATTGAAGTTGTTCTATCAGTTAAATCTGCCCTAAACATACTTCATCCGAGAGGTCCCACGACTCACTGACCCACCACCCACCATGACCCACGACCCACTGACCCACCACCCACCGTGACCCACGACCCACAACTCACCATGACCCACTCTGACCCACCATCACCCCCACCCACGGTGACCCACTCTGACCCACCACCCACCGTGACCCACCAACCACGGTGACCTACTCTGACCCACCGTGACCCACCACCCACCATGAACCACTCTCATCCACTTTGACCTACTCTGACTCACCAAAATCCATCGTCATCAGATCTGAACACGATCCACGGCCTCTTCTGAACTGACTAAAGAGTTCACACTTGTAATAAAACAAGACTGTGAAATTGTCACTAATCGGAGTTTGAATTTCTAGTCAATCGCTCAAGCACCACTCTGTTACAATAACGGTGGACCTGACCTTTACGATATAAAACGGTAAAGTGTTTGTCAGTGAGGAAATTGAAACAATTCGAGGTGGGGGGAAATTAGTGTGTGCCTAAAATATACTTGTACTAAGAGAGTATTCTTGCAAGTGTAAATTTCTGAACGCATTCAACAAGAAACTTCTATTCGCAGGAATATATCCCTGTACAATATGGAAAAGGTTATGGTTTCTCAGTTCACAGTATTTTTCTCACAAAAGACTTGAAAAATCAGTTGTTCATAGGGTATAAAGGCGCTCGTGTACCCTATGTGAGAGCATTTCCATAAAGCATGCTCATAATTGTAATTTGTCTAATCACTAAAACACCACGTTAAATTTAAGTTACAAATATGCATAATTGCAATTATTATGAATATTTATTCAAAATAGTTTACCTAAAGCAAAGAAGAGACTTACTAAAAATTAGGTACAAAGTTGAATAACACAAATAAGCCACTAGTAATACAAGTATACATTCTCCGTAACTCGTAATTTTCCACCTTAAAACAAATCTGAAATCGGATTTATTTCCTGTTGGTAACTTTTTCGTGGTAAATCGTCCGCAGCGGAATGATGTCCATCCTTCAGCCAAGAAATAACTAGCTCGTCTATTTCGAGCTTGTCTAGCGGTGGGCCATTAACATTGATGAGCAACAAGTTAGACAATGTTTGAGCACTTAGTATATTTCTAATATCAGTCATCTGTAAATTCATAAGGGGAAATCCCTGTTCGCACACTGTCGTGGAAATTGATAATACTTCTACCCGATTTCTGCAACTTCTTATCGACAATCTACTTGTTAGACTTAAGTCTGATAACGATTTTTCTTGGTCAGGTTTGAAATACTCTGCAAGAAGTATCATCTCTCTATCACCATACAACATCTTTTCCATATCGACCATGTCAGTTAGCAATGTCGACCCATGTAGAACAGAAACTTCATCTACCACGCCTTTGATAGGGAATGTTGTGAATAAATTATCAATTAAAGCCTGATAAACTGATGATTTCTTATTTGTTTATAAATTTAATTTTAGTAATTACACATGAAGGTTTGATACCATTACTAAGTTTCCTCCCACGTCTAGAAAGCGAAAGGGAACGAGGTTCCTGGAAAGTGTTCAGAGGTGAATGGGAATTTCCCTCCTTCTTCCTCTTCAATTACCACACTGCAGTTTGCCATGTGCCAAATTACGATGAATTTCAATTAAATTATCATAATATAATTATTTTCTTGTTGAATTATCAATACTTTTCAGAGGAAAAAAGGATGAAATTTGAAAGTTCCAAATCAAAGTAAGTAGACCAACGTAAAGGGGAAAAAAAGTGCAAAATTTTCCATACAATTATGCGTACAAACCAAACTTAAAATTTCCGTGTAATTAAGCTTACAGTACAAATTTTATGCCTATTTTTCTCACAACTTTATGGATTGATTCCCTGTGCTGTAAGCGCTCCATATAATAAACATAAGCTTCAGCAATTATTATAACAGAAAGCAATGGATATATGAAGCCAAGCACTGTATTTTTTGTTTCTGATTTTTTTTCTTAAATAACATCGATCGTTTTCGATCATTTTTGCTAGGGATGGGCACGAGTCGAGCTGAAACTCGACTCGACTCGAATTCGAGTCGAGTTTCGAGCCGTGTCAAAGGTAGTTTTCTCGAGTCGAGTTTCGAGCCGAGTTACTGTTTTTGAGATCGAGTTTCGAGTCGAGTCGAGTTTGATACATGGCTCGCTTGTTTAGCTCGTTTTAGCTCGATTTGAAATCATGGCCTGATTAAACTGGAAAGCGAAAGCCATGAGAAATGTAAGCCGTACTGTGGAATACTTTTAGTTTTGCTCACGAGAGGGGACACTGCTTGCATCTCATCTCGTCTCGATAACGAGACCACAATAGATTTTTTAAAAATAAAAGGACAGCCTCAAATGTCGTGAGCACCAATATATGTATATACTGTAGTTTTTACCATCAAGGATGAGACCTGCACGGTCGTATTTCTGAACCTAAGCAGAAGCCCAACCCGGGTAGTGATGTCAACGGGCTCGGCTCGGTTCAACTGAGCAAACAGCTCGAGCCGACTCGGTTGGGATGAGCCACCGTATCGGTTCGGTTCGGCTCAGGTGAGCCATCGGTTTTTGCCGTCTCTTGTTAGGTGAGGTGTTGACTCGACTCATTTCTCGGTTCGGATCCATAGTAGATGAGCTGTGAGCCGAGCCACTCGATCCGTTGACAACCCTAACCCCGGGCGGAGCACCGCGGTGATCCAGATAACTGCTAACTCCAGAACAGAAAAATAACAGGGTTGCCGGGGTATTCTAAGATTGATATAGGCCTATACATGATGTGTCTCATGTAACCCCTCTTTAATCAAATTGATGTGGGTATCAATTTATCTCCTGGTATACACCTTTATGCTATAGCCGTGTTGAAGCAGCTCTCACGTTATGAATACTCGTAATTAATTAATTAATACGTAAAATTTACCATATTTTCCAATATTTTATCATATATCTATATATCTCGAATAACCCCTCCAACCATAATTATCAACATTAAATCTCCTTGTCTTTATACTATATATATGACTGTGTATAGCTGTGTTGAAATGGCTCCCATTATGAATGATTAATAATTCAAAATTGATCACTTTTCTTAATATCTTATCATAGGCTATATGGAGAAATTACTAATTTTTCAGTATTAACATATTGCTTTATTAGTCTGTTTTTCTGTTAGTATCAATCATTATAAAGAATTCTAGTGACAAAAGAAATCATACTTAACTTTAAATTATCTTCATAATACTCTTTCGTAATATTCCTATATTGTCTTTAGCTTTATAATTTTCCTATGGTATTTTTAAATTCCTCATATTTAGAATTTCTTGCGAGAAGAATAATCGTCATTTAGTTTCTACATATTATTATTATTATTATTATTATTATTATTATTATTATTATTATTATTATTATTATTATTATTATTATTACCAATATTATAAAAAGCCTATTCCTGATAACAATGTTGTTATTTGTATAATATGGGCAGGTCGTGGAAACATAATTGTATGCCACATTTTCTGACTTTCGAGTAAGTATGAAAAGAAAGTTCATCATTCCTATGTAATTTGATACAATGACACATACCAAACAAGTTTCCCTTGTGGTTTAATACCAATCCAGTCCACCTAATAACTTAATTTTACCAGAACTGACAATTATAATGATGTTCGCTAAATCCTCTCATATCATGGTAAAAACGAAATGAAATCTTTAAGTTTTATGTCCCACGGTTTTTCCGGTTAGGCTAAAGGAGGCGGTGATGATGAGAGATGAGTGAAATGGTGGAATGAAGAAAGTGGGAGGAAACAGGAGAATCCCGATAAAACACACGAGCACGGTGTTTGTCCACCACAAAGTCCACACGGCGCGAGCTGAGATCGCACCAGGGACCCCAAGCACCGGAGGTGAACGCTTTACTACTGAGCTACCGCGCCCCCCACATATCATGGTAAATAAAGTGCTGACTTCGCTTCTTCATATTTTGTATGGCCGGAAATTCTCTTTTATCTTATTCATTGGAGGCAAACGTTCTTACCGATTTAGACTGGACTGCAACTGAACAAGTGTGGTTTATTGTTCAACAGCCCTGCAACTCTGCAAGTAAACAAGTTCCCACCAAACGGAATCTGTAATCAGAGGTCCCTCCCTACAGAGGTTCAGACTTTTCTTTACTGAATAGTTTTAAACTCTTTCCTTTTTTATAGTGGGCAATAAAAATAGGAGAACAATATTACTTTTCTGCGGCAGTGTGTCATTTACTTGAGCAAAGCTATGGTAGTCAAAATTTGCAGACACTCCTCAAATAACAGGAAGAATCCCACAGCTATTTACAAAGACAATCGGAAAGTTCATTTCTCTGCTTTCACGAAATATTTACATGTGTTACACTTTGCGTGCTGAAATTAATAATAATAATAATAATAATAATAATAATAATAATAATAATAGTGAATATCTACAATATATTATCATTATTCATACTTTATCTTATTTCTGACAGCAGTGTTACATACATAATTTTGTCTTCTTCAATCACAAGCCACTGTTGTGCTTATCCGATTCAAATCTCTCCTCCATATCGTTCTGCTTATTTACTCAGTAACGTACTACTAGACTAATATTCATTCAAAACAATTCTTTGATCCAATACTTGATCCAATTTTTGTTGTATATACCCACATTCATGTCCAGTTCCATCTAAAGAAACTAGTGTAAAAAATATTTGTTCCCGAGCGTTATAGTAGTGTATGATTGAATTCCGGATATATGAAGGCCCATAAATATGCAAATTTCATATGGGTCGTTAAAATTAGTGCAATATGCATTGGGCCGCGTAGAACTTCGGATTTGAATCAATTTTACACGAATACCGAGAGAACACTTCGCGAATGTAGCATAGATTGTGTCTTAAAGTTACTCATATACAGACCACGACAATAGTCTAGGAGACAAAGTTTGTGTCTGTCTCGTATCGAAAAAGTATCGTAAAAGTGGTGGTCTCTTAGGAACCGTATATGTACCTGGAAACGTATGACTTCATGCCCACCATCAGCCATCTTTTGCAGAATTAAGTGAACGAGAGATATACTTATTTATTACTAAGCTACCAGATACAATCTCAGAGGCCATTTTACACTGGAGCACTCAAATCAACAATAATAACAACATTGGGAAAAGAAGTGGAAGGATGGCGACCAGGGTCTGTATTTTAAGATACCATCTCAACATTGACCTGGTGTAACTGAGGAAAACCCTGGAAAACCTCAGTCAGGATACTGAACTCTGGATTCGAGCATGGGACCTTCCGATTGCGAACCAAAAACGCTGTAATAATGATAAATCTTTGAGTTTTACGTCCCACTCTTATGTCGGCTAGGCTAAAGGAGATGGGAATGATGAGAATCGAATGAAATGGTTGAATGAAGAAAGTGGGAGGAAGTGGGCGGGCCCAGAGAAAACCCATGCACACGGTGTTCGTCTACCACAAGGTTCACTTGGCGGGAGTAGAGCTGGAACCCGGGACCCCATGCACCAGAGGTGAACGCTCTACCAATGAGCCGCGGCGGTCCTAATAATAATAATAATAATAATAATAATAATAATAATAATAATAATAATAATAATAATAATAATAATAATAATAATAATGTGTCATTGATAATAATTGTATTGTGTATGTATGATACTTCAAGAGAGTACTTGAACTACACACACGATTAGGCTCGATTTGGTTCGTTTTGGCTAGACTCGACTCGAAACTCGAACCAAATTCGAGTCGAATTTCGAGTCGAGTTGGAGGAAATTTTTCGAGCCGAGTTCTAGAGTCGAGTTCAAACATGTCTGTTTCGAGTCGAGTCGAGTTTCAAAGAAAACTCGCTCGAACTCGCCCGTGCCCATCCCTAATTTTTACAAACCAACTCACTACCAATTTTCCATATATAGAAAGTGCCCCTCCCCCACATAAAAAAGAATTTTAAAAAATGCTAGGACACATTCTGTTTATTTTCAATAAAGAGTTAATACACTGAATTTCAGCTCCGTAAGTTTAACGGCTTGCGAGATACTCATTTTTTTTCCGCAAAAATTTGGATCCTCACTACCTCCTTAGGATATTATGCATTATAATAAAAGCAATATAACATCCCAATTTGAATTAAGGCCGAACTATATACCGAAAGTAATTTCATTTGACTTTGCAATTTGACCGTGATGATCAGGCACACATAGTTACATTCAATTTTTTATATATTACAGTGATTCAAAACTGTATTTTTTCCAGTAGTTAGCTCTAAAAACTCACAGGTCTCGAAAGCCAAGTTGTAGTGTAAGTCCTATTGCTATTATTACAATTAAAAATATCAATATCCAAAAGTCTTGAAGTTCTTTTTTCACTTGGTTAGATATACTCACCTCAGGTAAGTAGACAGAAACAATTGGAAAAGGAAGGGAAATGAAGGTCTTGAAAGTAAAACGGAGACAAATTTACCAGTCTTCAGAAGATACTGTCTACAATGCAGTGAGCAGAGAGGGTCGGTAGATCATACTGAGTCGGTGGGTCGCAGTGGGTCATGGTGGGCGGTGGGTCGCAGTGGGTTACGGTGGGTCACAGTGGGTCATGGTGAGTGGTGGGTCGCAGTGGGTCACGGTGGGTGGTGGGTCACAGTGGGTTATGGAGGGTGGTGGTTCGCAGTGGGTCACGGTGGGTGGTGGGTCACAGTTGGTCACATGTTGTTGACCCACGACCCACTCAGAAAGCTTGACCCACTTGACCCACTGACCCACTGACCCACTCCATCTCTGATACGTACTATGTAACAATTTGACTTCTACTAAGTACAAAACTAATGGACCAGGATCAGTGGCACATTACAATCTGCAATAGGTGGAATCATCGAATATAGAAAACAATTTTCTTGGGGACCCTGTATTCAGCCAAGGTCGAAGTCATTTAATTGGACAACAACGTTTCGTTGTTGCTATCATTCTAATGTTGCCACGGTTTGGTAGGCACACAACTATACTAAGCATCTTTTTATGACCTTCCAATTAGTAACAACATGCCCTCTGCAAACTTAAATGTTAACTGACACCCTACATAGTCTGGTGTACCGTATTTACTGTTTCTGGTGTACATTCACTCGGCAATAATGTAGGCACACCACTCGTGGGTTGTGATACTTTTTTTTTGTATTACACGAAGTATTTCGATTGTTCTTAACTGCTACCTCATTCCTGATGCGAGCTCATGTCCTTTGGATTTCATGTTAAACTCTAGGTTAATTTCAGATATAGCCTTAATGTTGAGTTAGATACTAAACTCCAATTCAACAAACAAAAATCCAATAGCACATACTGTACTGTAAACATATTATCTTCACATGTAACGTACGTAATATACTTACTAGTAAATAGAGTAAGAAATCTTACTAAAACTAACAATATTTATGTTGTACTATTTTGCAGTTCATTCGTCTCTATCACAGGCCAATCTGAAGACATGGCTTCGAAATTCGTTCAAATATTGTTCTTGGCGATTTTATCGAATTCAATTGCTGATCCTATATTAGATAATAAAGGTTAGTTAGTGAATTATTTATAATTTGCATATTTTTAAAAATGTAATGTTTAAAACAGTTTTCTTTAACAAGGTTAATGAGTCATCAATCCAGAATATTAATTTATTTCTAATGTTACTACGTATGTTTACATTGTGTCGTTTCTTTTCCTTCTCTCTCTTTTAATTCCAAAATTTAACTAAATGTTGTTTAGAATATTATTTTTTTTCAATTACATGATGTTTATGGTCGCAAAGTGACCCCGCGTAGAGTAGTAGCTAACGCTGTCGCTTTTGGTGCGAGAGGTCCCCTATTCGAGTCCTCATGGGGACACGCGATGTGTATTATGCAAAAGCCTGTTGAGGTAAGTAATTCTGAGGAGAATTTTCCTGGATGCTACTCTCTTGTTTCATTTCACAGGAAGAGTCCGAACAATTCATTCTTATCTTGTCCCCGATATTCATGCAATGGGATACATCGCTATTAGCACTTTCCATGCTTAAACTAAGGTTAGCATAGCCTGAAATTCTATTATAAGCATAATGGAGAAAAAATTACTCGACCTGATCTCGAGAGAACGAAAGCCTTTGGTGTCAAATACTTTCCTAAAATTAAGTATGTTTTCAACATATTTACTTCTTATGGAAAAGTACGACTTTATCTTACTGTAAACAGATTTTTTCTTTAGTGTTAATTATCTTTCTAGATCCAGAGGTAAAGGAGTATGTGTATTTTACAAATCTTGGTTATTACAAGTTCCACACTTTGAAGGTAACTTGGCCAGAAGCTGTTCTAATCTGCGAAGAAGAACGAGCACACTTGATTATAATTAACTCAAAGGAAGAAGCTAAACTGGCATCAGAGTTGTTTTTACCATATGCAGTTGGAGATTATTACTTAGATGCTATGCATTCTGGGTTCATCAGAAATGAGGCCGGTGATTTTATAACTATATTTTGTAAGTACGAAGCATTTTTCTTTACAACTAGTATTGTGAGGCTGTAAGGATTATGCACGACACTGCTAGGAACATCTACATCATTGTTAGGTTTATTTGCGTCAATGTGAGGAAAGATAACTACAATATACAGATGGTGATCAGAAAAATGGAAACACCTGAACGAAATTGCAACTTACCAGATTAATATGGTGTTGGGCCACCTTTCGCCTTCAGAACAGCCTTGATGTGACGTGGGATGGAGGCATAGAGGTCGTGAATGTTAGCAAGTGGAATTTTACACCATTCCTCGTGCAGGACATCGGCCAGTTCTGTGAGAGACGATGGAGGTGGAAATCGTCGCCGGAGTCGTGTTTATAAGACGGACCACAGATGTTCAATTATGTTAAGATCTGGGGATTGGGCGGGCCAGGGGAGGTGTTGAACTTCATCCGGATGTTCCTCAAACCACGCTGCAACAATGCCAGCTGTGTGAATGGGTACATTATCATCCTGGAAGATGGCGTCATTGTCCGGGAACAACATCCGGACCATAGGATGCAAGTGGTCTCCTAAAATTGCGACATAATCGTTGGCAGTGATTCGTCCGCTAAGTGTGACCACAGGACCCAATGAAAACCATGATATGGCGGCCCACAGCATCACTGAGCCGCCGCCATGTTTCACAGTTGGGCGGAGACACTGCAGATCATAAGCTTCTTTGGGCGTTCTCCACACATAAACAAGGCCCGTGGTTGGAATAGGGTGAAGGATGACTCATCCGTCCATATCACACGTTTCCAGTCCTCAACGGTCCAAGTTGCATAGTCGCGGCACCATTTGTGTCGTGCGAAAGCGTTATGGTCTCTGATGAGCGGCTTGGCCCGTGCAACACGACCCCGTAAGTTCATGTCATGTAATTCGCGGCGGACTGTGATTGTCGAAACAGGGTGGGGGAGGTGCTGATTGAGTTCTTCCGTCATTTGCTCCGCAGTGGCATGACGGTTCTGCGTGACAATGCGCTTTAATACACGGCGTGACCTGTCACTCATGATTTTCTTCCATCCACTGTTCCGCTTCCCCGATGTGGTTTTCCCGTGTGTTGTGTAGGCCGTCATCACCTTTGACACTGTCCCACGCGACACACCTAACACAGTAGCCACTGCCGTCACACTCACTCCACATAACCGCGCACCAACAATTTGCCCTCTTTGAAAATCTGAGAGGTCTCCCATTTTACACTACCTCCGTCTGCTGCAGCCACTGGACACTGCTGTTCCACTGCGCCTGACGTAGTATGGAGACCAACCTAACACACCACTACCAGCGGTCCGGCGCTGCGGGCGCCACGACACCACTGCCAACCCATACATCTGACGTGTTGCCAACTACAGGTGTTTCCATTTTTCTGATCACCATCTGTATACAATCTTTGATATACTTAATATTGTGCAGTTTTAGGTTATACCTAATTGAAAGAGAAGCTTACTCCAGGGGAAAATATATATCAACTGCATTGTTCTGGAAGTCACAGAAACAACAGTTTCTACGTAAGAACTAGTGACTGAATAATGTAGTTTTTGACATTATAAAAAAAATACTTTTCTCTATTTTCTCTTCATTACTGATCAGAATATTTAAAAGGTGAAACAACAATTTTAGAGCTTTCTCGTGACTATATGATTAGCGTACGCACTTTATGTGCGAAAGATCTGTGATCGAATTTTCGGTGGAGGCTCATTTGGTTCGGATCCCACATTAAGCTGTAAGCTTTCATCTTATATAGCCTTAGTGATGAAATAAACGTTAACTTCCAACCATTTCAGGTAATTTAACTGGGTCTCAATACTTGGATGGTTTAATAAAGCGTGAGCAGCTCGAATTCCAGCTACCTCCATGTTGTGAACTCTGAGATATTTTAGCAAAAATAATTTTGGGAAATGGAAAGAAAAATGCAATTCATAGTTTTTATCTCAAATTTGGATAGTAAAATTACTATCTAGATAATAATGATTTGTATATATATTAATAGAAGTGTGTTTCTTTGTTAAATAGTAAAAAAAGAGTAAAAATTCTCACTGCAGTTCACTAAGTTTAAGCCATATGCGCGAAGTCTAGAAGTACAGTTATAATTTAACCCATATTTGCCTACTGGGTCGTTAGAGACCCACTTTTTGATTCGAGATAGTTTAATATGGTTAGGAACAATTGCTCATTTCATGATTGACTTACATTTTCTGATATCTTTTTTACTTGCCTTTGTAGTTATTTCCATCTGATACTACATCTAGTTTCTTATATAATTATTTTTCTCCCGGAACCTGTAATAGTTAGTTTTACTCATCCATCTTCCTCCACAAAAGACATTATACACCTTACGCGCTTTCTTTTCTCAAATTTTCATAGTGTTATTAGAAAGACAAGAGAGCGCAATAGTTATGTTTACGAGCCATATTGTATAACTTTGAGTAGTGTTCATTTTAGAATCGATGAAATTTCAGATGGGTCGTTAACGACCCAGTGGGCAGGTGGGTCGTTATCTTCCCGGTGGACCTACTGTTTTGAAATTAATTGTTTGTAGGCCTATAGAGACTTAACTTTTACATCATTTGGCAACAAAGCATTACATGTTATTACACAAAAATAATGTTATCGTAATTTTATCGCCATGGCTGCAAACAATTAATAAGAGTAAAGCCTAGTCATTTTGGATTCAAATTCCCTGCAGTTTGATTTGAATCAAGGAAGAAGCGTCGCTGAAAGAGCTATACATAATTTAGGTGATTGGTTGAAAACCATAATTTAGGTGGTTGGTTAAACTATACATAACTTAGTTCTTGGATTGGTTAAAAAAATTCAAGCAATGGATAAGAACCTCTGTTTCTCCTTATGTTTTGACAATACCTTTACGTCATCAATGTTATTAGTGGAATTTTCAAAAAGAGGTTTCTGTGGGAGAGGAACCGTAGAAGAAAATCGCGTTGGAGAATGCCCTTTACCTGCCACAAATATCATCAAGAAAGAAAGACGTGGAACGTATGTTGCGAAAGTTGATTCTACAAACGTTATCGCGGGTATGTGGAAGAGCAATATTGCGGTGACGGTTCCCTCACCTGAATATGACGTTCATCCTGTGTAGAGTACCGAACGTTATTCCTCTTCAGAGAAGAGAAAAGTAACCATTCCCCAGCAAACTATACGGTAAATGTTGGGCGAGGTAGATAGAATGGACCAAAATATAGAAGCTTACGGTATTAGTATCAGAGGAAAAAAGTGAAATATACACATTACGTTTTGGATGTTCGATTTTGTGTTGAATAATTTTTGGTTTTTGGCAAGAACAAAAGACCTAGCCAGTGAAAGTTTAGCATTTCGAAGAGACGTAGTGGGGTTCTACTGCAAAAGTATGGAACTGCTCCAAATATACAATGACCAAGTACACTAAGAAATTCGGGACTTCATATATGACCCAGTCACTGTCACGTCAGTAGCACGTTGTCACGCTGCAGACCATATAATTATTTCAAAGGAACGGAAGCGTCGTTATTATACTTGCAATACTAAAAACAACAAAAAGGGTGTAGAAATGTGTAGCACTCCACGAAAGATGCTTCTCTGCGCTTCTTATATAGTTATGTTGAAAAAGCCTTACGAAAACGTGACGAACAATTATTTTTGTGTAATATATTTATATACAGGGGGTCTCAAAAGTAACCACACATATGATAATTCTGTTATTATCCGAGTTACAACAAGATGTAAGAGAGAAAACCGTCTCCAAATGTGATGTTTTCAATCTAAACTGAACATTTTCTTTTTAATCGGACGATCCGTTGGGCTTTACTTTTCATGCGTTGCCATTTACAGGGAAATGGATAAATTTTGTAGAAGTATGATGAATGGGGCATGCTAGAAATGGTTGCTGGCCATCGACACGTTAGCGTAAAAGACAGTAACTTCATTGACTTATGTTTTGGGTCCAGGTAAATGACAACGTTACATGTTCGTTTACCTTTTCGTGCATAAAGAATGTACAGTCCTAACGGCTCGTCCGATTTTAAAAATGCCTTCAATTTATATTGAAAACATCATATTTGGAGACGGATTTCCCTCTTACATTTTGTTGTAACATTGATAATAACAGAGTTATCCTTCTGATGGGACTTCTGAGACACCCTGTATATAAGACGTTATAATTACGCAGAGAATTTTATTGTATTCTTTGTATATAAATGTTCTAAAACTCGAAATTGTGTACAACTAAATTAGTTACAAAGTGTATGCCCACTGGGTCGTTAACGACCCATCACGAAAACCCGAGAAAATAAATATTTTGGAGCAAATAAAGCATATTCCTTTTGTGTACGCCACATTTGAAATATTCACTCAAAATATGAACAAAATCGCGAACAAATAGGGGTTAAAATTTTATATACTATTATTTAAAGTGTAACTACAATAAAATAATTACATTCTATCAGAAGTCGGAAAACTTAATACTAAACTTGAAAGAATTTTTATATTTTTTTGCTCTAATTTAGGCTCTTTGTGCGAACTGAAGATAAAACATAAAGATTTTAAAAATACTTTCTCCATTTATTTTTGCATGCGCATGCACAACTTTTCGGCACTATTACAATTCTATATTCAAGAAATCACTTTTTTCAATCCAATTTACTCTGCATGCAACTGTAGCTAATTTTGATTTTTTTCTTTCTTCTGAGAACAATTTTATTTGTCTTAATTCATATAATTTTATACAACAGTTCATCCATTGAACAACACAGGATATACAACCTTCTCAACAGGAGAGCCAAATGGAAGCGGCGATTGTGGAGCCATCTATATGAACGGAAGCTTAGATGATAGCGCTTGTGAATGGGAACGACATTTCATTTGTGAACAAGTTGTTTAACAGCTTTATCAGCACTTTATAGCCTGAATACAAAAGATGATTGCATTTTGATTAAGATAATCAATCAGATTCTTATTTTTAGAAATGTTCTTTTTAATTATACTTGTTGAAATCGAAGACAACCAACATATATCCCATTTGTGATTCTTCATTATTTTGTAGATCTAAGTAACTGTAATCACAATACGCATTAGTATAATAAAAATTCTGAATGAGGTATTCTGTCTGTGTATTTTAGAAAAGTAATACCTGATTTAATATGTAATCCTTAAACCGAAAGAAAAACATGCAATATTGTTATTATTTCAGAGAAAATATGTATGCGTCATATCATTAACAAAAGGTTAGCATTTAAAATACATAAATTTCTGCTACTACTTATCTTTCCACTTAGTTTGATGTGTAAATATACTTACTGTAATATCACAGCTTCTGTATCGTGATACCGTTCGTCATTATAAGAAGCCTCACAAATATCTGTGTTGTTAGGTAAACTTAGGGCCGTCGCGTGGACGGGGCGACCGGGGCGATTGCCCCAGGCGGCACAACCTTGGGGCGCTAGGACAAGGCATCAACAAAATTCAAGGAATTCATATTATGTTGGTAAATGAGTTTTCTTAATTAATGTTAATTCAGATATTTTAATTACGATCAGGCCACAACTAAGTAAAATTTATTTATTTATTTATTTGTTTATTTCATAACTATAACACAATAGGTTTAATGCCCAGTCATAGTGTCGTGTAAATACTTATCCAACATACACTATTATACATACACTATTATACATACACAAATATACGTATTTAATTATGCAGAAGTTATTGCCTGACAATTGTTTTGAACTTGTTTTGGGACATTATTGGATGCATCTGTTACATGAAATCTAATAATTTCGTTATATGAAGCGCACATTTTCCACAGGGGAAACTTATGTAATACGCTAGTTCTTGTTTTCCTACAACAGCATGTCCCAGTAGTTGTTGCTCTAGTGTTACATGTTGTGACACGTAATAACACTTCTCAAACTAATTCTGGACAATCAATTTTACCGTTTAATAATTTATGTAAGAACAACAGATCAAATACCCATCTCTTTGTCTCTGATATTTGAAAACTAAAACTCGGTACTAACACTTCATAGGGTAAATACTTTGGGTAGAAACCGATTTTCTTGTGTGCATGCATTTAAAAAAAATAAATAAACTGTATATTTTCTATTGCATCAGAGTATTTAGTGACATTTGGTGCACAAAGAGTTCAACAATATTCTAATTTTGTCCTCACATACGAAAAATATAATGTCGATTCTTTGTAGAAATTCTGTCTTATCGTATAAACGAAACCTACGTTTCTATATCACTACTCGTTATTGCGTCAGCGTATTCATCAAAGGTTAATTTGTTATCAAATATAACTCTTAGATCTTTGATAGTATTTGAGGTAGTCAAGGAAGTGCCACTTACTGTATAGGTAAACTTAATTGATTTTTTTTCCTTGTGAAAGATACAGTTTAATATTTGGACACATCAAGGACTAATTTATTCTTATCACACCATATCTAAACGATCTTAATGTTGAAATTTCATGCAGTCATCCATTGAACTTACTTTGGAGTATAATTTGAGATCATCGCCAAAAAGAAGAACTTAAGAAGTTTTAATACACAGAGGAATATCATTAATAACAATAAGAAACGATAGGGAACCTAGATTAGATCCTTGAGGGACTCCCGATAGGGTATTGAAGTTGAAACTTACCAGTAAAGTAAAACATCGTATGGGGTTATTCAACTGGAACTCTCTCCAGCCCTCTGTGAGAATAGGTGTTTTTTTTTTTTTTTTATCTCGGAATTTAATATTTGTATTGTTGTTTGTATGTTCTATGCTATTACCATGTTGATGTGTGCTAAGTTCAAAATAAGCAAGCATAGCAATCGATTTCAATAACTCAAAAGCCATGTTTTCATTAACTTTTATGTTTTAACTACAAAAGCCGTTCACTTTAAAAATGGACATAATACCAACTTCTTTTAATTTACATTCCATATTTAAATTTGTGAGTACAGAATAAACTCCGCTTGTTTTTCATCACACACAAGGGTCGGGGGCCTGGGAATTCTCTTCCCGGGCGCTTACAACCCACGCGACGGCCCTGGACAAAGTACTCGGTTTCTACATACATACAGCATTATTAATTATAATATCAAGGTATCATATCACTTCAAGCACCTTAATGTTGAGTTTTTTGTTCAGCATTACCAATGCAAAAGGATACTAATAGCTGGTTTACTGGGAGATCACACAACTATGCACTCTAATATAATCTGTTACAAGTAACCTGATAGGAAAAGAAGAAGTTTTCCCACCATCATGCTCAAGTTCAGGTGAATATTGGTGTTACGTCTTCCAGCCCCCGCACACGGAAATATAAAGTGTATCCAAAGATGTCTAAATAATAAATTACAATTTTCATAATAATACTACGTATTTGAAAACACTTTTAGATTTGCCTGTATCAATGACATAAGTAACACGTCTTAGTATAATGGAAATTTTATTGAACAGTTGTATTGTTTATTTTCCTTCTTCTTGGCAGTCAGGCTTGTGACTTCATGTTGGAATGGCAAGGGATGGTGGGGTTGGTAATTGAGGGATAGTTATTTATTAATACAATAATTTCATAATATAAAATCGAAAACCGAAAATGAAATTATTATAAGTTTTACGTTCCACGATTATGCCGGCTAGACTAAGAGAGATGGTGATCATAAGAAATGAATGAAATGGTAGAATGAAGAAAGTGGGAGGAAACAGGAAAACCGAGAAAACCACGAACCCCGCGTAAAATCGAAACACAAGTGCATTATGCATGGGTAAATATCAGAGCGTTAAGATGATAACAATAGAACCTGAAATGCTAAAAAGAAGAAAAAAAAAACTCATCTCCTTTCTTATTAACAGATGGTCTTACATTAAAAAGAACAAGAAAACAAGAATTATATACATATACACTAATATGTGCACAAATAATAGTGTTCCAATGGTATTTTTTTGAGGAGTCTATCCTGCAGAAGAGGGGGGAAATGACTTTTTATTGACTTAGAAATATTATCGGTCTCCATTAATAGTAATTAACTTGCAAGAGAGACGGTTATGGAGTGTAGGATATAAAATAAAGTGAAATGTTTGAGTTTTACGTAAAACTGTTATGACAGCTAGGCTAAAGGAGACGAGGATCATGAGAAATGAAAGAAATGTTGGAATGAAGAAAGTGGGAGGAAGCCCAAGCACGCGGTGGGATCGAACCAGCGCTTTTATGGACAACAGATGAAAGCTCTACCACTGAGCCATCGCGGCCCCAGGCGTGCAGGATAGTATAATGTTGTAACAAGAGTTGAATAATGTATAAGAAAAAAGAATAAGGAAAATACAAGTTTGTTGAATTATGTAATAATAACGAACGCTTTGGCAGAAAGAGCTCAAAGGCTCATCATAGCAGAAACAAACTTTTCCATTACATTTTAACCTGTGAAAAGTCAATGTACCATGTTTGCTATCAACCATCCCTCAAAAATCTTGCTATATATTGTACGGAACCCTTCTTTTTCGCCCAGCTAATAGTCTCCTTCTCATAGGCTTTTTGAATAGGACTTAACTTGGTGCCTATTTCCCATACAATTAATGTGTCATGCTTATCTTATTCATATTAACTTTACTATTTCTATAATACTCGGTGACCGGTAGTTATTGTAAAATAAAAGTTTGTATAGCGTTTTAATTCATCTGAATGTATGCCTCTTTTACTGCAAATATTTTATCAACATTTTATTTTCGAAACCCCACAGTTCCCGTTTTTGTATTCGTGTTAGGGATCAACTTCCACATTCATACAAAATTGGACAGATGGAGCTCCTATTGATTTTAAAGTTTTCGATATTTGTTAGGTGGTGCCGGCCTTAGGTGGTGCGGGGGCGGATCGGGGACATTTTGAGGGACCCTAGGTTTACAACTAACTTGCACCAAGGTCTGTAGAACCTATATATACATATGACTTGAAAAATCCACTCGCCTGCTCGCCAGTGGAGAGTTTTTTTTCTTTTTCTACATTTGGCGAGTAAAGTTCGATCAATCAAAAACGTGTTTTATTCCACACAAAAAAATTAAAATGTAATATCGCAATGCACCACCATCTTGAAGGATCTTTTTCATTCGTATTTCAAAGTGATTTTTGATATTGCAATCTCGCTGCTGATCTAGTGGTTATAAACATTTCCCTTTATAACGTTTTTCCATCTGCAAAATGGTCTGGTGAAAAATGAATGACCTGAAAAATGTTCTGCCTGTTCATTGCTTATAGCAGATAATATTTGGATCAAAAGATCCTATATATTTTACTATGTCAATCAAAAGTTCTCGTGTAGGGTCTACGCCTTATATCTGAAAAACTGCATATAGTGTATCCAAACCCAAATTGTCACTTAAATCAATATGATGTGCTTATTCCGCAGAAAATATGAAAACTCGATTTAGGGTCCGTTCAAAGATTTTCTGGCACCTGATCCAAAAACGAATTATTGGCCAACATCGCAATCTTTTGATGCATTTTTAATCATTCCTAAAATTCTTGGCTAAGATCGCAGCCTTTTGATCCATTCGTTTTCACATTCCTAAAATTCTTGTTCAGAGAAATAACTCAAATGGAAATGCAAACAGTGCATGAATTTAAAAATACATATTTCACCCTTGTGCCTCGCAATTTTTCAAGAATGTTCTGTACCAGTATTTCATAGTTTTCTTCTCTTACAAGTAAACCTATTGATGTCGAAATCTGGTTTCTTGACCAAACTTGGCAGAGAAGTGTGGAATATCAAGAAATGAGCGTAAGCAAAATTTAAAGTGCTTCTGTCCATAAAGACGGCCGCAGTGGCCAAAAACCCGATTGATCAGAATAAGACATAACAATGTGTTTCAAGCTAGAACATTTCATTTTATTCGTAAAACGGGTAAAGGGATGAAAAACAAAAACACATCAACCGACACTGGGAGGAAGTAGACATCTATTCGAGGGTATGCTTATCATCGCCGCCATCTTGAAATCGGCAATCTTGTATCTCGATCCACTTACCTAAATAGGAAGGGAGTCGTGAAATATATCAAATTGGGCTACAATTTTAAGGGAAATGCCATGGTGAGGTCTGTGTTTCCATAAGATTATATTTGTAAAACATAATGAAAGGCACATTGATATGAGTCCCTTGGTTCAAAGATTTCTTAACAGCTGTATCTTTTTGAAAATAATTCAAGTCAGGAAAACCTAATGTACGCTAGTGAGAACATCGCAGGTAGCTACTTATGAAGAGCATAATTAGCTTGAAATCTTTATCGACTGCAGACAAAATAAATGGTGATGAGACGATCACAAACCTTAAGGAACTGATGGAAGATGGATGACGTATTTTCCACTGGATTATTCGAATTAGAAGACAGACTTTCATAAGCAGCCACCTATTCAGTACGCACTAGTATACAATCCTGACTTGATTAAAAGACAATCCACGGGAAGAGAGAGAGAAGCTAAGGGAGAGCTAAGTTTGTCCTCTGGTTTTGTGTTTTTAATAAGGTCTACCAAAAGAAATGATATGCAAAAGAAGTCTTACTGAGGCTGATTTATTTGATACCATCTCGGTATTCATGGTAGTATAACATGACATAATTAGTAAGAACGCCAGGAAGATTTACTAGTGTGGTTTCAAAACAAAAGAGGGTGTACACCCAGAATAATGATATATATTTTTACTCAAACTTCAAGAAACCAATATTTTAACCCCCGGGGGTCTGTGCAGGGAAATTGGGGGAGTGTTTGAGCTCTTAGGGGTGTGCAGAATACTCTCTGAACATAATATCTATTTTTACAACAGAAGTTGTGAACATAAAATATAAAGAAACTACTATAGCATTAAATTCAGAAAATATTTGCTTATATCCGGAAACTTAATACAAATTATTCATTTACTTGCTAGGGAGAGCCATACCCTCCATTGTAGAGTCCATGGATATTGCAATATGTTGTTGTGTGTACTTGACAACGGAGAGTAGCAGAAGCATCTTAACGGTACCATGGCCACTTGGCCGGGGGCCCCGCAAGCATTGGTGGACCCGCGAGCAGAATGGCATATGTTAATTGCATATATTATTAGTAAAATTTAGTCATAGAGACCACAAAACACTTGTTTGCTCTACGGCCTAATATGCTGTTAAAACGGCACGGGAATAGATTACACTGGACAGTAGAGTAGACGGCACCAGCGCGGAGCCCCCTTAGGCGCGGGGCTCGTTTGGGAGCATTCGGTCCAATGGGATTAAAGCCGGCCCTGACAGTAGGTATACTTTAGTACTTTATAGAAGACAAAACTTATAAACAGTAATTGTTTGTTACTCTGGATTGATAGCAGTGCTTTCTCAACATCAGGTGCAAGCAAATTGACGTACGAATTTAGAGTTTACACGATTCTCTTTATTAGAAAAGCTTCCATGCCTGTGACGGTCAAGGACTTGTTTTCCCCTTCTGCAGTGGTAAGTGGTGGGAGATATTGAAGTTTCCTATCAGGTTGTCTGGAACAGACTTTAGTATTGTTGCTCCTCCTAGGTTTGTAAAAAAAAGCTAAAACGTGCCCCATGAGTAGGGACATCAAAGAAGTAGCCTAAAATGCTTAAGTGTAATACTTTTCTTTTTCGCAATATTGGTGTTCAGACTTCGATTCGCTTACGAAATTATTCTACTAGTTTTAAATGTTCTCTTCAAAGTCAACTATTTACAATTTCAAATTCGTATTGTTTTCCATACAAGTAAATTTCATCAAATAAAATAGTGTGGGCATAATTATTAAATAAGTGTTCTTTCTTTCATGAATATTTTAAATCTTACCTCTTTTACTATTATTATTACTACTCTTTCTGTTGATAGTTTTAATAGTTATTATTATTACAATCAGTGGCGGCGATTGGACGTTAAAAGTGGGGGGGCAAGATATGATCTGAATATTTGTATACCAATGTTAGTTTTCATGGTTGTTTCTAACACTCTGTTTGACGAAAAGTTGTATAACTAATAGGATACTATCATTTTCAGTTAAAATACCTTATATCGTGTTTCATATTTAAGTAAGTAAATTGACAAGAGTAACGCACATTAGGTACTAACCCTTGATTCCTTGCTCATGAACATCATAAAATTCTGTCTGGAAAATTGTGTGATCAGATTATTTAATAACATATTTGCAAAACAAATAAATAGAAAGGATAATATTAATCATACTAATGAATAATGAGGCTTGTTTTGTAGAAGTTATATTGAAACTGGGGATTAATAAACAACTTAAATTTTTAATTCCACACTTGCCATTAAATGTATGTCATTACTTTTAGAAAATGAAAGACAGTAAATACTACAAGCATATGCTACGACGCAATTGTAATATTAATTCCTTTGAACTGCAATTAAAACGCAATTCCTCTAGCTGTCTTAACTCCACGGCAAAACAAATAACCAATACCCACTTACGCAACGACAAATATTATATGGTACCATTTTTTTTCTATAAACCAGTAATATATGCAAAAACTTTACATTTCCAAATTAAACTATATACATTAACCATTTTAAATTATGGCTTTTTAAAGGTAAATTATTGAATTTCAGTCAATCCGCTACCTCATCATCCCTATTTATCCTAGGATCATGGTAAGTACCTCATTCTCTTCAGAATAGAACAATCTTTCAATCGTTTCCATTTACGTTTTCCTATCACGTCACTAAGGCGTTAAATTTTGAGGAAAATATGGATCTTTTCTGATTTTTCTCAAACTTTGATCCCCTCTGGACTCCCTATGTTAACGCACAGATCTCAAAATCAACTGGAAAATTCGAAGAGGTGTACTAAACGTGTATAAAAATTTCAAGCTTCTATCTTGAAAACTAAGTGCGGGAAAATGTTTACCAATGAGCTAAGAATGTTCCCACAATGCCCCAGATGACCCAGATGTAATATAAAATTTTCCTGAGACATCCCTATTTATCCTAGAATCATTGTTCGTACATCATTCCCTTCAGAATAGAACATACTTTCAAACGGTACCACTCACATGTCTCCATCTTGTACCTGAGGTGGAAAATAATGAAAAAATGGATTATTTGTTTAAAAAATATTCCTTCTTTGTACTTTTTTGCCCCTCTGTACCTCTCTGTTTTAACGCAGAGATCTGAAACAAATCTTAAAAATACTAAAGGGTGTACTAAATGTGTGTGCAAAATTTCAATCTTCGAGGTGCAAAAGTAAGTCCACCAAAAATATCTCTACAATACTCCAGATTCTTGTATATAAAAGGATCTCAGGTAAAGAACAGAACAGCCTTTCAAACGGTACCACTCACATGTCTCCATCATGTATCTGAGGAGGGAAAATCGCGAAAAAAGGGATCTTTGTTAAAAAGATAACTTTTTTACCTTTTTGCCCCTCCGCACCCCCTGTTTTACCGCAGAAATCTGAAAAGAATGCACAAAATATTAAGGGGTGCACTGAATGTGTGTGCAAAATTTCAATCTTGTAGGTGCAAAAGTAAGCCCTGCAAAAAGTAATAAAAAAAGTAATAACAAAAAATATTTTTAAGTTATGACGTCATCACACTACATCTCGACGCAGAAAAGCGTGAAAGGATATGTAACGTGTTCTACAATGCCTCCAGGATTGAGAAAAACAGAAGTAAAAAGCTTTTTTTGGTATTTTTTAAATCGAATAATGAAGATTTTAGCCTATCACAGAAAAATAGATGATATAATTTAAAAGAGTTAAGTGGTCACTTCAAAAAAGTGGGGGGGCAACTGCCCCCTCTTGCCCCCCCCTAATCGCCGCCCATGATTACAATAACAGTTATGCTCTTTATCACTACGGGTAAAACCTGGGCTTACTCGTATAAACGATTGTGCAATCAGCAACCAGATGAGTGGATCTTCTTTTTTTAACATCCCTTTTAAGCAACAAAACGCTATACGCAGCGTGGAGTTAGGGTCAGAGGTGGAATTCGTACCACTGTAATATCTTCAAATTTCAAGGATCTCCCATCTAGAACCGATCTAGGACTGCGTGTACTGAACGTACGGGATTCATTGGATAGTTCGTACTGTGATGCTCACGTCATTGGCTGACGGTCTACACAGCCTGCTGTTCCTAGTTCTTGCAACATCTTTGTTTAGCACTCACAAGAAAGCTAACAGCGATGTTCAACGTTCTTAAACTTGAATTCGTTACGAAGACGTTCATTTGTTTTGTTGTCCACTGCACGAAGGTAAGTGCAGTCAAAAGCGAGTGATTAAATTATTTCTTGTAAATACAAAAGACATTTCATAAAATTATTATATTTTTACAAACCGCGTTATATTCCCTTGGGTCTTACTTGAAATCTGTACTGCTTGGGATTATAATTAATCAAGTATGAGCGGTTAATATAGACCCTACCTTTCAATGTAGAGTGGATTTACGCTCACACAGGAAATGTTTCATGGTAATTTCTATAAAACATTGGAGTTTAATTAAATAGGGGTTTTTAGCTTTAAAAATTGTTCCTTACTGGTTTCAGTTAAGAATAAATAAGGAAGGCAAGATCGCCGTTACCCTACCCAAACTAATATGTTCCATATATACTTTATTTATGTATATAATTTCGAACACATTGCATGCATCTGTTATTTAAGAGCTTTCCGTAATTCCGGCTTCTTTGTGGTGGAATCAAATCTGAAGAAGTATGTACTTTTCAAATCCATATCTTAGTTCACTAAGGGCGAGTGTCCATTTTTGGCGTTTTTAAGATTTTGACGAATTGTTACTAAGTAAAGAATGACCTATCAGTGTATCTAGCTCACGCGGTAGTACTACTAGATGCAGAGTGATTGGGGATATACAAAAGCGGGTGCCCACTTTATGTTGGAGTTCTAGAGGCGTAAGTGGACTCCCTCCTCGTTATTGAAATGCTATGAAGATTTATATGGACATCCACGCTTCAAGTTTTCGATTGTTGTTTCACTTACCAACAAGTGACATGAACAATGTACTGTATGCGGCAACCTTTTTGAGCGTTTTTTCCTTTTTCATTTTTTAGCCACATAAAAACAGTTCTTTCTGCTGAATGTTTTTTAAAAGTAAGTGTTGTAAGAAGCAAGAAATGGAAATTTTCCTTGCTCTGCTATAAAGGAAAAGTAACAGATAGGTCTCGTAAACTTTTGGATCTTGTATTAAGCAAGGCCGAAAACCGTGAACCTGACCTTGTGCAATAGAAAACAGAAGCTGAAACTCTCACCACAGATTCAGAATGTGAAACAGAAAGAAAAAATGATTGAAGACTTTTTAGGAAGTGACTCTTCAACGGATCCAACTTATATACCAAGTACCTACAGTTCCTCAGATTCAGGTTAGTTGTTACATTTGGCTTTTTTCTTCATTGCTAATGCAATCTATTTCATTAACTAAACTAATTAACATTGTCCATCAATGTATTCTGTATAATGATTATTCCTTTAAGACTTTCTTTAAAATTTCAAGCATCTTGAATATGTAATCTGGAAACCATTTTCACTGTTGGTTATACACTTAAAAAATCTTACATATTTCGTTACGAGTGAAAAACGTACAATATATATTCCGCTCCATTCCGACATATGTGTACTCAATTAGTATTTTGATAACGATAGAAAAATTGCAGGATATCGGTTAATAGAAACTCAGAATTTCATCTCAGTTCTGAGACTGTATGAAACCCTGTTATACAGTATAATTTGATATCAGAATCATTTCTACACTAATCGATAATTGAACCAGGATCACCCGCACCAAACACTGGTACATTAACCACATAGCTATGTGAAACCTGTAGTGAAATCTTCATTTCAAGCCTAAGAGCCTAGTAATAGTGGATATTCTTATTGCTGTTGATTTTCTAACAGATAGGCCTATATCTTTTCGCTCGTACTTTACTATTTTATTGGAGTTCATCGCCACTATATGGTTTCGGTATACATCTTCAGCACCGGAGAACCGAGTTCATTTCCTAGTAGAAGATTATGTGGTTTGGACAACACAAGAAGCTGCAGGTTCAAGATTCATACTGCGTCTGTGCTGATCTGGAAGTTAAACTAAGAGCGAACAATTTTTCATTCCATCAATTCTTTATTTGTCATTCTGAATTTATTATCCGTGGGTGTCTATTCCATATACTGCATTACGTGTCTTCTGCTCGCACTATCACTGAAAGAAGATAAAGGAAAAGAAATGAAAAAGAAGTACTGTTACTTATAAATATACTACCTGTTTGTGTTTCTCAATAACCATTACACCTTCATTCTATGACAAGAGTTAAAATGTCTTTCCATTTCCTAAATAATATATGTTTTACATTTTTTCTCGTGTTGGTAATGAGTTAAAATGTTTCTAATGTTTTTCACGATTACCTTAAAGCCCCGTCCTTTTTATAAGTATCTCAATTTTATCCGTCCCTATAAGCCTACAGAAAATGCATGTGTCGCTAAAGTGAATGCATAAATTTAGTTTAACCAAACTGCTAAACATATTTTATTTATTTCAAGGTCAGGAAAGATATCAGTTTATCTATGAACTGGGGACGGAAATGGTTTTCACAATGTTAATTATTGTCACATATATTGTGTACCAGAGAATTTAAGTGTATCTATTGGACTTTGTTTGTGTGTCTGTTATCTATTTCCCTGCTTCCTGTTGTTTCATTGCGATTAAGATAATCACTTTCAATGCATCCTTACTTAATATCAGAGTTCATGACACTTATTGCAGCAAAAGTTATATTGCATTCTGTATTAAAATCATTGCAAAACGAATTACTGTATTTGGAAATACGTAAGTTGCATGGATTTACTTTGACCTAATTTATTATATTACTTTTAAGATTTCACTGTTAGCAACAAATACTATACATGTAACAATCAAACACAAATATGTTTATTAATGTACTATTGTTCTATAGTACTTTTGAAAACGAAAAATGTATTATTAGAAAAAAATGTAATATAATAAAAGAAGTTGGGTTACTGTATACCCTACAACTCCTAGATATTGATTAACTTATTGTTAAGTTTCTCTTATAACATACTCAATGTTGAAGGCTAGTGAGCTCCCTATTCCCTAGTGTTCCTTGAAAGTTCAGTTAGTATGGACACCTTCATTGTATTTCCATAATCAATAGCTTAATTTCATATTTGCATTTGTTACTGGAATATTCAGTTATTATTTACTTACAAATTCGGGCTGAGATCAAGTTTAACAGTTAGTTTTATGCCAAACGTAAACTTAAAAATTAATCTTATCTATTAGAAAATAAAAACTACTGGTGCAACATCCTTTAGGGGTCACGGCCTACCAACCAGTTTGTTCCACTCATGACTTTGACCTGTTATGTGGTCAATAAATTGTCTCTCTTGTTTGTTAATTTTGGTATTTTGGAAGGGAGTATAATACCTCTTTCTTTCAAATGGCTCCTCAATTGTTCTCAGGACGCGTGATGGTCTCTGCAATGCCAACGTCATTTGGTGAGTACGAACGGTTATCTATCCTTCCCCGAACCAAACCCAATACTACCTGACTGTGCTGGTTTCACGAGAAGTGGTATTTCAGTGCGACTCCAAACGTTGGCATATTCTTAAGTATTAGTAGAATGAAGCATCTCATGGTATGTTTTACTGATATTGTGAATATTTATCTTGTATTCTATTTATTATTATCATTATCATTTTAGGTCAGCAAGCTATCAGTTGGCTTGAAGCAGCTTTGAGCCAGACATATTTTGCAGTTCTTTCCTATACCTTGTATTATCTGGTCCATATATTTCAATCCTATCTTTCCTTTATCCATTTGTTCTTCTAAAATTCCCTCCATAGCTACTAACTTGAAATCTTCACGTTTCATAATTTGTCCAATCATCTTATCCACTGTTTTCAAAACATTATTTCGTATACTCTCTTTTTTCTCTACCATTTCCAATACTTTTCCATTTGAAGTAATGCACGATACCCAAGTTTCAACATTTTTCTATAGTACCGCATATGCTTGGTCAGTCTTTCCTTCCGGTCTACGCCAATGCTTCCGGTTAAGTGCTTATTTTTCTCTTAAATCGCTTCTTCCCTGAGCTACCAGGATCTTATATCTAGTTCGCACTTTATATCTCAAATTATTTTAGTACATATGTAACACAATTCCTCCAGTTCTCGTACTAGGTAATTTATTGTATTGATCTCTTTTTTTCATTTTTTTGTTGCTTGTTTTCTGTTGCATGTCATAACTTTGGTTTGCTCTTGTTAATCTTCATGATGAATTTGCTTCTAAGTAGCTGTTGCATATCGCTTGCATACCGTCTTCAATAAATTGATTCAACAAAAATGTCCTACATGAACCCTACTTATCCCATCCTTTCTGACTTGTGAGTTGCTGCTTCCGAATGAAATAACTACACAAAATTTCGCAGATATCAGGCGGGAAACTTCCAAAACTTTTAGAACAAAGAAACACGATTTTCTGAAAGATAAAATTAAGGAACTTGAAGATAATAGTAAAATTAAAAACATCCGGGACATATATAAGGGGTTCAGCGAATTTAAGAAAGGCTATCATCCTCGTGCTTATATATTAAAGAAATCTGATGGTACAGTTCTCACTGACACGGATAGCATTTTAAATAGATGGAAAGATTTCTTTGACGATTTGCTTAACACTCAACCAAAAACTAGTATGCGTGGAGAAAAGGAGATACACACCGCACAACCGTATATTCCAGAACCCAACCGAATAGAAGTAGAAAAGAAATTAAAGAAACACAAATCTCCGGGTGTAGATGAAATTCCGGCTGCGTTAATTTTAGCTGGAGGCGAAAAATTGTGGAACAAGATATACAAACTCATTCTCCTTATCTGGAACAAGGAAGAATTGCCATAAGAGTGGAAAGAATCAATCATTGTTCCAATTCACAAGAAAGGCGACAAAGCTGACTGTAATAATTATCGAGGCATTTCTCTTTTGTCAACATCCTATAAAATCCTTTCAAATATTCTATCAGCAACATTGACCCCATACGCAGATGAAATTATTGGAGATTATCAGTGCGGACTTAGACTAAATCGATCAACTATCAACCAAATATTTACCATTCGCCAAATACTCGAAAAAAATGGGATTACAATATCCCGGTACATCAACTATTTATTGATTTTAGAAAGGCGTACGGCTCGGTTAGGAGAGAAACATTATACAACGTTCTTACAGAACTTGGAATACAGAGAAAGCTAATTAGATTAATTAAGATATGTTTAAATGAATCCCAAAGTAAAGTCCGGGTAGGAAAATTTCTATCCACGAGCTTTCGCGTCGAAAATGGACTGAAGCAAGGAGATGCGTTGTCGCCATTATTATTTAACTTTGTTCTGGAATACGCTATAAGGAAAATCAAAGATAGGAACCAGGGCCTAGAGTTGAACGGTATTCACCAGATTATGGCATATGCTGATGTTGTAAATTTAATAGGGGATGATATGAGAACAATAGAAGAAATGCAGAGATCTTATTAAACTCTTGCAGGGACATAGGTTTAGAGGTAAATGCAGAGAAAACTAAATACATGGAAGTGCGTCGGGACCGTAATACAGCAAATTATGGATGCGTTAAAATATTAAGTAATACTTTAATGCAATAAGGCGACAAAACTGACTATAATAATTTTCGAGGCATCTCTCTTGTGTCAACATCCTATAAAATCCCTTCAAACTTTCTATTTGCAAGATTGATCCCATACGAAGATGAAATAATTGGAGATTATCAGTGTGGATTTAGACGAAATCGATCAACTAACGACCAAATATTTACCATTCGCCAAATACTCGAAAAGAAGTGGGAATATAGTAGCCCGATACATCAACTATTTATTGTCTCTTGTCGTCGCCAATTCTGTCGAGTAATTTGAAGCTTAAAATATATAAAACGATAACCATACCTTTTCTTCTGTATGGTTCTGAAACATGGTCGCTTACTCTGAGGGAAGAACATAAACTGAAAGTATTTGAGAACAAGTTGCCCAGACGAATATTTGGACCCAAGAGGAACGGGAATGGGGAATATCGGAAACGCCATAACGAGGAACTAGATAAATTATACTGCTTACCAAAGATTGTTAGGGTCACCAAGTCTAGAAGGCTTAAGTGGGCAGGACATATAGCCAGGATAGAAGAAAGTAGGAACGCTTTCAAAGTGTTAGCGCTAAGACCAATCGGAAAACGACCATTAGGAAGATCTGGTGGCAGATGGGAAGACAATATTAAGAAGGATATCGCAGAGATAGGAATACAAAGTAGAAACTAGACCCAGTTGGCTAAGGATAGAAGTCAGTGGAGCGCTGTTGTGGACGCGACATTGAACCTCCGGGTTCATAGGCAATAGAGTTAGTTAGCTTACGAAGCATGAGTAGATGCCTAGGCTGATACTACAAATAGATTAAATGCACATTTACTGAAAGGATGGGTTCTACTGACATTGGATAGTCTATATAATGTTTGTGTGCTAGGGCCTAGGGGAGAGGAGGAGATAAGATTTCATATCAGGTTACGTCACGCACAGTCGCACGCCTTCATTTTCATTAAAAATGTAAAAGCCAAGATTAACAAATTTCATCTCACTTTCCTTTGTGGCAGTCGGATACAAATCATAACACTTATCTGCAAAAAACACTTTTTAAATCGGATTATTGGGAGAGCTTCCAGTTCCAATGTTGGGGGGACGTCTCCCCATTTCCCCGGAATTTTTGCCCATACCTACAGTTGAGACAACTTTCCAGCATGAGGAGAGGGGCATGAGGAGAGAGGCATATCCTCCTCTCGCATTTATTGTAATTTGTGCCCAAGTAGTGGAAGTGGAATTAATACATATTGATGAGATTACTAAACGCACTACAGCACGCAGTTCAGTTTGAAATACTACAGAATAAGATTCTTTTTAAAAAATGGAAAAGCCAAGAAAAATCAATTTCATCTTCCATTCCTTTGTGGCAGTCGGACACAAATCGTAACACTTATCCTAAGAAGCACTTTTTAAGTCAGATTATTGGGGGGACAGTCCCCCCAGGTCCAAGATTGGACGGACATGTCCCCCTCGGCCCCTCGCGATTTGCGCCAGTGGGCCTATCTATGGCTACAATGAAAGTTACAGGTACACATGATGAACTTACTCCATTAATGAACTCGGCCCAGATAATAGCTCTAACTACCTAAGAGAAGAAGAAAATAACATAATTAATTAAGAAACCCGCTTTCTTTCAGGAATTATCGTGTGTACAGTAATGGATTTGACGTAAGATGTTAACGGATTAAGAAACTAGTTCGATATATTTTCTGTGTTCTATCTATTGCAAGAACAATCTATAATTCAAAATTTGCTCTCATTCGATATTTACAGTGTGGAGTAACGGACGTGAATACGTCTTACTAACATTGCAACATTATAGATCTAAGTTGCGTGATCCTAATAACAACGAATTTGGCATTTCATAATCATATATTTAATGTGTGTCTAAGAAAATTGTTCACCTAAATTTTCAAATTTTAAATGCAGTAATTAGCACAAAAATTTCAGGGTATTCAAGAAGTGTGATATAAATTGATGTTATCCTAACTGTTCAACCTATTTCTTCATTTGGAAATTCTTAATTGATTCTGTTAAAATCATTGGGTTACATATCCTTTAACATACCTATAAAATA
Source organism: Thermobia domestica (assembly GCF_964235325.1). Classification (NCBI taxonomy): domain Eukaryota; kingdom Metazoa; phylum Arthropoda; class Insecta; order Zygentoma; family Lepismatidae; genus Thermobia; species Thermobia domestica. The sequence goes on along the minus strand of NC_137456.1, from coordinate 145,062,294 downwards.
ACAGTGCATTGTTGTGTCTAGTGTTTCATTGTTGTAAAACGACAAGCCAAATGTTGAAATAACAAATCACTCGATCGGCTACAAACACGAAAGATTTCGAAAGATTCTGTGGCTCTGTGTCCGAGTTCTCTCCTGTAGTGCTTGGGGTCCCAAGTTCTATTCCAGCTTCCTCAAGAGTTTTGTGGTGAACAAATACAGTACATAGGTTCGCTCAGGGTTTACATTCCCGTCCCACGTTCTTAAATTGAGTATTTCATTCAGAATCACTATGTCTGTCCTGTTAGACATGATGCATACTCATGAGACGTTAAACTAACAAATAAATAACTGCTTTCCATATACCGTACCTCAATGCAACATAAATGGTATGAAATATAACTATTATTGACAAGCTTGGGGAAAGGTTTATTATTCTTAAAGCCTTATACGAGAAACAGATATACATTAATTTCAATTTGATGTATCTATTGAAGGCGAATGTTCTGCAATGAGAAAAATTCTTTCTTAGGACAGCAATATATTGTACAAATATACGGAATCCTCTTGCTTACTACAGAAATCAGTACGGAGAATGCGTTATCCATATGCTATATAGCCACTGTCCTTAGATGTTATATCATGCCGTTGCAGGATGTCTGATATCTAACAGTCTTCCTTATATTACATACATATATGTATGTTACCTTCGTCAACTATATGTTATATACGTCCATTTGTATGTGATATCCTGACCGCCTATATTGTTTCATACGGAAAGTACATACAGATGAACACTTATACAGAAAATATTATAAAACTTGCTTTTTCAGTTATACGTTTGCAGTGCCGGATTTACGTATAAGCTAAACGAGCTAAAGGAGCTCTCTCGGCGAACCCCAAAAATTTTAAAGACAAAAACTGACTAACATATTTTCCAAATAATAAGAGAAAGCAAAAAAGATAAAACGCACTTTTAAGAACGGTATTTTGTATTGTTATGTATCCTGTTTCACAACCCTGCTCGTAATAGGGCCCCTGTTACCCAACCTTACTTATAATAGGGTCCCGTTTCCCAACACTGCTTGAAATGAGGTCCCTGTTTCCTAGTCCCGCTGGTAATGGGGGCGTGTTTTCCAGCTCCGCTAATAATGAGGCCTCATTTCCTAGCCCCGCTCATAATGGGGCACCTGTTTCCCAGCCCTGCATGTAATGAGCCCCTATTTCCCAACCCACTTGTAATGGAACTCCTGTTTCAGAACTCCGTTTCTAATGGGTAACCTGTTTCCCAGCCATTACATTTAACTACTATAATAAAACTTTACAGGATAAGTGTTAGGTGCTTTGTACTTGTATGTTGATATAGACCTAACTCTAGTGCTACCCTTTCTCGTGTTCCTTGGAATACGACAAGAAATCGGAGCTGGAAACAGTGGATTCATTAAAAAAAAAAAAAAAGACATGAAACAACAAGCTCTGGAAATATTAGTAAAATATTAAAAAAAAAAAAAAAAAAACAGCCCAAAGCGGAGATAATATCTTTGGTATTCATTTCTATGGGGCTATTTAAAGCAAGAGGTATACAAGAACAATTCTCGAACTATTCAAGGCCTGGAAACGAACATTCGCAGTGCCATTGAGAACATTGACACTTCTAATCTTCGTAAAGTTCCTGTCAACCTGATGAAACGTGTGAATCAGTGTTTGAATCAAAACAGGGGACACTCCCAGCATCCGGTGTAGAGAGAGTAACTCATTTCTGATAGTAGCAGTAGTGCTGGGTGCATATAAGTAAACGTTTTATCATGATAATTTCAAAGTTTGATTTTCATTGTTTTCAGAAATTGCATAACATAGACAGATCCTTAACACACCTTCTGATGCATTGAAACATCAGCAAAGTTGCCAATTCAGAGTGTTAATTTATGAAAACTACGATTACCTTAGTTCCCCCTTACAGAGACCTCATCCAATTAGTTATCGGTGGAAATGAAAAATTATTTTTTCTGCTCCATAGTTTCCAAGCCACTCTAACTAAACATACTGAAAATTAACGACAGAATATCCATACGTATCAGTTATGAGTGAATTTCATGTAAAAAAAAAAAAAAAAAAAAAAAAAGGGGGGGGGGAATTACAGCTTTCGTTACATCTGGCAAAACTTTGTGGTTCCTATTGCAGATCAATCGTTGCTTCCTACTTTAAAAATATGTGCATGAATAAGGCTTCATTTTGGTATAACCATTATTCGTGTATACTATCACTTCACGTTCAAAAGTTCTACTATGCCAAACTCCGGGTTGCATTGTATATTGGACACACTGTGCATTATATTAACTACAATTGTATTGTGTGTGGTTATAACATAGTGTAATATTAAGAATGCTATGTACAGGGAAAGTCAAAATGATGGACCCGATTTCAGAAATGTATTGTGTGAAATCTAATAAACATGTGTTATTATGAAACTTGTGCTGAGAAGGTAAACTATCAAAGTTTTCTTGGAACGTATTCACAAATGTTCTATGTGAGCACCTCGCGTAACACAGTGGCGGATCTAGAAGGTAAAAACTGGGGGGAACCCAGAATCCAGACTATGATAAGTATATCATGAGTTTACTATAGGCTTTCAAAAATATATAAATAATAGCTTAAATTATTTTTGTTACTCAAAAAACTGGGGGCCTAGGCCCCTTTGGCCCTGGATTAGATTTGCCACTGGTAACACGACAAACATCAAGCCGATAATCTATTTCCTGCCAAATCTTTTCCCGCATATTGCGGTCAATATCATCAATGGCTGCTGTGATGTGGACACGTAGGTCATTCAATGTTGTTGGAAATGGTGGTATGTAAACATGATCCTATACAAAACTCCACATGAAGAAATAACATGAGTCAAGTCATGTGTACAATTTTCACAGATTTGTTTATGTGATAATGAAGCACACAGAAAGCCCTTTGCCTTCCATCCAACGCCATTTTCCTTAGCTGCTCGCTGCTGACTCTTAGCCGTAGAAAGTGGAAAGTTTGAGTAGAAACTAAACTTTGTAAATAAACCGTTCGAAGTACATGTCTTACAATAACATATGTTTATCAGATTTCACAGAATCAATTTCTCAACTTGGGTCCATCATTTTGACTTGCCCTGTATACTTATTACTAGTTTGTGTAATATATTGACACCTCTTATTATTTCATGTTATAGCAAGCTTACAGAAACTAGAATATGAGTCTGTAAGTTGGATTTCTAAAGAATTTTGCAATGCATTGTAAATGATGTAAGATTATAAAATGTTGTAAATTGATCAATATTTACGTTAGTTAAAAACATATTTTATGCGTAAACGTACGTATTTAGATATCCATTATGTCAATGAATTACTAAATAGCATTAATTCAAACTCAAAAAGCGGCGACAGTTTTCCGCTGAAAAAGAAAGCTAAGTATATAAAGGGCCGCATTACTTTCAATAGCTTAGGGCCCCATCAAACCTAAATCCGGCACTGTACGTTTGTTGTACGTTAAGTCCAAAAACTACAGGATTTATAAATAAATGTATCATACGATTTTACGTATGCCACATCCTATTTTTTCTCTGTGTGTGTTTAATGAAACTCATTCTGTGAAGTTAAAAAATTTAAAAAAAAGGTAGACTCTTATACATCTGAGTCAAATGTTCGTTCCAGCGCTCTGTCCAAACTGCGAGTAAATTAAGCAAATGTGTTGTCACTTGGTAACAAAAGGGATATTAAGTATAGTTTTACGTTCATTACTCTGCGAATACGACTTAGTAATTTGCACAATATCGAATAATGTTTTGTTATTATGTATATTTGGAATGAAGGAGGGATTTTATGTTAACTTTAAGTGAATAGTAGTATTAATAAAGAAATGAGAAACCAGTGAATATAATGCAGAATACCGATTTTAAATTTGCAAAAATTGAATAAATTCAAGCTATGATGAAGACTAAAAACAGTGGTTATAATTTTCTCCGGTAGATGTCAATCACTGTACGATGTTGGCTGGCAGCTAACGGCACAACATGTAACTTTTAGCTTTCTACAATTATTCACTTTCGTATGAAAAGTAAAAATTACGATTTGTAAAGTCACTGTTAAAATAACTTTTCCCCATGAATATCTTAAGGGATTTTCCCTAATAACAAAGGCGACCAAGTTAATCGTTCTATCTATTTACTATACTACGGAAAAAAAGAATAAAAAATTAGTAATCACTTTCAAGAGTTATAATATGAGTTAAGGGCTAAATTAAAGTCATCGTTAGCTGTTAGTATGTTAACAGACTGACTTCATTAATGACTCCTCTGAAGTAATCACTCTAGCTACCTAATGCGAAAACGTAATTCTAAAATTCGCTTTCCCTCAAAAGTTATTGAGTGCAGTGGCGGAATATCACCCTTACTTGTTAAGAGGCTAACAGATTAACTATGTTAATGAAGTCAGTGGCGATAACAGCAGCCCAGTATCTAGAGGGGGTCTAGGTGGGGCCGAGCCCCCCTAAATTTTTGCTGGTCCCTCTAAAATTTTCACGGTAGGCTTGCAAATGAACTATAATACGGTGATGAACTATCATATGATTGGATGGGCCCCCCTAACTTCAGCCGCCCCCCTACATTTTTGAGCTGTCTACGGGCCTGGATAACAAATCTACCTATCAATTGGAAAAAGTAAGCCAATAATTCGAAAAAGCTCTTTTAAGATTTGCCGTATGGAGTAAATGGACTGAGAACAGTGATCTTCAGTTTTGTTACGGTTTATAAGCCTAACTTACGCGATTCTAACTAAACTACCAGAAAGGGGTAAAAGTGTCCTTTGCAACGTTTATTTGCTGCTCCTAGAGTTTAAGTTAAAGTAAAGTGTGCTTGTTCTTAGGTATTTCTGACTTGTTATTTAAAATATTTTCCACTTTTTTCTGAGAAGAAGTACGGATGCACATATAAACTGATCGGAATGGGTACACGTCCATCTGAATGAGAGGAAAAGATATTCAACATAGAATATTGTCTTCTAAGATCCCTATGAACCACCGTAAATCAGGCATTAGTATTTGCAACTCTCAGAATATACCGATAAAAAGCTGATCGAATGAACGGTAAATGAGTCCACACTATACTCCATCCCATTTCCCACTTTCTGTTTGAATATAGTGTTATGGTTGGACATTGAGCCTATTCTGGGAACTGATCCAAATAATGAAATACCTTTGCTCTGATAGAGTGTTTTTCAGAAAAAAATGTTTCGAGGAGGGACATTTAATTTTCGGATGGGAGATATTATTTTCACATCGTACTCAGGGGGGATCCAGGACGGACTTCTGAGGGGGCGGTAGGTCGTAATTCTGCTACTTAGAGCTACCTTTAACAGCTCTCGGATGGGTTTTATTTACATTTAAAATAAGAAAGTTTCCTTTTCTGGGGGAAGCAATCGCCCCATTCGCCCCCCTGGATCCGCCCGTGATCGTACTATTCTATGCATTTATTAATATATCGTAGTTTTCAGTACAAAAGAGAGTAAATTTATTTTTTATTTTATTATCTTTATTATTATTATTATTATTATTATTATTATTATTATTATTATTATTATTATTATTATTATTATTATTATTATTATTATTATTATTATTATTTTGAGACAAGTTGAATTTGAGATGTTTTACGATGGATGCCAATCGTCTACAGCTAGTGGCAAACTATTGTGACTGTAGAGTGTACTGTTCAGCTGTGCGGGATAATTTTCGTAAGAGTGTTAAGAGAATTAAGTAAGTTGTCCGAAGCATAAGGGCTTAAATGACACATACGCCCTTCTGCATTGGACAATGTGAGTAAAGGATAGTAAACTCTGGCGTTCATACGCCATAATGAGTATGTAATTTTTTGTTGTCTTTGTATATAAATGCCGCTACGGATTGTTGATTTGGATTCATTTACGACTTCGTTATTACAAACTTGGTTAATGACGTATAAAAATGTTTTTTTCACTTTTTAAGAAAGTAAACAACTTAGTTATTGTATCAGATGAACAAGAAAGTCATCAAAATTAACAGGCAAAGCGAAATAATTGCAAAAGAAGATATCTGCAGGTTTCTGGCGTATAGCGACGATGATTGGTGCGGAGCTGGAAGATGATAGTAATGTGGATTCTGACTTTTTACCTGAAAAAGGAATTGTATATTTTTTCTTATATTCATATTTTTTCTCAACATATAATAGATTAAAATCCGAAAATAATAGCAACGCAGTGTGAATTCGTTAGAGCAAAATAGTTTTATCGTATTTAATTAGTACTGAAAAATAATATCTATAAGGAGTTTAAGATGTTGGGTGTTAAAATACCATACAATAGAGACTAAATAGTCCATTAATGTTCCAATGATATTTTCTACCCTAGTGCAGTATCCTTGTTTCGCAGGATAATGTTGCTGTGAAATCAAAAGAATTCAGTTTGTGGGTTATATGCTTCATTCATTTTCTCTTTGACTCTTTCCTTTCTTCATTTTCTCCTTCCTTTGTATATGCTTTTCATAGATATTCAGCTCTAATCCCTTGTCATCTTCGGTCAGCTTCTCAAATTGAACACATGCTTTGCACTAATCTTCTTTTCGGGTTGGAAATTTTAACATTGAATTATCTTCACAGTTTCGAATAAAATCTGAGTCTCGTTAAGTTTTAAGCACATTTATTAAGGAATAAAACATCGAATTACAATTGCCAGATAATTATCTCTTTAGTTGTAGCTATTTTAATCTAAATTTTCATATTCTGTGACGTGTAGCGAAACTTAAAAAAACATTATAGTAATAAAAACATTTATAATTATAAAAAATAATAAAAAGTGTAATTAAATTATTAAAATGTATTCTTAATGTTCATTATGTTCACAGTTACGAAATAATATGCAATAAAGCATTAAAACATACGCCACAGTATTACTAAAAACACTAGAAATTAACATATATCTGTTTACAGCATAAAGGCGTAAGTGCAAAACTTTGTAATTTTGTCAAGTTAAACGAAAAACAGAACTTGAAAGAAACGTTTACGTGAAAAGAGAAACCTGTCCTTTGGCATTAAAAGTGAAAAATATTATCTCTCCTTAAATTAGCAGAAAAATTATGTTGATCTGAACATATCACAAAATCTACTTTTGCTCCTCCTGTAAAATTTTGGAAGTGTTAGTTACGCCCTTTTATTGAAAGTGACGATATTATAGACGTATTATTTTGGTCTCCTCCGGGGGACACTCTCAGAGCACCGGGCAGGCAGAGTCGCCCCAAAAACATGTCTGGAAGAAACACTACTCTGATACCAATCGATCTCGATATAAAGAGAGACGAAAATACAGGCACAATCATTTTATAAGATTCCCCACAGTATTGCCTAGAATAGTAATAATAATTATCTATACACTATAGTATTTTATCAAAAATAACACAATTACAACTGCAACATTCTTTATATTTTAGGTCTTGTATGTCTATTTTCTCTCTGTCTCTCTGTTTTTTTTTTTTTTTTTTTTTTTTTTTTTTTTTGAAAGAGACTAAATTCGTTGCGTAATAATTACTAGGATTCGGCTTGTTTCTGCTCCCAACAAAACGTAGAAGTCAGTAGGGGGTTGATAAAATAATATTTCCAAGTCAACACTTGATTTTGGAGTGTAAAATTCGAAATCCACTAAATTTCACCAAAAAAAAAAAAAAAAAACTTTCTCCATTCAATAATGAAATTGTCATGAACTAACACTAATTTTTTTTTGTTTCGTAGTCCTCAGTTCTTTTATGTTTCGTAGGCTACCAGCATTAACATCGAATTATTGTATCCTTACATTATGTATAAGAATGCGTTGATTTCGTTTCAAATATATCACAACGTTTGATGTGTCATGATACATGTATATCTAACTGTTATATGAAATTGAAATTTTGCTACGGAAATATTTTAAAGCTAATCGTGGCGCTGCTGAAATGGGAAAGAGTTCTGCTTATGTGCCTTTACCGTCTATTGTTGTCTTTAGACTCAGTTATAAGAAGGTGGGCAAGTTGAATCTATACCAGAGCCGTAGGAAGAGATTTTGGCGCCCGGGGCGAAGTGGAATTCGCAGCCCCTTATAATCACCTGACCAAATTTTTCGATTTATTTTTAGAAATAAGAGCAGCTTTTGTTGTTATGCTGCACTGAATTTTTATCAAACTACTTGGGCAGATCATTGTAACAACTAACAGCGATCATTATGTGTACTAGCTGTTCTTAAGAGGTATATTTTGCACTTTCTGTTAAACTTGACAAAACTACCTTTGGTTGTATATATAACTTGGAGAACAGTTATGAAAATAACAACTATTTAAACGATTCTTACTATCGATAAGAAATTAAATTTCAATACATCAGAAACTATGTGCCTTTAAAATGTGCGAAATGGGTTACAGTTTTATAATAATTGGATGGCAATTCCGATAATAATTATAAAGTTTTTAAATTTTATTATGTATGTGACAACATAAGTATTTTAATTTCAATTGTTTTACATTAAAAATATTTTGTGGAAGATCAGAAGGAATCATCTCTGTGAATTTCTTAATAGTGATCGATGGAAGTGAGAGGTATATTTAATGTTTGTACGTAGAATCGAAAATATAGTTTGGCTACTACATGTGTTTGAAATTATAATAATTACTTAATTTCTTAACGAATGAAAATTCTGAATTTAGGATTACTTATTGTTAATTAAGAATACACTACATTACAAATACACTAGCTCACATACACACATATATATAGGGTCTATATATAATGCGTGTATGTCTTTTGTATGTAGATAAGTAGATAAAAATCACACACAAAACATAACACGTATGCACACAAAAGAAATCCTGCCGATACAAGTAGTTAATAGAAAAATGATCCCAGTAAATTCCTTCAAATTAGAAACATTTCATATGTCAATGGGATAAAAAAAATCACAGGTAGTGATCAGTGTTTGAAAAAGACGAAATTCGTTTGGTTAAGTTCTGACCCGTTGAGCTCCTATTCTTCAACTGCTTCAAGTTTGAAAATGTTACTTTTCCCCTTGTTTCTCTTCTTTTTTGATATTCCAGTAATCAGCAGCTTGCATGTGTCTCTTCACCCCTCTTATTTTCATACCTTCATTCTCACCGTTGTGATTAATCCGATTGGCTAGAAAAGCGTGATTAACTTAGCAAGGACATCACAATCAACACTCCGAACATGTATTTCAGATTTTGACCGTTTTTGTCTTTGAAAACGCTTCCTCTTACTCTGTAAGTCATTACTTAGTGGTATGTATATCACATCGTCATTACAAAACCATATATAATAATTTTCTTTAAATAATAAATAAACACTTGTTGTGATTGTTATTGAAAAGTTTGCATTGGGAGCGCAGCAAGCAAGAAATTTTTAAAGAAATCTGTATTTTTGAAACCGACAATATTGACAACAATATTGAAACCGACAACTGAGAAGGTCAATACTTTTTCGGGGCGACGCCACGCGACGCGCCGTTTACTCATTTTCAAAATTGTTTCCTTCTTCTTGCTCGTTCGGCGCCCCCTTGCCACCAGCGACCGGAGCAACCACCTGCTCGCCTTCTCCACTATACTGACCTGATCTATACAGGATTCTATTGTTAAAATATGGATTTAAAAACATTTTTAAAATATTAACCGAGTACTTCAACAAAATCTTTTAAAACAGATAATAATAATAATAATAATAATAATAATAATAATAATAATAATAATAATAATAATAATAATAATAATAATAATAATAATAATCCCTTATAAGCAGAAAAAATCATTACTGTTATTTATAAATAACCTGAAGTATGTGGCAAGTCAAGCAAGTTAATACTTCGTATAATTACAATTCAAACTAATTTTATGTTACGAAATAATTTGTTTGGTTTGACATGGACTTCATTCTTTAACCGCTTACCGTATAATTTTCGCCGCAAAAATCGTTCCAAATTTTATATTTTTTTATTGGATATTTTTTTGCACGTTGAAGGTAGAGGTACGTGGAAGCAAACATTATTAAAACTGTGTAAAATTTAGGCCCGAATTAGGCTCTTGAAACTTTAGGACCCCCATAAATCAGTAGTATCATAGTTGTGAATATTTCTACAGGCTCGTTACATGGAATAGTATTCAGCACGAAACTTATGAACCCCCACTTTATGCCATTCCAAATTACAGCCCCTTTAAAGTTGTAATTTTCTGTACTTTTTCTAGAGATTTTATGTATTGGTTGTAACCAGCGTATTTATTTAGAAGCAAGAGTATATGTTCTCCGTATACCTCAGTCTCTTCTCGAAACATTCGTTTTTGTTGGGAGTTCGTCTGATACGTGCGTCCTGAGCAACTGTAGTTTACTTAAACGCATGCAAATGCAAATAATGGTACTCCACCAACAACAAAGATGGCCGCCGTTCAGGAACACTTGTATAGGTCTATACGATAACGTGAATGATGTTATTGACCTTCTCACACACAAGGTTCATCACATTCCAATTTCCATAATTTTCGGAGATAGTCGAGCAACCATTTTCCCCATCTTTGGACCACTTCAGATAGATTGACTTAATAGGCATAATCGTGGGAAGTTAAATTGAAACATTTGATGCCATTTAAATACCTTCGCATTCTTTCCCGTGTGAAGAACAGGCATTTGAACTGGTTTGAGGGTACGTAGAGGCCATGCCAAAGACATTGTTCTTTGTTCATATTTCACACATTTCTTTAATTACAGGTAATACTTTGTAAACATTATTCAACTCGTGCGATAGATGAATACTTTTGCTAACATTATTTATAAATCAGTTATATGAATCGAGTTAATTCTGTGGAAATTATAGGTCCATGGATGGAATCATTGAGTCCATTCACCAGACGTCAGCAGTCTACCATCGAGCCACTGCGGCCTGGTTGATAGACATATCACTATCATATGGTACAAATAATATTTACACTCCAAGATTATAACGTGCTAACACACACAATCGGAACTGTTCAGATGTGTTTTGCGGAATATTTGGGTCAACTGCAACGTCTTCCTCGTCCAAGCAATCTGCCAATATCAATATACTGATTTTTTTTTCAGTTTCTGGTCAGTGAGTGCAACACGGTCGTCTCTGGCGAGGGGACAAGGGGTACGCGTGCTCCCAATATTTTTAATATGAGGTAAAATGGATCAATGCTGAAAGTATTTAGATCTGTATGTGGAAGAAGTAGAAACATAGATAGAACAATTGTCTGTTGTCTACTGTTAAGCATGAGATTCGTGTGATTAAAATATTCGCCTGACATGTGCCAGTTTCAAAGAAATGTTTTTGATTTTTTTTTAAAGCTACAGTTGTTGCTTACTCAAAGCAGTCTCGGCTGCAGGCACACACCTTTCTCATTTATTAATAACCAACCATTGGATTCCACGACGTAGAAAGAATAGAGAAAGAAAGAGAAGAATGTATAGAAACTTGCATTGACAATAAAGAAGGCGATTCTACAAAGACAGGCAAATATATAATGGAAGCTAAGGTGACATTAATATCTTTTTTTAAATAGAGAAATTTGAATTATATATAAGGGTTACTTTCAGAGGAATAATACAGAAGGGTATCAAGAGAGAACTACTATGACAATATAGAAAGCGAAGCTGGAAAAGAGTCTTTACTGAGCTTATTGTAGGTTGAGGAAGATGGAAAGAATACATTGAAGAGACAGATGACACTAAGAATAAACTGTACAGTTTATACATTACAGCGGAAAAGGAAGTAAACTAGGATGGGTGACTGATCAAGTTCAAAAAAAGTATAGTGAAATGAAGAACGAAAAGATAGATAATATATATTTTGAGTTTAGTAAGAATACAGAACAAGAAGAAAAAATGTTCGAAATTTGCAATCAAATCAAAAGTGTCATCCTAAGACTTCTTTCAGAGTTAAGATTTTGTTAGCTAAAAAAATCGAAATATATGAGGACTATAAAACAACACCCCCGCAAATGCGTTAGGAATTCATGGGTTTTGCCCAAAGTTGTACTCAAGAACAAAGTGGTTGCACGTAGTACTGTTTCCGACATAGCATCCATGGAAAATCCTGAATATGTTAAAAAGTATGTTCAGGAACATGCAGCATTATCTTTAATAATATGAGGAACAGTTGTTTGTTGCAGATTAAAGGAATAATAAAATTACTTTCAGATGAAATCGTTGTTACTGCAGAATCTAAAATTAACATTATGTGAAAGAACATAAGGAAAGACTCTGAGGATAATGTAAGTATGAAAACGATTAAATCAATGGTGGTTATGTTGTTAAGGCTATAATAGACCTTAGAGCAAAGATGTAGAATAGGTGTCTGTTTCCAATATCTAGGTAGTATTATTAACGAAGGTATGGAATGTGAACTTTAAGTAGAAGTAACGGAAGAAATAGTGAATGATGATTGTGGTTATGATGAGAAGTATATCATGACTGAATGAAAAGATATAGAAAAGACTCACATGAAAAATTTTCCATAGTACGAGAGGGAGTAGAAGAAACGTGGCATTGCAAGAAGACAAGAAATACTCGAATTGTCGACATTTGTACTTTGAGATGAACGTAAAGCTTGGAACAAATAATTAATGAAAAGCATTGGAAATAATGGGTGAAAATATGGAAGCAATTAAAAAGTATTAAGGCATTGTCAGAGAATAAATTGTATTTCGAATGACTTGTAGAAGATGTTGTGGAAGGAAACCGACGAAGGTATATATATCTTTAATTAATATATTATTTTGAAAGTATAATTCCTATATCAAGGTGTAGAAATCTTCTAAGAATCATATTGTACATAAATTTAAATTTTTGGAGGAAGCCTACCAGTGATGAAAGATAATTATGATGAATTTTGTTTTTACAGGGAGAATAGTAGGTCCCGTTAGTAAAGTTGATTGCAATTTACTCATAATTTTCACGTAGCTTTAGTTGGGCATCTACTAGAATTCACGGCATTCTGATCCCCGCAATTTTCACATGGCAGAGACACCCATAGAGTAAGGTACAGTTTCTCTCTTTCCCTAAATCTGATACAACATGAGAACTATAATAAATATTAGTAGTATGCTATTTCTTTTGAAGCAATTAATCCGTATTATTTTTCAATTATGATTGAATCATATGTCTAAAAGATACGCGGCTCTTTACGTAGTCACAAAGGCACGTACCCTCTCAATGAATACTTCTAATTAATAAAAAAATAAGTATAGAAATTTAGTCTTGTATGGGAATGAGCAACTATCGAACAAAAATATTTTTAATTCGAAGTCTGCAACTTTGATTGATGTTCATAAGGAATTTGGAAACAGCGTAATTTAAATTGATTCATGCTGTCTTCGTTTATATAATCTGTCTCACCTATTTTTCGTGTAACTCTGTTCCACAGGTCAGGACTTTGAACGTTTATCCTTACGAACAATGTAATCACTCTTATAACGTGACAGAAAAAATATATATTCTACTACATCCTTACAATCGGCTGGAATGGAGGCAAGTGTGTCAGAGAAACTGAAGCATCTTACTCGTAGCCTGTGCTAGTTTTGGGGCTCTACGTGGTGAAGCAGAAAGGGACGATATAACTGTAGCGGGGAAAGACTGTTTCATATCATTCGAAAGGAGAGCTGAACTTGTGTTTGATGCTTCTATTTTCGATGCATTCTTTGCTACACTCACACGTAAATTGTTATGAAAGAAAAAAATAAAACAATTTTAACTTTAAAATTTCGAAGTAACGATGCCTAATATACGTATGTAAACATATCTTTATGATTATGATTATGATTATGATTATGATTATGATTATTATTATTATTATTATTATTATTATTATTATTATTTGCAAGGATTTAGGGAATGATTGAATACTTTTGGAGGATATTGTATATTGATTTATCATTGACTTATTTGTGTGGAAGCAAGTATGCGAAGCTACAATAACTAGGGTAAAGGTAGAGAATAATCAAATATCAACTCATAAAAGTAGGTTTAAGACAAAGGAAGCTCACTACGGTGCATCAAATTCCTGTTCCTGTGAGGTTTATTGAATTCCATACATATATTGGAGTTCACATGATTAAAGTTGCATAGTATGAGAGTAGGTATACGTATTGTTACTGAAAATGACTTTCCAATAAAATTGAATTGCTTTAGAATCGATCGAAATTAAATGTATACTTGATTTTAATCCATATTTAAAAATATTATCATGTTCTTATTTTACAAATGAATGAATACTATAAATATACGTTAAATGGATCTCGTTAAGTTCTCAATCATATTTTTTTTCTTTGTGTCCGTTTGAAATCACATTCTTAGTAATGTTTACAATTTATATTGTTTGTAGTAAGCAAAACATGTCAAGTTAAATAATTTTGTATGTGGAAAAATACTGGGCGTATGATTATACAACGATAACTTCGTTATGTTTCCCGTAATATTTGTTCTTCACATTCAGTCACATAAGCGATATTTCATCAAGCACTGAGTCTACCATATTTTGTTTGAAGGCAAGAGTGATTTTAGTATTAACATCTTAATACAGAACGTCAGTTCACCTAAGGTGATCAAAATTTCTGCGCTCACCTCCTCACAACAATCCTTTCCTCCACCAACGGTTGTGCTTGATGTGGTGGTCAGGACCCTCGACAATGGCCTTGCAACGCAATTTGCATCGAAACAATGTGCGTTGAAGGTGTGTGAGGCGAATTGTAGACCACTCCGCTTGACAAGTTTTCCAGAGCTCCGCTGTGGTAGTGAGGAGCCTTTGCGCAAGACCTTGTAAAGGTCAAAGGCGCAGAAATCCATCTGCGACGCATCTGGTGACTTCATAGGTATGAACGAGAAGGGTATAATAGGCAAATCAGTCTTCGTGGTCATACGCATATAATACGTGATAGAACTGCGAGCAGTGTGACTGAATGTTTTGTCCGTGTGGATTAGTGCTCTCAACTGGTTGGGTCGGGTTGAAGACCAACCCAACCCGATACGTGACCCGAATTCACTGACCCGACCCGTGATTCGACCCGATTGACCTGACCCGACAACCAAACCCGAGCTGACCCGAACTTTGAAATTATCATGATAAATTTTTACTTGCGTGCACTCGGCAACACTGCTATTCATTTATATGTCACTATTTAAAGCAAGAGGTATACAAGAACAATTCTCGAACTATTCAAGACCTGGAACGAACATTCGCAGTGCCACTGAGAACATTAACACTTCTAATCTTCGTAAAGTTACTTCCAACCTGGTGAAACGTGTGCACCAGTTTTTGAATCGAAGCAAGGGACACTCTCAGCATCCGCTGTAGAGCTGGTAGCTCATTTTTGATGGTAGAAGTCTTGCCGGGTGCATGTAAGTAAACGTTTTATCATGATAATTTCAAAGTTTGTCTTTCATTGTTTTCAGGAATTGCATAATGTAGAGATATCCTTAACACACCTTTTGATGCACTGAAACATCAGCGAAGTTGACAATTCAGAGTGTTAATTTATGAAAACTACGATTTCCCTACTTCCCCTTTCCAGAAGCCTCATCCGATTAGTTATCACTGGAAATGAAAAATTATTTTTTCTGCTCCATATATTTTAAGCTACTTCCATTAAATAAGCTGAAAATTAAGGACAGATCATTCATACGTATGAGTTATGTGTCAATTTATATGTTTTGCAAAACAAAAAATGATTTACACTTCCGGTTTATCTGACAACACTGTGTGGTTCCTGGTGTACTTCAATCATTGCTTCCTAGTTTAAAAGTATATGCATGAACAATGCTTTATTTTGGTATAACTATAATTTGTGTATCACTTCAGGTTCAAAAATTCTACAATCCCAAACTCCTGGTTGCGTTGTATATTGGATACCCTGCAGAATCAAACCTGTGAAAAAAGAAAAAAAATAAAACAATGCCAGTATTCGTTATCTGCCTTGACTGAAGCTGTTCAGCAGTTGAGGTCCGGTTTCACGTCCCAAAGATAGTCATCGAAAACCTTCCACTTTCCTCTAAGAACTTTAAATGATAAATTAACTTCGCATCAGAAGATTGAGTTTGTTCTTGGACGGAAGCCGCTCCTGACCCACTAGAAGGAGATGGAATTTCTGAATGGTTGATGAACATGGCAAAGAGAGGATTTCCGGTGAAGAAATGTAACTTAATGGACGGTTCACGAAATTGTACATTTCATGAAGAAGCACACTGTTCAAGTATGGAAGGCCAGGGAAAACTTGGTTCAAGTGTTTTATGGGATGACACCTTGCCTATCTCAGAAGAAGGCTGAATTATTAGCAAGGGCAAGGTTGCGATTTCGGAGGAGAGAATACGCGGCTGCTTTGATGAACTTTCGAGCTATCTTGAATCTTAGAATTAAGTGCAATTGTGGAAGACCCAAGAAGGATCCTGAACCCAGACGAAACAAACTTGCTGTTACACAAGGTTTCAGGAAAGTATCTTGGTGTAAGATAACAGCTTCAAATTGCAGTAACATGTAAGGTAAATGAGGGCATAAGATAACTCAGCAATTTCTATTCTGACGGGCGTTGCGCCCCAACCATGATCGTCTACAGCAGCATACGACTTCAGCAACTCATAAAAAATAGTGTACCTGAGGGATATATGAGAAAAAAGAAACCGTATGGATGTAGGCTACAGCACTTTGAGTTACCTCCAACAGTTCAGATTGTTGCTAGAGACTGAGGAAATAACACTTCCTGTTATGCTGTTTCTTGATGGGCACAGGAGTCATCTATCACCTCATATCAGTGAATATTGTCAGATTCATGGAATACTGTAGTATTGTCTTTTCTCCAATGCCACTCATCTTCTGGAACCAGCAGACGTAGGTGTATTTCCACCTTTGAAACGCAAATTGAAGCTCTTTAGGACGACAAAATCAAAACTCTCGCAGTATTGGTAATAAGGGTAAATTTTATACCCTAGCTGAAGAAAGTTTGGGATCATGCCGTCAAACCAGAAATTGTGAAAAGTGCATTTCGTAAATGTGGTTTTTATACATTGAGTCATGCTTCTGTGGACTATAGCAAGTGTGTTGCAGATATTCTGAAGACCCCAGTATTAAAACCACAGCAAGAGAGTGACCAGAGTATCCCTTCATCTTCTCAACAACTTTTCCCTACTCATCAGAAAATGAAGTTCGTGCTTGATGATGTGATAGAATTCCTGCCTTCTCATGTTCTTAATATGTTCCATGACAAACAGGGAGGTGATTAACTCTTTGAAGCACGGTACTACTAATATTATACCAAATTAATAGACCGCTGTGCTTCAAAAATCTAAGCGGAACAGAGTGATGGTGATTCAGGTTTGTATGCTTATTGGAAAAGTGTTAAAACCCGGTACAGTGCAACACATGAAACTAAATTGGCTCATCAAAGCGAAATAGCAAGTGGTTCAAGCTCAGAAAAAGCAAACGAAGAGCAAGATAGTGATAATCGTGAATTCATATTTAATAATGAACGCTTAGAGTTCTAGGCACCTTCACCGAAGATGGATCTTCAAGTTACGTCAATCCGAAAAGTGGGGTAAAAAATCACAAGCCAAAATTATTGCGTCAAGATGAGGTCGCTTCTGAATTAGCAACCTCGCCTTCCTCAAGTAGTAGTGATGATTCTTTCAGAGTTTCTCAAATTCATGAAGCCCTGGAGAAACCTCATCAATTTAGGTTGAAGAAAACGCATGCAATATCTTCCCAGGTGCAAGGAGAAGAACTGAAGAAAAAGAAGAAGAAAGACAACAAACACGATTAACGTAAGACATGCTTCCCTCTGTGCTAAAAAGTGGCGATATGAAACAAATATTTTGTAGCATAGAACATTCTAATATGTATTTCTCTTTGCATCTGCTATCTTAGTTTATATCTTATAATTGTTGTAATGTGTTTACAGTGTAACTATATCCATATTACTCTTAAAGTGTACGTGTTTAAAAATAAAATATTCTGTTCGATATTTAAACCTGACCGTTCAATATATAAAACATCCTTTTCAATAATTAAAATCTCATTGATCGATATAGGGTGTTTCAAAACAACACCGACCACGTTTAGGAGATCATTCCTAACACCAAGATAAGACAAAAGGTATAGACCAACCCCGGTGCACAAATGCTTCCTTTCGGAGTTATAGGCTGCCGGAAACATGAAAAACTGAACTTTAAAGGTCTATTGCTGCACAATTATGTGATCTACCGTAGTCGGATCAAGACTTCACTTAAGAACTAGTATGTGCGCTATCCTAAGCTACTCTCGAAGCAACTTTTATAGAGGGAGTTTGGCTAGGGGTATATAATTTGAAGTACTCATCAACTACCTCTATAAAAATTGTTGCGAAAGTACCGCAGGGTTCTGAAACTTGGATATTTGGAAAGGGCACATACTAGTTCCTAAGTAAAGTCTTGACCCGACTACGGTAGGTCCCATAGTTTTGGAGCCATGCAGCTTTAAAGTTACTTTTTAAATATTGTCGGCACCCTGAACTCCGAGAGGAAGCATTTGTGCACCGAGGATGGTGTATACTTTTTGTCTCATCTTGATGACAGGAATCACCTTCGAAACGTTGTCGGTGTTGTTTCGAAACTCGCTGTATAGCACAATCCTGTATAAAGAAAGTAATACAGCATTGCTATTAAAATGTACCTCAAATTTCAAAATTGTTAATTATAATTGTCATAATGGACTGGTTTCAGCCAATAAATAACACCCTGTCGCTCTTACAGGGGCCTGTTCCTCACCTATAGAAAATATTTATTAAATATTCATACAAATCTCCTTAAGTGTTCTGTATGTAGTGCCATAACCCTATTCTATATATATCCTTCAAGATACATTTCGAGTGAAATGTGTTCGTTTCACTGTTCACTAGCTCCATTTATAACATTGGCAACATTACTCGCATTCGACCTAACGTTTACTATCTTAAATTATTACTGGGTAAGTATTTGAATTCATTAAAACTCAAGATAGCATAATGTATGGTCTCCTAACAAAGGGCATTGTTCACATTAGAAATATTTTCTGCCGGACACAAGTGGAAGAATTGCTAGTGACTAATGAATTGAATTCTAACATAATTTATTCAATGTTGAACTGTGAACACAATAACGTCTTTGTTCTGTACGATCGGGTTAAGATGATTGCTCTAGATCAATGGGAATGCAAAAATGAAGCTGTACGCAGAAATATATATAGTTTTAAAAATATCTGTACTAATTCACAAGTTGGTATTGAAATGCAAAATGCATAATGAGTTAGTGATTTTCACACCATTATTACTTTTAAAAAGTAAATATTTTTCTTTCTACTAGAATTAAACATTAAGTTGAATTTGGCGATCAGTATATATTATTATTATTATTATTAATTTCTGTTCAGGCATATTTTTTTTTTCAGATTAGTTCTAATGTTGTTCGTGAGTCATCAGCCATCTATCACTATTTCTTTATTTAATTGATTATATATTCGTATTCTCTAATTACTATATTTGTTTACTTTTGGTGGAATATCATAAGCCAAAGTTTAGATTTTAACCTTATTTTATTATGATACTTTTATTGATAGAATGTTTTCAGTTTGAATATTATATTACTTATATATGTTTTAAAATGTGGAAATATAATGTTCTGTTTCTTAGGAATTTTTACGGTTCTTTTTCTTTCCTTTTTCCCAACTTGCTCATTGTCTATTATTTATTACAGGTCGATGTTGTATATTCATATATCTTACGGTACTTGCTTAAGTCACCTGTATAATGTTATTTGCATAAACTTTGATATTGTAACATCTTTTACTTTATTGTTTGTACTTCCTGTAGCAGTCTGGTGGCCATTCTCTATATATGCTGAATAAATCTAATCAAATGAAATAATAATAATAATAATAATAATAATAATAATAATAATAATAATAATAATAATAATAATAATAGTGTTAAAAATCTTATTTCTTTCAGATTGATATAATAATAGAAATGAAGTATCCTCCTATTGTACTTGCTCTGTTCTTCATATTTGGATCTGTTGTGGACGAAAAGTACAATGTTGTTGCAGATATCTTCAATCAGAAAGTTACAAATGGACACTCCTCAGATATAAGTAAGTAAAAGTAACTGAAATAATGTTCAAAGTTTTACTAGTAGAATAGAAATGTTTCAAAAGTAATTTTAAGTTACAGTTATCTTGTTACACCGTCGATACTATATCTATATATAGTATCATTTTTATACCATTGATAATATATATATATATATATATATATATATATATATATATATATATATATATATATATATATATATATATATATAATTTCCTCAAACATATTACTGGAAATTGTTTCTTATGACGTAAACTTTGTATGATTGACTGGATACGCGATCTTCCTTTTACGATGGAATTTTTCTACCAATTTCTGCAACATACGTTACAAACCTATGTCTGCCTTATCGTTCTTCTACCTTCGACCTCCAACGATCCTGTTGGAAATTTATATAAAAACATCAGGGAACAACGACGGAGCTCAAACAGTAATATCCATATAGCAGGATGATTCTGTTATGCTATCAGGGCACTACTAGTTTGTCTTTAGTCTTTTCAGCCACTATACTGTAGGAAGTACAGGGTGTCCGAGAAGTCCTTCCCTGATTACAGAAATTGATAACTCAGGCTAGAAATAAGATAGGAATATGAAACTGGTGTTAAATTGTTTACAAACTATAAAAGTTTTGGTCACATCAGTACACTTCCACATGAGCACCCTTGGTAGCACGTAGCACATCTAGGCGATATTCAATTTCCATCCACACATTAGCCAACATCACTGGAGGGATCGATGCAACGACTGTGGTTATTCGTTGCTGCAGGGTTTCAAGATCTGGTACACGTGTTTGGTAGACCTCATCCTTGACATAACCCCATAAAAAGAAGTCTAATGGGGTTATGCCAGGAGAGCGTGGAGGCCAAGCTGTTGGTCCATCACGACCAATCCATCGCCCAGGAAATGTCCTATCGAGATAGGCACGGACGTTCAAACCCCAATGAGGCGGTGCACCGTCTTGCTGAAAAACGACATCGGCGCGATACTGAAGCAGCTGAGGAACAGCATACAGCTGCAACATATCCAGGTACACTGCAGATGTGATGGTATCCTCAGTGAAGAAGAATGGCCCGATAATTCAATCGTGCAATAACGCGCACCAAACATTCACCTTTGGACTGCCTCTGGTGAACTCCCTGACCTCCCTGGGGGGTTCGGAACCCCAAATGCGTACATTATCGCGATTCACTACTTCACTGACAAAGAGTGTCGCTTCGTCGGAAAAGGCAATTCGTCTGAGATAACCATTATCGTCCTCAATACGTGATAGCATTTCGACCGCAGTCATATCGACGTGTACCGTCGTCGGGCAACAAGGCCTGAACGAGTTGCACTTTGTAAGCACGAAACAATAAACGTTTGTGTAAAATGTCATGGATAGAGCTTTTTGGCATCTGTAATTCACGTGAGGCCCTGCGCACCGATTTCTTAGGACTTCTCAGAAAAGACTGCCGCACAGCCTCCACCGTGTCTGCTGAGGTTCTTGGTCGACCAGACCTCGGAAGGTCAGCAACCGACCCTGTGTTCTTGAACTTCTCATACCAGGCTTTAATGCTCTTGACATCAGGTGGATTCCTCCCAAATGTTGTCTGGAATTGTCTCTGCAACGTGGTTGGTGATCGTGTCTCATGGTACCACAGGATACACTCTGCCTTCTCCTGGTTGGTTGGCATGGCTTCTTGGGCTTCTTACTTACGTCCTACAAACCTAAAACAAACAAAATTGAGACTTGGTAGAACAGAACAGAACAAACCTAACACAGACAAAAACTTTTATAGTTTGTAAACAATTCAACACCAGTTTCATATTTCTATCGTATTTCTAGCCTGAGTTATCAATTTCTGTAATCAGGGAAGGACTTCTCGGACACCCTGTAGCTTCTATTAGGCAATATAGCAAAAACTGAAGCACGAAGACATTTTAGTTGATGAAGTGTATACTTACATTCCATAAAATCTTCATATTACCATTTATATATTTAGTTTTGTAGTTTGATAGAAATAAAATGAATGTAACAACGGTATATCAGTAGTTGACCATTCATCCCTGTCTCATAGGTTTGCCCAAATTGATTTTGAGTTGGACAAACATTATGTGTGAATGTTTCTACGGCATTCTCACGTTGTCTCCAACTTCTTATTCCCCAATTTCTCAGTATTAAAACCAGTCTTCCTTAGTCTCGAAAAGTCATAGTGGAATGCTAAGCAAAATAAAACTAACAAAATGATACGAAACAGTGTTCTGCAAGAGATACCGCTACTGTTTGAAACTGAAAATATACTTTAACTTCCACAATTCCATTGACAAAAATTTCTGAAAACTATTTGTCTAGGCCCTAATCCATGTCACTTTTCATTATATGTGCCCTCATTTTGACTGTTGGATATTATTACGCACTTAACAGATAGTTAATTTCTTTTGGTCACGTGATCTGGTTCATGGGCCTTTAGACGCCATATTGGATTCAAGATGGCGGATCATGACATTCTTTAAACGCTCATAACGCGGCCATTTATGGACCGATTTTGACCATCTTTTCTCCTTTGGAAAGAAAAAAGATATAGTCTACAATTTTGTTTTTTCACACTTTTCGCAAAATACACGCTGTTGTCCTGAAAAATTGGAAAGGGTACAATTGAAAATAAAATTTTGTTCTATTTTCGTAAATTTCTCGATAATGGATAATCATTCATTTTAATAAGACACCAAAAAGAAGCAGAAGTTTATAAGCTTTAAAACGGATACAAAGTGCTAGATTTAGTTTGAAACTAGGCTGTATATATTAAAGGAAAACTAATACTGTGTATGATTTTAATTGTTGTTATAAAAATATCTTTTTCTCGATTTTTACCTTTTAAGGATATATCTGTACTGCAGACGCTAGCTCATCTAACTTGCGAAGTTTTATGTACCCTAAGTCTTGTTGTGGAGTTTGTTAAACACCTATACGAGTATAAAAATAGTCACATGATCCAGATCATAGTCGGTTGGCTGCCATATTTAAAAATCGACGCAAAATAATTAGATGTTTTTGTCTAAGTATATCTCCGTACCCAGTGGTCCGAATTTACATGCCTGGTTCTCATTTTACTCCTTTGTAAAATAAATATTAACTTCAACACTTTCACTACCATACTAAAAAAACATTAGCAGAAACAGTGTTTTATTACTAAACTAGTTAATAGTTTCAAGAACAAGATCACTTTCTACTTCAGTGCAAATGTTATTTTTAAAGGGTCTGGATTACCAAAAATTATTTTTATATTTACCTTGTCTTTTCTTCCGTTCATCTCAAATACAAAAACTGTGTGTCCGCCTTGGAGATAAGATGCATGTGTCCATCGGTCTGGGAAACAAAATGTCTCATCAACTACCTGATGGATCACAATCGATTTTGAAAAGATTGTATAGGGTCAAGAGTAGGGATTAATTTCTTTAATGTAGGAGAAATGCAAAAGAAGAAGTGGTAGAAACCAATCAGTGTTGGTTTTAACGTTGAGTACTGTGGGGAAAAAAACAAACGTTAGCGTGAAAACTTATCTGCAGTCGATTACGCGTCCCAATAATACATTTAATATCGATAATTAACTCCCTAGAAAGCGAAAAGTGTTAGAAATACACATAATGTTTTGTTTCAAAATTAATCTGCATAGAGCGAGAAAGATAAGAGATACCGACAAGTGCTTTTTTACAGATATATTTTGCGGTATAGGAATAATTATCATTTTCTCTCAAGTTTGTGATGAAAACAGCTATTTCAGCAATGAATCACTATAAGCATTAACGTTAATCCCTAAAGAATAAAATCGATAAAATATAGAGAGAATTGAATTTTAGCAATTAATTAATTGTCTCAAGGTCATGTTCTATTCCCACATTAATACAACTGAGCTAATATGGCTGTACTTTGACTCATAATCATTTTAAAATTATTTACTAGCATTGCTTCAAGTTTCTTTTAATAAAATAATTGCATTATAGTCATCTATATATATCATTGCATATATTAATTGCATTATTATAGTGCATTACATTATAACCCCGAAAACGACCACAAGTAGCTTTTCTGCCATTGGTTTAGTGCGTGTTGCCTCACCAAACACATAAAAAACTGTAAGTCCGTTGGGGCAGGTGTCCAAAAAATATTTAAAAAAAACGGTAAGGTAGGTGCCAATAATGGCACCTTTTCCGCACTATATGTCATCGAATTTCAGACAAATGTGCAAAACGCTCCACCCTAATGCACAAGTCATACAAGCATCAATAGCAGAATCTTATTACACTTGCATGAAAGTTGTGGATGACATTCATGTGTGATACGAACGAGAGAGAAAACAAATAGAGGAAAATAATAGACAATACTCTTCCTTTCTGCAGTTGGCGTGAATATCAATAAAGAATGCGCAGTCAACACCGAACTTTTGGTAGTAGCACAGTGGATGATGGAAATCTGGTCATGTGCACCCCTACAGCGTTCCCCAGTAAATTTTATTTAAAAGCATTATTCAGAAAGTCCCGGAAGTATGCAAAAAGTCAGGAAAATTTTGACCAACAACATTTGAAGGAACAAGCCCGAGAAGAATTTTCAATCGCCTTGAGAAAAGTGGTATTGAGTTGAGTTGAATTGATCTTAGTTTAGCGTCCCTTTCAGCAGCGAGGCTGAATACATGACTGAGGTGCAAGAAACGTATCACGTTGTCACACTTTAATGTCGAATGATAAGATGAAAGAATCAATGATAAACTTAATCGCTTTCTTGAATGGAGAAGAGAAGAAAATACCAACAGGTTGTACAAGGCTTGTATATTTCGCTCATATTAGCTTATACAACAGCACATCGCTACGAGTTGTCACGTTATAAAAATCATCAGTTACTCATAAATTAACTTAATGTAAAATGATAATCATCCTGCAGTTCGAGTCATGAGACTTGCTGAAGAAAGATTTTAAAAATATTGTTTAGCCATATTGGTTGACCAAATTGCTATATGCTTTCAAACTAGAGAAGTAAACAGTCATGTTCGCACTACAGTGACCGCTGGGCTCCAGAAGAAGAAAATGCATGTCTTGAAACAGTGCCCCATCCATTTCAATTATCTAGTATCATATATTAATGCGTCGGGAAATGATTGAACCCATGTCTTTAAAATTTGTCTTACTGACACTAGTGATAAGTGTTCTGTCAAAGTGTAACTCTTAATGAAACGTGGACTGATTTGCCTTAATAATGTGCTCTCGAGTCAACTCGTATTCTGTAATAAGGAAAAAAAGCAATCTAATTTCATTAACAAAATACGTGGTATTTTCTTGAACGGTTGTGGCATCAATGTTAATTCTCGTTCTAATTTTATGTAATAGTTTGCAATAATTTATGTTCTTAGCAATGATTTGGACGCTGTAAATAACAAAATGTAGTGTAAATCAATTTCTTTCTTATGGATTTTTCCTAAACTCACTCCCATTTCTTTGAGTTTCAGTAATTTGCTTAAAGTCAGTAAAAAGCATGAAAAATGTCTGAAGCAAAGAGGTAAAATCTTTCAAATGAAATTAAATAGTCTGGTAAATGTTTCCAATTATTTTCTTATGGACGAAGGATTTTTACAAATGAGAAGTTTACAAATATTATAATGGTTTGACATCGGAATGAGTTCCTATATCATTTACTATATACTATCTGGGTGTCTTTCTACATTTTTATATTCTACATAGTGTTTTGTTACTCACTTAATTTTAAAGAGGAAAGGTAAGTTAAGTGAAGAACTTTAATATTCATTGCCGAGATGCATTTTGTATGTTCGTGAATAGTTGCATGTTATTCTATCATTGCGATAAAATTCAAAAGTACAACAGAATAAAGTTATGCTTGTAGTGAATAACTTAGTCTGCAAGATTTTCGTGGTGTCGTTGGTAAACCTGACTTTTTTCTTTTGCGACATAACAATAACAATTATCGGATTCAGTTACATGTAAATCGCAAGTCTAGAACACATCTGGAAAGGCTACGAGGTTATGGGCAGCTTGGTGCAGATCTCAAGTCTTTTCAGCACATTTTCTTTGGGGATAATGAAACTTATTATGAACTATTACTTTCATATTGATTTTGGGACCTGGGTCGTTTCTCCTGGTAATGTTGAATAATCGTTGAAATCAAGTTTAATTTCACCATCATCTGTATCATCGTTGTCTATCGTTAGTGTGTTAAACTCATCCATAACAAACTTTTTCTCAGACATCTGGAATTTCATCTGTCCTGCAACAAGACATTTACACCTCGTTGGATTTTGATGCGAGATAATCACCAAATAAGCCACAAACTTCGAAAAATACACTTTGTTACACTACCTGGCCCGCAGATCAAAAGCTTACATATAAATTCACTAATCCCTTACACTCGCTCCTACACCACTAATACTACCACCGATTCCGCCTATAACCTTTATATCCCACGCCCTCTGTTCACGTCTCATACTACGTCCATTCTCTTTGGTCCATAACGTGGTAGATAACACTTCAATCTCTTGATTTGGTATTCACACGTCAACTGGTTTTAATCACATATCTGTACGTGATTCCTATCTACGAGTCATACGTAGTGTACTCAATAAAACCAGTACGAAGGAATGTCATTGTTTCAGCTCCATACACTATTTCCATTTTCGATAGTTTTCCGTTTGATACTTATTGTATTGAATTAACAATTAGCTGTATAACAGTTAGCCTGTATAAGGATATTGTTCTGTTAGATATAGAATAGTATAATCCGTCTCCTTTCCACTAAACTATCCACTTTGACCACAATATCTATAGTGATCAGCCAAATTATTAAGACCACCTGTGTCGGGAATGAACTCCTCCGATTGATGCCAGAGCAAAAGTCAAGCCGGTATGTACCCAATGGTTAATGGTCTCCAACGCCATAATACTTTCTTCCCTCGCTTGTGATATTCAGGCACGAATATCGTGAAATTCATGCGCCTGTAATAAGTGTTTTCTATTGTCTTTTGTGCTAGTTTTGGGTTTTCTCGCTGCGCAATTTGATATTGTATTGTGCTACTTCCGACACATTATACTCAACTGGCAAACCTGCATTCCACATGGCAGGCAACCTTTCATGTGGTTGGTAGGGTATTTTTCACTATATGATAGTTTCTCAGTTTCATCGTCATTACTGCATTTTTCTTACTTCTGCGACATTCAAAGTTTTCGTGCGATAAGCTCCGTTCCCTGTGATCCACAACTGCTTAAATTTTGGTACTCTCCATTTGTTTACTTTTTTTCTCATTCATGTGCCATATGTTTACATCGGATTTGCAAGACACCACATGAACCTTTACTGGTCAGATCCACAACATATTTGCGAATTGTTGCTAGAGTGCTTAATTAGAAACTAATATTTAATGTATTACTAGTGTATTAAGTGTATTACTGTTACTTTTGTATAGTGCATTACTAGTGCATACTGATGTATTACTAATAATAGTAATGAAATACTAAGATTGCTAGAGGATTTACATTCTTATTGTAAGCGGCTATTAAATTATAGTATCTTATGTTTACTTTGTATTATATATGCCTTTTAAGGACGTCGCTGGGTTGAAGAAGAAAAGAAGTTCCAGTGTGAACATGGTGGAGCGATTCTAGATAAGCTTGTGTGTAATGGACAGACAGATTGTATCTATGACGAAAGTGATGAAGATCCTGAAATGTGTAGTAAGTATTCATGAATAGGGCATAGAAAGAAAAGTAATGCAGAAGTCCTCAAAATCTGATATTGTAAACTTTGAAGTGTTCCAAATCGGGAAAGAAACTTCTGTTATGAATACAGAATGTGATCCATTGGCATATTTTTTTCTCAGAACGTACTATAAGCTACGTGTGTTAGGATGCATCGAAGAAGAATATGAATGGTGTTAGGTGTATAAACAGAAATGACGAAAAAATTTCTTTTTCCAGAAACATTTCCAAATTCAATACCAACAGAACTTCTGTAGTTTCAGACATGACCCATGATAAAACTTAGAAAAAAATGGATATTTTATGTTTTGAATATATAGGTTGAGACTTAAATATAAGAAAGAAAATAACGTCATCTTTAAAACTCCGATTACCAAAATTATCTTGATTACTAGTAACAACTTGCTCAAAAAACTTCACTAAATGATGTGTACTCGATGTCTTATTTATTATAACGAAAAATGAACGAAACTTGGAAAAAATGTGAAAAATTAGTTTAATCTAATTGTATACCCAAGTAGTTAGCAGCACTTGTCGACATTTTAGCAACTGCTTCAATTATCAGTTCATCACGTTCGTTCAGCTTATCATATGAAGCCATAAATTACGAAACGCTGACCTCTAAACCAGCGGCTACATGCTAATTGATATCAGTCGCGTACCATAGGTTACTTGTGAGATGTTAATCCACCCACCCTCCTCAACTACTTTTGTGGAAAAATGGACGTTTAGCATATTAATATTTGTTGGGGAAGGTAGTACACAGTGGATCGGAAGACGTTATTCATTTATTTACTGGACGTGTTCGCCTAGCGCATGTCGTTTGTTCTGCTTTCCCATTACGCACTTGCGAGCGAAGTGTCAAGAACAATGGATGCTTCCCTCGTGTGATAATGTGAGAAATCTGTTTTCTTTGTGCTAAAGTAAAAAAATACATTAATAGAAGTGAATGGTGTGACTCTGTCAATTATCCTTAATTTACAATATTACGTACAGGGGAAGTAGGTAAGAATGAATTTTTAAAGTAGCTTCGTTTATTTTGTTTTTCTTCTTCAATAGTTCATTTTAGTAAACAACTGTTTGCGTTAACACCAACAAGTGCACAGTGCATCACATGGGTGTGGTACACAGTGGACTGATCTACTCTGTACCTAATCGTGTTCATGGCAGTTCAATATATTTCACATACTCATTTTAAACACGTCATAGTATTAGCATCTCATAGTGCTCCTGCTTCCATGTTACAGGATGAAGAATAATGGTTCGACCACAATAAAAGACACGTAAAATAGGCAACGTTAAAAACATTTCGATGAGAGAAGCCGTACAATTACTGGTGTAACAGGGATATTCTATTAAAAGTGTTGCTAAATCGAAGAACATTGGTTACACAACTTTGAACAGATACGTGTAAAAATATAAGAAAGCTAAATGTGATAATGTTAAAGTGGCGACAAATATTTACATTGGAGCACGAACGTTCACTTGCGTAATATATAAAAAACTGCAGTAAAATGTGTTATGGCTTATCTACCATGGCTGTGGGACATTTGTCATATGAACTTGCGAAGAAAAACTATATATCGATACCTGCATTGTGGGAAAAGCAAAAGTTGCAAGCCTGGAGTGGATGAGAGGGTTTCTTTATCGTAATGAAGATCTTAGTATTCTGAAGCCAGAAGCTTGTAGTCTTTCAAGATTGACGTCATTCAACAAACAATGTTGAAACATTGTTTATTAGTTTACATAACTCATATACCAAATATCCGGAATTATGTAATCCTTCACGTATTTTCAACTTAGATGAGACAGGTATTACAAGTATTCAGATTCCCAAGAAAATAATAAATGAGAAAGAAGCTAAGCAATTAAATCAATGTACGAGTAACTAAAAAGGGGATCCTCGTTACTACGTGTGTGACTGTGAGCGCATGTGGTACATTTTACCACCAGTTTTCACTGGGAAATATTTTAAACAACATATGATAAATGCGGCACCACCTAACGCACTCGGTTTGGCAACTCCGTCAGGATGGTTGAATGAAGAATGTTCCTGGAAGTCCTAAATCATTTTGTAAAATATAGCTTCACCAACAAACCCTTCTTTGCTTATATTAGATAATCATGAAAGTCATATATGTATTGCTGTAATAGACATAGAAAAAAGATGTTGTGCATATCTTGACTCTTCCACCACATTCTAGCAACAAAATGTGCTGAGTATGTCTGTTTTCAGACCATTGAAAGTACATTACAATGCAGCTGTGGATACCTTGTTGTTACAAAACCCAGAATTACCCATGGCAATATATGAAGTAGCTCAATGCCTGGGAGTAGCATTTACGCGCGCAGTGACTCCAACTAACGTTATAGCAGGGTTCAGAAAGACATAAATATTTCCTTACTATCAAAATCTACTTCCAGACATCGAACTTCTTTTCCTTGTTGTGCGTAGACAAGAGCAGGTAAAATACAAAATCAATGCACCTTCCTCAAGCAACAAAACTCCAACTCGAGAAGCACAAAAATATATATGCAGAACGGAGAAAAAAATATTTCCAGAAAGAAGGACGTAACAGTGTTTTTGTGTCACCTTAAGAATTTCAAGGATATCAAAAAATTTACCACGAGAAAAGAAACGTCGTAGAACTAAAATCAGAAGCCGCATCTTAACAGACACTCCGGAAAGAGCTAAACGATTTGAAGAGAAAGTCAGTAGATGTAATAAGTACAAACTTAGTAGCAATCCAAAAACAACGACATGAGAAACAGGAAAAACCGTCATGATTTCTGATTGTTTACAAATGTGCAGTAGGAATAACAAAATGAAACACCTAAGTATGTAGTGAGGGTGTACAAGGGTGCTGGCCAAAGAAAGTGGGTACTCATCAAGGGAATGTATACAAAGAACGTGAGGCTCCTACGTAGCCTCAGAGCTAGAGCGTTTTATTTCGCGCGCGTGGTCGCACTGCCAAATCAATTTAGGAGGCCACCGACTCAGATTCAAGACCCGAGTAGTGGTTCGGATCCCACTTTAAACTGTATGTTCCATCTCCCCCTAGCCCTGTCGCTGAAAGAGAAGATAAACACCCTAACACAAACAAACGAAGAAGGTGGAATAAACACTCACAATGGCAGGTAACATTTCTAGGCATATAAGATCTTCAGGCATTTCCAGGAATAGTTCTTGCTTGTAATCACGTGGTCCGGGATGATGGCAAAAGTGGTTCGGATCCTATGTGTAAACTGTAGAACGTCATGATCATCTCTTGGAAGACAATGGCAAACCATAAGCTTCACCTTGCACAGAAATCTTCGAATCGAACACTTACTTCCATCCAGAACTCCATATCAGATTCAGCACCATGTGTTGTGATTACCGAGGGAACCCATCCCGCAAACAAGTGAAGAAATAAGAGCCATCTTTTCTGATGGGCCTGTACGACTCAACAACAGCTTGCTGTGAAATTGCTACACATACTCATAATAATCAAAATAGGCTGTTTGAAGAGCTACATGTGAAAATGACGCTATGTAGTCAGAATAGATTGATAACGATTTCAGCTGTGTAATACAGAGAGCCTCAACACAGACATGTGGTGTACCCATGTCCCCTGTGACGTATTGGTGTTGGTGAATACACCTAACAACTGTTTCTAGTCAACAGTTGAAAGTCTTGTACGTGTTTTCGCTGTTGTGGGTTTAGTCTGGCTTGTATGTGTTCTTGAATTGCGCCAAGGAATTTTCTACCTTCAGTGCGTATTCCAGTGTCTCTTTTGGGTTTGTGCTTGAGCTCATATGTGGCATTACGTGGATGCAAATCAAAATAGTAGTCAGCTGTCATCACGGGGGGTAAATCCTCTTCCCCCGTGTTCATCAGCTGTGGAACAGGATGATGGCAGAATACTCTACCCACAATCTTACCGATATGCATCTCATCTACGGGGAGGCACATCAAAACAGCCAACACGGTGTATGTATCAAGAAAGCTTTCCAAATAAGTAAAACAAAAACATAAACTCTTTGCACACATTCATGCTCGACTGGTAAGACATTTTTCGCTACTACCTCGTCAGTGGGTACCAGACTAGCTGTAATTCGCCGATGTCAACTTTGTATTGATGTCAATGGCTAACACTTCCAATAACGTCTCTGAATATTTCAGTGTTTGTGATGCCTTCTCCGAACTGCATAGTGTCTTTTATTCCGTGGTACAAGCTACAAGTAGTGCAGATCTTGAAGCTTATTGTTAATTCTTCTCTTATTGTTACTTGTTCTGTGCCTCCCATTTCTTCAATCCATTTTATTTTTCTCGGATGCCGTTCCAGCGTAGTGGGACCTGTACAATTTGTTTCATTTATTCTTCTTTTGAATGTGTACTGTACGAATTTTCGGCTTTATTTTATAATATTTTGAGTGCGTAATATTGTCCCAGAAGACGTGGGACGAGCTAACATGTTGTTATTTTAACTTGTATAAATAATTTGAACCCTGTATATTAGAAGAATTAAGGAAGTTATTTCTCATGTTTCGAGTGTGAGACAGTGTTCCAGCAGAGGTGGGCATGGTTCCTTTTACGTTGCACTGCATAATAAAAAAGTGTAATAGCAGAATGTACAACGTTATTTTTCTATTTTGCGCGCGTGGGACGGTGTCCCAGCAGTAATGGGACATGTTGACATTTGTCCATTAGCTACATGTCGATATCAACACACACATTGGCCACATTTCAATATCGACCATGCAATCCCACTAGCGATATTCCTTTATTTACCGAATTTGTTTGTACGTCCTCTTGCACAATTTCAACTTGGCCTCAGTTGTTTCATCCTTATTGGTATGCATACGTGCAATCGTTTGAATAAATAATATTGGTGAATTGGTAATGGCTTCCATGTTCTTGATGCTATTCCTTATATTCTTGACGCTTTGACCTCAAATTTACTGAGTATGACCTTACATTTCTGCCCATTTTTTTTTTACGTGTTTCCACACCTGTGAATCAGCCTTCTTCATTTGTTATGCTATACCGACAAACTAGATGTTTTCTACAGCATTAGACAAAACTTCGCTACGCTTAATACTCCCAACGTGACTCTTCCCCGGCATTCATACCTGGTGATTATGCAACCACACAGAACGTACATGAAGTAGTCCGCCATTTATATTTGTTCAAGATATCGACTTAATATAAACGAATTATTGTTACCTGGTAGAAACCTTATCGATTCATATCCATTTTCGCCAATTTTAATTTCGCAGATTATCGGAGACTTCCTACGTTCGTTTGGGGAATCTCTTGCGCGTTCATGGTATGATTGTAAACCACCGAGAATTTAATACAGCAGGTATGACTTCTTCAGTTAATTTTTACCAACTCTCTTTACGTTGGATAGTTTCCGAACTATTGGCATCCAAAATCAAATTTCCCATGCTTTTGGCACCTAGTAGGTCCGAAATCATATACGATAACCGAAAGTTCAACATTACGTTTTGTTTCTTGTCTCAGTCTTTTTTCTTGTATATTTATATATTAATGTTTTTCAGTTTTTTAAGTGTTCATTCTAATTAGCACAGATCTTAAATTTGTACCATTTTTTTACGAGTTCAGTTACGAGATTTTGCCTTGCTAGTTCAAAATTTAGGTGTCCCCTAAAATGATTTTCTTTTTTTGTTTTCAAAGTAATTTTGAAACAGCTTATATGCAGATACACAACACTTCGATACCAAAGAAATCACTACCCCTGTACAATTCTCTGCGTTGACTTCATGTATCCATTCGCTTCCCCTCACTTTTAAGAGAAATGATTATATCAGTGTACAAGTAGAAATGCAAAAATGTATACTTAATGTATCTGCAATGCAGATAGCATCTAAGGATGAGCGTGTCGCACAAGTTACATTTCACGTCAAACAAATAAAGACTTCTGAACAGATTACATATCTTTGAGATGCTTGCAACCAACTTTAGAAGATAATGTTTCTGAGATTCATCTTCCGTTAGGCAATTGCTAAAATTAGTAGTAAAAGCGGTCGCAAGCTCAGTAGTGTCGCTCATAGCTTCATATTATTGAGAGGATTCTTCAATTCCTGGTATGTAACACCGTTCTTTCATGTTGATGGGTCTATTGCGAGAGAGGGAAGAGACTTCTCTTGGTCATTTGGAAGTATCCTATCGAAGATATTTCTCGTTTCGTCGGTGGTGTAATCCTGGAGGGCTGTCAGAGATGTTTTCCTCTGCAACCCTTTGAGTCCTTTCCCTTCTTGTGTGTCCAATTCATCAACCATCTTTCTTTGTACTGGTAAGAGACTCGTTCATCAAGAAAGGCAAGTCCCACTAACTCCTCCGAGAAATATCACAGATGTTTCTGAAGAGCATTGAAAGCCACTTTTTCACTGGGCCAACCTGATAGCCCAGGTTCAAGGTCCTTCATGAAGTCAAATCATTCTTCGGAGCTTGAGCAGCGACTAGTGCCTCATGCCAGTATAAAGACTACAAAAGATTGACGTTTTAATTGAACTTCATTATATACTTCTTGCTTGGGCCAAAAGTGTATGAGGAAAATTTCCGTGTGTTTTTCTTCTTTTTGCCTGACTCGGAACCACATATTAATGATCATGAGTTGATTCTATATCGGACGACGAAGGAGAATGATCAATGAAACTTTGTAGAATGCAAAAAGCTACATATCTTCTCGCTTATATATGTATATACCGCTTATATAAAAGAACACACACACATATATATATATATATGTAATCAGTTTTGGTTTACATATTAAACAGAATTTATTGTGTGGACACTTTTCAATTATACATTTATCTCGATTAACGACGAGAAAAAGTTCCTAGATGAACGCATTGATGCAAGTAGGGTACTATGATAGACGAGTGCATTGCTCCTTACTTCTAATACTAGAAGAAATCTTACCTTTATACAACGGTATTTTAATGGAGGAGGTACAACAGTCTTCTGGACCTTCTCCTCTCACTTCCGTCATGTCAATGGCTGAACATTCGTAAAGATTTCATTTAAGTATCTGGGGTTACAGTCAATTTTCTTTTTTTCTTAAATTACTATAAGCTTTAGCACAAACTGTTCCTGCAGTTGTGCAAATATTTCATTCTGAAGGTGGTATTATGATAAACATCTTGTAATAACTAACACATTTCAATACCAAAAATAATCCATAACTTGCCTGCAGTATAGAACAAACACACAGAATACAACAACAAGTTTATCCGTAGGAATGATGAAAACGTGAGCTACTCTACTCAGTGACTTCATATGAGCGACATTTTCGTTAATGAAAGTATTTTTCCAAAAGCTACAGGTAAACGCAATTTAATTTATTTTAGCATCTGTTGGGAGAGAATGCTCAACTCATTAAAGTACATGCAAAATAATCACTCTTTCTTTGTGTGCAGCCCTTATTTATGTCACTTTTTGTTCCCGAGTTATGACATTTCAACAACTCTTATGGAATACACACAACTAAAATTTGTGCTTATTTATTTTTATATGAATATCATCTTATTGATGTAACCCATGATTGAAACAATTAATCTGCTTGCTATGAAATGACCGTTAAATCTTTTTCTAGAACTTGCTGAAGTGGCAAGATAAAATGAAAGTTTAAGCCGTTAGAGCAGATAGGTTATCACATCTAAAAGTGTTAATTTTTATCCTTGTACTGTCGTTTTCAGAAGATACGCATATTTATTGGGAATACCTCATATCACACAATTAGTGCGATACTTCAACGATAAAAGGATCATAACATACTTCAACAATAAAAGAACATAAGAATTTATTTTCATTTGCTGCCACTACATGAGAGAAAATTGAAAATCTTCTGCAAGTATTCAGCCATTTTGAACTAAAGTGTACTTCGATTTCTACCTTATTTATGGCCTAGCAGTTAACGATCCAAAGCACTTTACATTAATATTTCGAAATAAAGAATTTTCGGAAAACTGTGCAAGTGATGAATTCGTCATACAGCTGAAATCATAAACAACGTTAATGTTACTGTAATCAGGTTTTCGTAACTCTGTTACAGATATCACGTTCATTAATTTTGATGAGTAGTTGGCCAAAACATTACTTACCTAGGCTAATAATGGCTAGTCGTGTATTCTACCTTCATTTACATAATCATTTTTACACGGTTATAAATAATGTTTAACTTAGATGAATTGTATGATTTCTCATTACAACATTGAGATATAGTAGGTTTTCTAATGGTATCCGGTGTGCAATTTAATGGTTGAGTACTCTGGACTTTATCATTTTGTTCCTTATAAGGCAGACAATGAGAAAAGTGATGGTTTACATATAAGAATCGCGAAAAGGAGGTGGTATGCGGAAAGGACGAGTCATCGCTCGCTTACTTCCTTATGATTTCGCTCCTAATCATTTGATTTTAATTTTCAGTTTTAAAAAGAATGTTCTAAGTACGTTCTGTTATTAGTACCTTTTAGGTAAATATATCAGTTTTGATAAAATGTCAAAGAAAAACATTTCATTTGACAAAATTATCGTTTTTGAATCATTTGTTTATGCCAAAGAGCAAAATTTATAAACGAAACATGAGATAAGAGCAAACGTTTATTTTTTAAATCGATATTACGTAAAACGCAAGGGAATACCAGTATGCAAAATTTAATATTCCACTCAAGAGAAGCAATTAATATTTTTTATTTATCACTGCATCGATTTCTACAACTTTTTACATAATGTGATCCCCATTAATATTAATTGTGTAAATATTCATAAATATTTTGAAAATACGTTTTAGTTGTTATCTAATAAGTATTGTCCGTTTACTGTAGCTTGGCACTGTGTTTTGACACAAAACCTGGCTAGCGGATCTTAGCAGTCCTTCCCCTTCTTTCCCCTTATCGCAGTGGTAACAGTGGCACTAACTCATCAACTTTAGCACTAGTAGGGTTTGGTATTTGCAAGTTGCGTAAATTTCGAAACAGTTTACTTCTACGCTAATCAGGGCCCATAACTTGTGTCGAGCAGGGGAGGGGCAACTGCCTCCAGGGAGGTTCCCCGCCGTTCGAAGGGGCCCATTTTGAGGCAAAATTTTGTTAATCCATATACGATACGAACATGAAATTATAAATGAAGCATCAAACAGGTTCACTACATTACATAAACAAAACAGCACACTAAAAGTAAATACAACAAAAGTGAGTCGTGGGCCCATTTCAGTAAAAAAAAACGTCTTCTATTAGGAGCCCTAGAAATAACATTTATTCGTATGGTTTTGAGATGTGTCAATATTGTCCCCTCAATTAATTTGTCACGTATGGAAGGGGCCCAAGGGCGTAAGTAACGGCCCCGTAGACCTTGCCGTGAGGGAAGGCCACAGGCTCCGAGGGGACAAATAGTAAGAGAAAGATAGAAAGGGGACGGCCCTAGAATGAGAAAAAACTTTTTCTAGGAGGCCAAATACACGTATTAATGCTTGCCCCCAGAAAAAAAAATCTAAGTTACGGCGCTGTCTCTAATGTGAATTTATTGGTACAGTTCTGCCAATAGTTAACTGTATCAGGTTGGTCTCTTTAAACCTTGGGTCGTGGAGAGAAACATCTTACAGGAGGATAGTATTCAGATTTTAGGAAAGTGGGGAAAAGAGAGCGAGGATGAGAAGAAAGAAAGAAAGAGAATGAAAGAAACACTTCTACATTTACTTCATAATGAATGTAAACACATATAAACGAAAAAGGGATATCGGAACCCACCACCATAATATTTGTAGAAGTGTTGGCAACATTCTGGCGTAATATATTTCCCGCCAATTCTGGGGCCTCAGTGTTTGGCCCAATTCTGTTCTTACAGCAGTGGCGGATCCAGGGGACGATCGGGGCCCCCTGGAGAGGAATCTTTCTTATTTTATATATTTAAATAAAACCCACCCCAGAGTTTGGAGCTCTTAAAAGTAGCTCTAAGTAGCAGTACTAAACCCCCCCCAGAAGTCCGTCCTGAATCCGCCCCTGCCTTACAGAAGCTATCGTCTAGGCATTCACCTCGTGGGACTGAGAAAAACCTTAATAAGGAATACCAGCCAGAGCTGAGTTCATGCCCACGCTCGATCTACCTATTTTAATGCCTTTTTTTGTGTTGGACAGTGTCTGGTAAGGGCACCCAAACAGGGTAAATGCGTACTGCTTTAAAATATTTACATGTTAAAATTCGCTTTATACTGTACTTTGAACACGTATTTCAATGTGTATTATATTCTTCTTACAGCAGCATGATTTATTTCCTAATACTTTAAGTCTATGGTTGTTAATACAGTATTTATAATTATTGCATCTTACTAATCCTTCTCAAAGCTCGTTCAATTAGTATGAAATTCTAGACTTGGCAGTTTGCAGCATTGCAACCCTTCATAAACAGGCAATAATGTGGTGAGAAAATTTCCACCTATACTGGCATCGAAATTCCCAGCCTCTGTTTACAATCAGTACAAGATGTTACTGTCGCCTTATCATGAAAACAATGCTGTCCAGCGAACCTAACGGTCTTCGCTTTCTCTGTTTATTGTTTACAATACAAACTACATGCTTCCAATATTGCCAGGCGTACAAGGTTTTCGCACACTTTCGAACAAGAACACTCTTGTATAAAATTGAGTGTGTACTATATGTAAGATTGTATTACATAATAACTAACTCGATTTGTCACAACGTTAAAAACGCAGTCATCCCAAAACAGCAATTTATGTAGTAATAATAATTGTTCTATGACTGTGCAGAAGTAGGTACATTCGGTTCGGCGAATCATGTGCCTGGCAACCATGAATTAACCATGTAGGGGTGAGAAGCAAGGTGTTGAACCTCGCACTACAATTGTTGTTTGTAAACAATTTTCCATCCTAGAGTGAACGAACAATACTAGTCATGTGTTTTCTTATTATATTCATATACTAAAAAGTAAAGTTTACTCTTCTTCTGGTGGGAATCCACACATTAGTGATCGGGTCCTTTCCAGAATCCAAAGTTACTTCAATCTACATAACATTAATTCTTCAAAATATTTTAATATACAGTACACTACACTAAGACACCACATTGATAACGCAATAAGGAAACATAAGAAATGGTTAAAAGCGGATTAAATGGATCACACAAACATTTCCTGATTTCCGTTCCTATACGTCACAAAAATTTTAAGCTGTCCAACCGATCAGCAAAAGTTCGAAAGAACATATGGATTGGCCATGACAGAATAGAATAAGAAGTCACGTAACATAGGCTTTTCTTTAATCGAGTTATGACAGAGCCCGGTTCCTTCTTGTTTCATGAGAGTTTATTATCCTTCGCATTGTCCTAGTAAGTGGTTTCCTATCTTTGTAGTCCGCTTCGAGGTACCCATCTCATAACCATGATTCAAATCATTCGCCATCATTATTATTATCATCATCATCAAAAAAAAATCTATTCCATTTGAGATTTCATAATCTTCTTTTTCCTCACTCACATTACTGTTTTTTGTGGATCAGAAGGACACGAGCACACGTCTGTGCAAAAAAGTTCTTTTACAACACATTTGGTGGAACACACGAACATTTGACGACTGAGAGAAGCCTCTTCAAGTAAACAAATAATATCACACATTGTTGGCTTGAATTTCTCCTTCTCGTTAACAATCCAACACTAGTCAGTAAGTGTAGGTAGTTCATATTCGCAATATGTGTTTTACGTCATATTAGGGCTTTAAAATGCACTCTTTTATTTTATTTTTCCACCTAAAACTGTGTGGTACTTCCAGGCGATCTGCATATTGAATCATCTGGCATCCCCGATATATGGATTTAAAGTGGTATTTTTGACGAATGTACTGTACGTTACTTGCTGGAGGGAAAACATGGTCGCCAATCCTTCAGAGCAAATGTCACTACACTTCATGCTGTTTTCATTCTTCTCCTAAATGAGTTCAAGAGCGTGTAACCACCCGGGTGTCAAATCACTGTTCGGGCATCCATTTATTTGTAACCACTCATGTTCGGGTTGCTGTTCGTGGTTCATGGTCCTACCAATAAGTATTTTCCTGATACCTGAAATTACCTGGATAGGACGATGAAGAACCTCTCCAAGAAGGGTTACAAATTGTTTCCAAATCGCTCGTCGATCTCAATGATGAGATGAGCATTAGGCGCCGAGAGGTTCGGGTGTCTCGTCTCGAAAACCTCACGGACGATCAGACGGTCATCCAGACCATAACGCACACAAACATCATTCACACAAACAACGAAAACACTCTGTATTAAACAACACTATACTTGCTTATTAGAATACTAATATATAAAAAATAACGAAGAGAAATGAACACAACACTTAACATAGAATATGTGTGATGATTGTCATCACTGAAATCACACTTTGCCTTTTTAAATGCAATGTAGCTCTATATATATATATATGAGATTATATCTAAAATTTCACTATGAATGCTTCTCTCACACCTTTGACGCACTTGGGGGATTAGCACGGGGGGAAAAGTTGTCGGGATAATCCCATGTTGAAATCCAATTGCTGCGCCAAACAATCCTGAAGCGTAAAGATGAGTCTTCAGCAAATTAAAAAAAGAAAGTTTCCAAAGTAGAACGCTGGTGTTGGAGAGCGCGTATATAACTGACATATACGCACAAGGTTTCAGAACCTGGGACTTCAGTAGCTAGGGCTAGCCGTAAGAAAACGTCCTTCGCCGGCTAATAGCTTATGCCCCTTAACACAAAGTCATACTTAATCCCGACGCAACTTGAAGGTGGCTGCACACAATACTGGAGTCAAACTACCCAAACTTAAAAGCTCAAGATGAGAGCGGGAATGGTTGACTGAAGAGAGTTGGCAGTTCATTCCATAAACCACTCAGTTAGGTCACTTGTATGCACATGCAAACGGAATACAGAAAATAATTTATGTTAATTTTAGTCTACTGGCTACGATGCACGAGACACTGCGATAACTCGGGCGTGAGAAACTACAGATAACGAGCTGCAAAACCAATGTCACTGCCGGAACTTTGGTCACTTGAACATCTGGTCAGCTAGTATTTCTCTAAACTACTGCATTATTTCCATAAGCGATTAACGAAAGCACTTAATTTAGTTCCAAATAACTGCAGAATATATACTGTGCATAATAATAAGTCAGGGAGAAACACTGAGAAGGTTCGTCGCTGACTAATATTCTCACCAAAAAGCAATGTTTTAAGTATATATATGAAAAAATAATGAAAGAATTTTTTGTCCAGTTGTGTGGGAAAGAAGGAATTCCCACCGAAGAAAGAACTTATATGCGTCGCAGAATAAAGTATACATCGAAAAAATAATCACTGTTTTTACGAAATAGGCAGAGCGTCCAGAAAAATTCTTCTATAACCTGGTAACGGTTGTAAGCGAAATCCGAAATTTGAGGAAGACATTCAAGTAATCCAGGGGAATGGTAGACGCCAGGAAATCTAGAAGCTCAGAAGTCATTCGAACAGCAAATCACGACATAAAAGAAGATATAAAAGAACTTAATTTGCAGAAACAATTGGCAGACTTTTCTATGTCAAGAGTAAAGAAAATTCTCCCCTGAAGATGATTTTGAGTTACATGTGGATGATGTTTACTCTTCTTTAGTATATTAGAGGAGTGTGTAATGGCAACTGGGAACTAAGGTTGGATGCACTGAATGAATTTATTAGGTACTTCGTTTTCATTGAACCTTCGCAACTACATGGCATAAATGGAAAATTTGGGAAAGCGATTGTGAAACGAGGTTACAATTGAACAATGGCTGGGCTCCAAACAAAAGCGGTGTTCTGTTCTATCCTTTAGGAAAAGATTAAGCACTTGAGCAGGAAAGCAGAAAAATGAAAGTTTGCGTGGGTATCGTAGGAATCACACAAAATGCGTAAGCTCTAAATATTTTTTCTTGACAAGGTCTGAAATGTCAAAAATTTATTCTGCTAGTAAATAACCAATGACACTTTTAATTCACCATGAAATATCCCAAACATCGCAGATCATTATAAAAAGAATTTTCTGGCTGTCGTTAATTGTTTCAAAAAAAATCCATCAAGCCGTTTGCCTGCACAAGTAGTGGCCAATTAATATTTTGGCAATGATTATTGCTCCATCTGAAGTACAACGTGACCTTTGTGTAATGCAAGAATTAGGTCTAGAGAATCATCAGAACTTCGTACATGAACGAACTATTGATGGTACTGTTCATAATTGGGAACCTCTCCCACAGAACAAATTGAATCTGTTCAGAACAATGAGCAAGAAAATTAGCTGAAAACAAAACTTGGTTTAGTGGAATTTAAAGAAAACAATGTACGTACGTACACTTCAACCGTCTAGTAATTTTAAAACAATCACGACCAGAAATCAACGTGAAGAGAATTATTTGAAAATATGAACTATCTGCATTTCCACATTCCATGTCCGCAGCCGTTGAAACAACGTACTGTATGCAAGTTAAAAGTAAACTCATACACCCTTTACAAGACTTTGAATCTCAAAAGATAGATTTGAATCGGACCAAGAAGAGACTACAAATCTAGTTAGTTCAACTCAAGATGAACGAAAAAGATCTTCAGTCGCAGTTGTTGGTGGAATGGCAGAGGTCCACAAACTGAAAGGAGGCGAGAACAATGTCTGACCAGAGAAATCAGTATTGCATTTTTTTAATATAGTGCTATCTCAGATTCGTGTGATCTTTGACGCATACACTGATAATTCTCTTAAATATGCAATAACAGATCGAAGACAACAAAGTAGTGTTTCCGTCATGTATGAAATAGAATCCAACACAAACATAAAAAATATTTCTTTGAAAAAGAAACTTCTTTTCTCATGATAAAAACAAGGATAGATTAACGTAGACTTTCAGTACTGCTCTACTGAAAAATAGTTTGGATAATGGAAAAAATTGTACTATCCTATCGAAATCAGACTCTTGTTACCAACCGATGTGTTGAAACTCTAGTAATAACAGAAGAAGAGATTGATACGAAAATAATATTATATTCACTCTACGCAAGTTTAAGTAGAGCAGACACTCTAAAGATATTTTCTCCTTATACTGATGTCGTAGTTCTAGCGAAGAATTTCTGACCTCAACTCCACAGAATACGTTCTTTTTTTGTCTCAGGAGGAAGATATTTCTATTCTTATGTCATATCAAGGGTTAGGTCACGACCATGCTGATGCAGAAACAGATACTGTCGGGTCATTTCATGGTAAAACCAAAACAAGTTTCTTTAATACATATATAGACCTTAACGAGACAGCACTTGAAGCTTTGCCATCACTAGTAAAGAATACTTTTAACAAAGAAATGGTCCGAGTTCTAGAAGCTTTTATATCCTCTGTATACTTAAGAATGACGAAGATAACATTCCTAAAAGAATTGAGGTAGTAGTTTTTGACTAAAAGGCAAGTCGGAGGATCATGAATGCTTTCAATACAAGATACTCCGAATCAGGCCTAAAAAGAGTACATTTTCAAGCCCTAATATGGCGTAAAGCATATATTGCAAACCTGTACTACTTACAGTGAATGTCTAGGGTTGGACTTTTAATGAGAAAGGGCAATACAAGCCAATAATGTGTGATATTCTTTGTACACCTTAAGAGCTTCTTTCAGTCTCAAATTTTAATGTTTCTCATCAAAATCTGTTCCATCGTTGAAATGTCCCTACTTAAGCTTTCTTGCACAGACGAGCCTTCCTGTTCTGCTGATCCACAAAAATGAAATAGTGTGAGTGAGGAAGAAGACATGGCGATGGATTTGATTCACGGTTATGAGATGGGTACCTCAAAGTGGGTTACGAAGATAGGGAATATTTTACTAGGATAATGCGAGGGATAATAAACTCTCGTGAAACAAGAAGGAACTGAGCACTGTCATAACTCGATTAAAAAGCCTTTGTTATGTGGCTTCTTATTCTATTCATTCGTGAACTGTCCATACGTTTTTTCCAACTGTTGCCGATCGGTTGGACAGCTTAAAATTTGTGTGACGTAAGGGAACGGAAATCAGGAAATGTTTATGTGTTCTTTTAATCCCCTTTTAACCATTTCTTATAATTTCCTAGTGCGTTCTCAATGCAGTTTCCTAGTGTATTG
This sequence comes from Thermobia domestica, assembly GCF_964235325.1. NCBI lineage: Eukaryota > Metazoa > Arthropoda > Insecta > Zygentoma > Lepismatidae > Thermobia > Thermobia domestica. Next base: position 145,018,251 of record NC_137456.1, on the reverse strand, counting down.
TATATTAAACATTAAGAAGATGAATTAATATTATGAAGATTGAAGTAAGAAGGAAACTTCGGGTTCTGGAAATGCCCTTATCACTAACGTGTGGATTCACACCAGAAGAATAGCGTACTTTACTTTTCAGTAAATGAATATAATAAGAAAACACATGACTAGTACTTCTTCCATGACAATTAAAATACATTTCAAAAATACTTATGAACATCTACATGATAATAATTAATGCGGATCACATAATGTAACAAAATTGTAGGATTAGATGCAGTGATAATAAAAAAATATTAATTGCTTCTTTTGAGTGAAATATTAGTTTTTGTATACTGTTCTTTTCCTTACGTTGTATATAACTTTATTCTTACTTCAAACTTATTTTACAAATTTAACTATTTGGCATAAATTGTAAATACAAGCCATAAAGAAATAAGAAAAGATTCAAAAATGATTAATTTGTCAAATGAATATTTTTCATGGGAAAAATCATTGTTTCAAAACTTTTAACCAAAACAGCTATATTTCCGTAAAAGTAATCGTTTTATTACAAAATAACATAATGGTTGAAATGTACTTAGACCTTTGTGAAAAAAAGAAAAAAAAGGAAATTAAAATCGAATGATTAGGAGCGAAGTTATAAGGGATTAAGCAAACGATGACTCATCATTTTCACCCACTCTCTCTCTCCTCCCAGTTCTTATATGTCCACTTTCACTTTTCTCATTTTCTACTATATAAGAAACAAAATGATATCATCAACTATACTATACCATTGAATTGTACACGAGATGCAAAAATGACCACTAGAAAACTTATTAATAGGAATATTCAAACAGAAACATTCTCCAGGATCTGATTAAAATTGATAGTACAAATAGATATGATGTTTGATGAAAGAATTGTATTTATAGGAACGATTAGAATTTTAGCATGAACAAAATGACTCCTTAATGCACAATTTCCGAAGTGATTTAGGAGGTAAGATCGGTATAGACAGGCGTTGAACTAATTTCTAGAAGTATCCTTATATCCAGGGAGTTAAGAAATGCTTTTTTTTTTTGTCATCTGCAATAAAGACATATTGGTTTTAAGAAATATTCCAAAAGCTAAGTAACAAAACTATTTTTTATATTCAGTGGACGAAACTACTGTAAATTTCCAATACAGACAAAAAGGCGTCTACTGAAAACGTATTCTCTAAACACAACTTTTCATGCTTGTTTACTACCTTTATAATTTGCAAGATAACAACATACTTTCAAACATCTTTTGTATAAAATGGATTAACATCTGGCAAATTCTTAATTATTTTTGGACGTCAAAGATGACCAATTTTAAAAAGTCCAACTGTCTAAATGAAAGTCGTTCATCTTTATACAGAGCAGATCATATATCGCCAAACACCTATGTAACTGTAAAATGAATATATAGAATTCGACAAAAAAAGTAACTGCAAATATCGAGAGGGGAGACATTGTATGGTATACCCCGAAACTCCACACCATTAAAAGTGTTGTCACGCTGACATTAAGTAATAATTTTCAAACACAAGTACGTCGGGTTACTAAATATTTCAAGTCTGCAGTTTATCGAAAACGTATCATACCTAATCTACTATTTATTGTTAATTACTAAGGAAGCTATAATATCAAATAATTCATGCATATTTAAAGTTTGTACACTCTACAACAATAATAACGAAATTGGAAACAGTCTAAAGTACTTTATTGCCAAATACTTTGACCATAATATGACGTACTTCTAACAATTAGAAACACACATACAAGAATAGAAAAAAGTTTTTCAAGAAGTTTTATTTCTACTAAAATGTTCAAACAATTACCAAGTAAAATCACGTAGGGATAGATGATTTTTAATAAGTAATTATCTTGATAACGTTTACAACTTAATATCTCAACCCGTATCGAAGGTATGAGAAACAGAGTGCTTAAAATAACGTGGTTGTTCGAAGTAGTTTCAAAACGCATTTTCCATGCTCCTATAACATTACAGTTATAGGTTTTGATAATTGTAATTATAATAAGGCCGGCAATTTCATAAATAAAGCAGTGTTGCAAACTTCACCAATGTTTATCCTATTTGGAGCAGGTTAAAATATCAAATTACTTCTAGCGCTATTATCAGGTTTAGATTAATTCATTGATCGGATATAATACTTATTGAAGATTTTTTGAAAATAGTACTCTCTTCAGACAGTCACATTTATAAAATTCTTTCTAACTTGGTTCCTACTTGTTAGAAGCACATCTTGTTATGGTTAGCATTCAATTGCAAGGAAGTTCCAATGCATTGACACATTTGTCTCACTTGCGTTATTACTGTAGTAAAGGACTTCACAATGTGAGTTGTTTCGGATGTTGATGATACTGCTGTATAGCAGTTTAGTTTGTGTCACTGAATAATGAAAGTGACATCAGAAGTTTTCGTTAAGCTTTTTGATTGGAAATACGTAGAAAGTCTAACGTAGGTGCAATTTTTTTAAAAAATAAATAAGTTTATGTTGCCTTGGAAACAATGTTAGTGTTATGATTTTCTACAATACATCAAGCAATGCTCCCTGTATATATTTGCATGTTACAACATTTCATCGAATTTCATTTATTAGTTTAAGAGTTACAAACATCCATCAATTTATATGATACCACGTATATTAAAACTTTTGTGGTATATTCCAAACAAACGCATTTATAATAAGGCGAATAAACAAAGCAGAAATATTATTAAGAATTTAGCTTTTTTAAAAACAAAATTCTTTCTTTTGCACATGTTTGAGAGGTCATGGTTAATTATTGTTATTAATGAATAATTTACGTCTGATTTTAGAGATAATGCTTTCTCATAATTGGGAAATACGTATATTTTTAAGATAAAGAAGAATTGCTTTCCTCTCTGGAAAATGAATAGATTCTTCCTGTTTTCGTATAAAATGTGGATCCAAGGACTTCGTAGTTCAGGATGTTTCTATTTAACAAAGTTTCTTGTTTTGCTTCTAACGAAAAGATTAAAGATAGACGTCGATAGATTCAGAGTGTTGGGACTTCATTAAAATGATTATATATGGTATGAAAATAAATATTTTTATATTACACTATTTTATGACTAGCATAACAAATTTCGTTTCTTTCTTAGACGCACGAGAATGCGAAGGTCAATTTCGATGCCATTCTGGCCAATGCACATCGTTGTATTTGGTCTGTAGCGGATTAACAGAGTGCACAGACTTAAGTGATCAGGATCCGGAAATGTGTGGTAATGTATTAAGGTTCTTCACCATTAAATTTTAGCAAACATGTATTAATTGTAAAATGACTTACTTACAAGAGTCACATTTTAAATAACTTGCTAATAATTGGTGATAAAGTGAGTACACCTATATATGCTATACATGAAGAGCTTCAAGTAATTTAGAGGCAGGAAATGTCTCAAGATTAAATGAAAAAACGAAATATTTTCTATGAGGTGATACAAATAAAATTTTTATTATTTTATCGTACCAAGAATAACTAATATAGGCAAGGATTCTAAGGAGTAATATCTAAAGACATGGTTTAAGGAGGCACACACTTGCAGAATCAAATCTCAGATATAACTAAAGTTATCTTTTAGTATTCTGGAACTACTCTTTTTATTTCTTGGGTTTTCTCAATTAAGTTGTTCACTTCTCACGAGTCTAAAACTGAGAAATATATGGGCCTAATCAGTTCCTGACAAGTTACTAGACGTCAGTAGAAAGTCAATAATTTTCTCGTGATATTGAGTATTGATAGTGCAACTAACAACGAAACGTTTGTTTCCATGTTTGTGGTTTGCAATCGTCTTATTTATTTCACTTGGGTTACATACTAGTTTATGTTATTAACCTCAGAACTTTACTTGGAGTATACTCTTAAAATATCCTAAACAATAATAATCAACATAATAAGTATTCTGCAATTGATGGCTGATCATCTGTGCAAATGACAAGTAGAGGACGATAGGGTTGTCGCGGAAATCAGATGCAAACATATCCCATTTGATTGAGCCTGAAGGGAAATGGAAATCAAAATTACAGCAACTATGGATCATAAGAATTGCAGCTAGAAAAAAATGAAATTGCAGAAATAAGGAAAATGCTTTAACGATGGTACAATAGATGTCTTGAAACGATTGAAAGTAAATAAACAAAAATTAACCCACCATCGATAAGAAGAACATCGAAATCTATGAAAGACACGAAATAGGGTTGTCATCTAGAACGCTGTATTGCAACCCCTTAAGAAAATAACACGTCAAAAATAATACAATAAATAGTAAATCGAACAGAAGAAAAATTGATAGCCAACCCAAAATAAAACAGGAGAGATTAGTTACATATGCATGAAAGGTGTGGATGATATTCGTGCCTAAATATCGTACGTGAGAAAATATAAATATAGAAATGAGGGTGAAGTGGGAACACATAGAGAAAATTAATGTAAAGGTATCTGATCAGTAGTAGCTACGGAGTCTTTGGTCAGTGATATGCATATTGATCGTGATTCTTGATCCGAAGACCAACTAAACAAGAACAGTTCCAGACACACGGGTAGTGATAATAATTTAGATGAGTTGTGCAGATATGATTGTCATGGTCAATAGATAAAGAAGCTATGAGGCGGTCTGTCCGCAGTCAAATAGTACTACATCCACATACAGTCTCTACAGAGCGAGTAGGCAATTAAATATGTGAGTAACATGTATCTAACGGATAGATGTCTTAAGCAGAAAATGTGTATGAAGTTTGTTAACAAAATTAATTGCCGAGTGTGCTACAACATAACAAAAAATTTGGTGTCGAAGAAGAAACAGAAAGGGCGTATGCAAGTGGAAAGCGCACAGAGACAAAGTTGGATGTAAAAGCATGATATTTTGTGTGACTATTTGATTACAAAGCTTAGGTAGCGTCAATGGAAAAAGAATACGGCGGAGTTTTGAAAGTTGATATATAAATTGCATCGTATGTGTACTAAATTGGGCAAACTGGAGTCGAAAAGTTTATAGTGTCAATGTTTGGTTACTCGTACTAAATCCAACGCCGAAGGAAAGTCTCGTGGTAGAAGAGATTGTAGCCAATTTGTACGAAGTGATTATTGCAGATGCGTTTAACACACTAGTTATGGATGACAATGACACAAATGATGATGTCATTTTACATGATTTCGACGGTGATCAAACGTTACCAAAAAGAATCGATACCGCGGCGCAGCCAAATGCTGTGAGACGGTCTATGCACGGCCAAATAGTACGAATCAACATACAGTCACTACAGAGCAAGGAAGAAATTAAATATGTGAGTAACATGTGTTTAACGGAAAGCTGTCTTAAACAGAAAATGTGTATGAAGTCTGTTAACAAAATCATTTTCCGAATGTGCTACAACATAATAAAAGATTTGGTATTAGAGAAGAAATAGAAAGGGCGTGTGCAAATGGAAAGGGCACAGAGAGAGAGTTGGGTGTAACTTGGGGAAGAGAGTTAAATAAATTTGTAAGATGTGGTTATTGCAGATCCGTTTAACACACCAGTTATAGACAATAATGTCATAAATGATGATGTCATTTTACGTGATTTCGACAGTGATCAAGCGTTACCAGAAGAATCGATACCGCTTTCAAAACGAACTCAACCAGTCGTTTGCACCGCAAAAGCAGCAGTTTGTCATATGCACCATCACCACCGAAGAAAATGTACATACAATGCCCTACAATTAATTGGTTGTTGCATACAAGATCTTAACCAAGCAGCCGAGGGACACGTAGATTCCCCTAGTTTTTCTTCTTGGGTTAGCGATTGACATGTCACCGCATCTGAAATTATTACTATTACAGTAGAAAAACACAAAAGAAAAATTAAGACAGTCTTGAAAGAAAGTTCAAAACACTCACAAAACATATTGCATTCCTTACAAGTACGAGCGTATAATGTTGTACTTTAGCATTTCATAGCAATGAGACAACATTGTGTAATTATTAGCTACTGCACAATATGTATCTGGGAGATTAATACTGATATCCTGATGGTGTTGAGTCCTACCAGACCAACAATAAACAACTCGTTTGCATTCTTCTTTGCTACTTCAAGAATCTATGAAACATGAAAATCGAGAGTTCGGAAATTGGTCTCAGATCATTGTTTTATGTTCTTAAAAAATATGAAGATACGACGAAACAATCAAAAGTACAATATTTGATACACATATAAATTTCAAGTTTAATGTTTGGTGTTAACATCGGTATCTTACCTATATTGTTTTTTTTTTTACTTTCAATTCAAAAACAATAATTTATAAGACTTGTCAGTTTAAAATCTGTAGAATAATCAGCGGCAGTTAAATGAGTGTGAAATTAGACTGAAATAAATACAAATATGCACGTAATTCGAAATGTATGTGGCAAACTATTTTTTTATCTGAAAAATACATTTCTACTACAAATATATTTGATAACCAATTTACCATACAATGCAGACAAATTAAAAATTATACTTAAGATGAAGTGTATTCTTAGCAATGAATGTAACATTATTTGTTTTAAAATCACGAATATAGATATGCATCACTTACTGTAAAATTAAGAGTTATGCTCCCAGTTTTATGATGAGGTGGCATGCCCTTTTTGTCTTTTCGTAAATAATCGCCCGATGTGAACTTTTATAATATGTGGTAAGATGCAGCTGCAAATGGATATGAAATTTCCACAAGTATCAAAAACAATAGGTCTCTGCTGTGGAGTACCGTGTGAATGAAAAGTTTTAGAGAACAGTTAAGGAAATAAACTGGTATTCCGACATTCAGTCAGTGATTATTAGTTGCTCTCTTTTTGAAAAGAAAAAAAATATCCCGGTTCTTATACGTCAAAATTCTCAAATTTCGCTCTCTCCTAAAAAGAGGTAGAGGAAGTTGAAGAACTCAAGTAAATTAAACGGGTCATATATATTATTAAACCATTCTTAAAAGCAACCGAATATAATCGAATAGTTACTTGTTAGGAGTAATTATGTCTTAAAAACGGAACAAAAAATTCATGTTTTCATAAGTTGTATATATTCTGTGACATACGAGGCAGGAATTCCCGTTTTGAAAGAGCTTGTTTGGGGGCAGGGTGAGAACTAATAGGAAACATAGTTTATCTTTAATACTTTGCTCATAATGTCTCTAAAAGAAGTCTAGTTTTAGAGTATTTCACCTCCATTTTGACGAAGATAAGTTGCGTTGATTTCAAGTTGTTCTTAATTAGATACCAAATTTCAATGTAAGGTGGAGCGAAATCATTATTTTTGTATTGTGTTCGTTATGTAAAATCATATGTTCAAAATAACAACATTTAAAGATTTTGCTGACACTTTAATTTAGTTTACGAACATATAGAGAACTCGTTGTTTCACTTTCTTAAGAAGTTTAAATTATATACGAAGATTTGTCATGTATCTGTTTTCTAACGATTCTGTCAAATTAAGCAAAATTCTTGTAGTATACCAATTGCATTACTAGACTACAGATATTAATTGTTTGTTATAAAATGGTAAATTCTGGCTCCTGAAATGTCCGAAGAAGTGTCACGCTAATGAACCTTTTTAAACACCTTAGATCATTATATATGCACATCCTGTATTTGGTTTTGATATGAAAAATTAATAATCTTGGAACAAAAACAAAATAAAAAGTGAAACTTACAATATGCACAGTGAAGAGCAGTACTGTTTCCCCTGACTGCTCCAACTCTATTAGGTCGTGTCCACTACTTTTACTGGTATCGAAATTGCCTGGTCAGATTAAACCAAACTTTAACCTTACACTTAAACCAGTAGACAATAGTTACTAACCCTGTGAAGAAGTGAAACATTATGCTGTGGAGTTGATGCAAGAAGAACTTTCTCCATTTCAAGATTTAGCTAGTATATCTATTATATATAGCGCGTTTTTGATTAGTGGCGTTCTTCTATATATTTCTTTCTGCAGAAAATCTGCATCAATTTTGAGTGTGGTTTGAAATTAAAATGAATCATGTTTAAAAGTCTGGGGATCGGAACGAGCGACACTTTTGCTATGTATTAACTACTTACATACGCATATAACTTACTTGACGTTGTAAGGAAAATCTATTTACAAGTCAGAAGCAATTTTTATAAGCTTATACGAGTCACTAAGCCCAGTCAGAAGAAACGATTGTTAGGTGTATTAGTTAATTATTTTTATCTAACTTGATTGTGTAACTAGTTGTTATTGTAGCTTTGTTATTGCTTTATTATTATAAATGGTCATACTTTCAGAGAATCAACGTGCTTTACTCTAGTTATTGTTGATTAAAGAAAATCTGACTTGTGCGGAAAGTGCAAGACATAATATCTAATAATTCATTAATAACTAATTCGTAGCTGTAAACAAGTTCTAGAATGGAACAGAAAAGTCCATTACACAAAGAAAATTGAAACAATCGTACAAAATCTTCTCTATGCTATCCACTGTCTAACGTATCGCATTTAAGGTGAGAATTAAGTAAAATTACTTTCCGTATTACATTGTTTTAGTTCTAATTAGTTTAAAACTGTTACGTGAACTGTTGCATGAAGAATGAAAAGTTAGTTTAGCGAAATTAGACTCCATAATGGGTACAATCCATATTTGAAGTTTGGCTTTTAACACTATTCTCTAAACCACAGTAACTAACTGTAAGTTTAATTAACCTTCTGCTTTTTATAATACATGGACGTCTTTCAGTCATGTATCACCACTTCAAACCTTAAGAAAAATGTTTCTTTTTACTGTTTCTATATTTTGCACATAAACGTAATTACAGAAGGCTTGGCGGATAATGTAGATACTATGTATGAAGGAAGGGAAATGAACATAATTCACAAATTATTATTATTATTATTATTATTATTATTATTATTATTATTATTATTATTATTATTATTATTATTATTTGCGAGGCGACAGTTTTTGCATCAGTAAATTTTCTCGTCGTTTTCACTGATATTAATATACTGATATATGCGTACAACATATGCATATGCAAACATATAGATACAATATAAAACGTATAGATAATCCAGGGCCTAGAAACACTACTTTCCGGCGCTATCGCACGCTGATCGTTTGTCGGTAGATTAAAAAAACAGCTATAACTCAAGAACAAATTGTCGGATCCTAGTCTCGTAAAATGCAATGTCCATTATTTTAGCCGTGTACTTTATTGAATGTACAAATGGACGTTGTACAGAGAAATGTTGTATATGAAAATATTTGTGAAAAAGTATTTAAAAGAGGTCTGTTTCAAATTATAATGAAGAATTTACAAACTAAACACTAAAATAGACACCACACAACTTATTCACAGTAATTCTGCAAGTAACGATATACATTTAAAACAACGTTAATTAAATCTGGTGGTAGCTGCTAAATACAACGTACGAGAAATATACAATTAGCAGACGGGCATTAGATAACAGAATAATCTCACATCGCAACTACTTGTAATTATAATTTATATTAACACATTCAGAACAAAATGTGTTCAATATACCCATGTGTACTCCGTAAGAATATAGATATCAATATGTTCTCAGTCACGTGAAGTAAGTGTTGGTCTGAAAACAGAAGAGTATGCTAGCTGAAAATTGGATTCATGTGTTCACATAATACCTAATGACTGTTCAGATACCAGTTGTGACAATTCTTGAAGATGGTTATTCATGAGAAGACGATACCATTCAATATGTGTCACTTAGTAAAGGTCAATGTTTGAGTCAAACCTTTCGTCTTGAACCATTAATGTTTACTAAGTGCATATTAGTCCACTTTCCCCTATATCTGATTTCAGTGGACCTAAAGGTGGATTTTACACTAATGAATATTTCCTTCTCTTCTAAGAGAAAATAAGGTCGTTTACATGATAAAGGATATGTTGGCCTGATATCATTTTACCAACATTCGGCGAGATATAATGGAATGATGTTAGCTTAGGAGAATCACTATGAGCAATGTTTGAAGTATTTGATGACGAGCTGGATGAAGGAGTGGCTACGGTTTCATTTTGCTCATTCTTTACACACTCAGGATCAATCCTAAAGTTTCAATTTAAGTTCCATTTGACTGGGTAGAAATAACAAGTGATGACGACCAATACACACAAAAAAGTAGTAAGAGTTTTGACACCCTCTCCAATATATAACCTTTCACATCAATAGGTATTGTTTTTTTTTTCTTCTGAAAGATTTTGCAATTGCTGAACCAAACAGAATTATTATCTCACAGGGAACACAACGGAATATAATTGTGTGCAGGTCTTTACACTATGACTTTCCAGGTTACAATTTTCACAGAGAGTAGCCGTCGAATTACAGAATGTGGTGACTTTCTATATAAAACAATGTTGTGGTCTACGTATCTTGAGGCGAATTCTTAATTAGTAACATCCATCTACAACAAATTCCAAAAGAGTTCGGAAACTCGTGAATAAGAACCAGGACCTGTGTTGAAAACAGTTCACAAGATTTCGTACTTTTTATTTGGGGCACTTTAACTACATGCCGGTCTAATTTTATCGAACAAAAGTAACTTCTGACTTTCTTTCTGATAATTTATTTGAATCAACCAGTGTCGTATATAAGTATTAATGTTTTCAATTTGTCCGGCTGAACATGTAATAATTGTCGTTGAAACAATATCGGAAAGGGCCTTAATACTATTCAAACTATTAAACGTAAGTCTCGTACCATTCACATTCTTTTGTATAAAGAGATACCGAAATATAAGAAAGACGAGATTTTTTCCTCATTATATTAATCTTGTATTATTTCGGTATTGCTCCGATTAGATTTGAGATTTCGAAGAAAACATGAGTCCGGATATAGTGACGTTTTACCCGTAACACATACACTTATTTAACATTTTTAAAAATGCAAACAATGTATGATCACCTCAACATTCCATATGTGTGTTCTCTAATTATCCAATGGACACAACCGCAACGAAAGTTCAGCGTAAATACAACGTATTCAAAAACAATGCAAGAAGAACGGGATGACCATGAATGAACGAATGCAATTGGCTCTGGAATAAAAAATATGAGAATGAAACCATTAATACCACAAACACAAACACTATCGAATAGAAGAAGAACTGAAATAATGGTATGAATTGCACTTAACTTTATATATTTTGCTATTTTTGTTTTTTCTAAATAATTTATTAAAATAAGGAGAAAGATTTGACTTGGGAAAAATCATGTCGAGATGGTGCAACTTCACGTCAAACATAAGGAGACGTTCAGTTGTCTTTCATATATAAAACTCTAACAATTCTTCCAAGGTTCCTGCAGCAGCATTTACAGTTTAAAGGGCAGATAAGTAACATTCAATCGAACAGGTAAATGAGAACTATGAATGGAGCCAGCTTTTCTGGAAATAACTTAGAGGGCACACAATGTCTCAATTTTAGAGTGGAGACTGTGGTTTGATCCCCATTGAAATACATTTTGGAGATCAACATCTGTCAATGTGTTTCCTTGGGGTATTTCTGTTTCCTCACACATCTTTGCTTCAAGACTTCTTCCATCATCTTCATTTGCCTTAACCATCTCTCTGTCATCTTTCGTCTAACGTGCGTATCCGTGGGACGTTAAACTGATACATTTCATTTTATTATTTTTGGAAATAACTAATTTTAATAAATTACCTACAAATTATAGGGACTGATAGCATCCGTAAGGTAAGACGAGAAGGGTATTGAAACTCGTGTACTTCTATTTTGATTTTTACCGCTAATAACACTCATGAAATGAATGTCACTATTCAGCAATACAGAAACATGTTTTATGAATAATCTTGCATAGTGATAAAGTCTAATAGCTTACTTACAAACGTAATTTGTGATTTACTTTTCAGCAACACGAAATTGTAGTTCCTCAGAATTTAGATGCGATAATGGGCAGTGTGTGGATGAAACTGGTGTTTGCGACCGTTCCGAAGATTGTTTCGATGAGAGTGACGAAGATCCTGAATTATGCAGTAAGCATTTAATATACACTTCAATAAGCTTAGTTAAGCTTAAATTTCCTTTACATTATAGATAAAAACACCTTGCATTTTGAAACAAGTCGTAGGATGATATTGCGTTTGGTGAAGGTAACACTTGCTACACTTCGACACACATCTACCATAATCCGCTTCCGAAAGTTACACCACGTGTACATTTTACAGAGGATAAATGTACATTTCTGCATATCTTCTTTTCTTTGAAACTTAAATGTTTTAGTGGATGTACGAAGTGCGACACAAAGAAATGACTCTACATGTAATCTGTGTACTTACAGAATTAGTTCACCGCGATTATATTTTATTTTGAAAGGGCTCCATTCAGCATTTTCCGGCAGAACACGTTTGCACGGCTCAGGCAATGAAGGCAACTAATGAGACCAGAAGAACCCAATCTTTCAGCACAGATAAATGAGAGAAAGCGAATGACGCCATTAATTTTGTTTTTGCCAATTCAATAATGGTTTAATTACGCTTTCAATCCTTTTTTTATCAGACTTTGTACTTCAGGAATTACGATGTTTTATTATTTTAAGTTTATTATTATTTAAATCCTGGAACCCACAATATTTCGCAGGCGATAAATACGAAAAACGAGTAAGTCTGACTCATACATTAAAACATCTAAATACCACAACATAAATGATATATTCTATTAGTAAATTTGAAAGAAGATCCACCAGTGCTAGAAACAAATAGGTTAAAATGTTTATTTGATTTATTCGTGTTTGAAGGTTATATGTGTATTTCTATGAGTTTTCGCAAACATTCTAAAAATCTTAGCGAAGTTTGTAAAGAAAAGTATCAGCAATGAAAATGATGTTGGAGAAAACAGTATAAGATAACTGTGTAATAAAAAGAAATAGAAGTATGTAGCTGCTGAACTACTGATTTCGCTATCCACACACAATCACCGTTTGAGACAAATTAAAAAACATTTTACGTAGTGCTTCCTACTTTCATGTTTCTTACATGTCGTATTGTGAAACTGTCGATCCTTGTCAGTTCAAAAGCACAGATAACGTATAAATGAATCGTACATTGGGGGTATCAGAACTGACAAGTTGGGACTAGGAGTTTGTAAATTCCGCACTTGGTAGAGCATAGAACATGGGATCTGACCTGGGTTGCATTTAAATAAAATTGAACATTTACAAAAAAAAGACAGATTGTGATGGTGAAAGGGCTTGAAATTGGTATGAAGGGAAATAGCAATTAGGATCGGTTCATCTACTAGTACTCACTCGTTCGTCTCGTCGTTCCTGTTTTAATGGTTCGTTTTAGTGAGTTGACTCCTTATCTCCTTGGTCTCCTGAGCAGTGAAGCAAGTGGAAATTAAGAGGTAGCGTAATCCAAACAGAGAAGATGAAATTTTAGCGATGGTTGATTTAACCAAGATTGTTATCAACAACTATACAACGTTAACGGTGACAAATGCTCCTAAAGCTAGAGTAGGGTATAACTTTTGAAAACTCGAAATTGTTGCTCGCGCTGTTACTTATTGACTCTTGAAATCCAACTCCAACTACCTCTTCCAAAAATCTCCAGACCGTTTTTATTTAAAGTTCCTTCCGGGTTATTTCCTAGTTTATTGATAGTTTTTTCTATGACGTGGAAAAGTGCAGACTATGTAGATTAACCATAGTGGTGTGCTGATAGGAATGCGGACAACTATCCTGACGCGGAAACAACCTTCTGTTTTGTTAATTAAGAAATTACACATGAAAGAATAAGACAAAAGACAACAAGAAAACTTCCCTGTTTGTAGTGTAAATGAACTAAGTAAAAAAAAGTCCTGAAATGTCGTTTTACCATTGATCATATGATGACGATATTCATTGAGTGTAATATAAAATAAATGTCCCCAATGTTCGAAATAAGATCACTTGTAATGTGAAGGCACTTATTACTACAATATACAGAAAGTTGTGTGAATCAAAACGACACAGGTCATCTTTTTCCTCTTTTTCATCCACAGGTCATGTCTTAGCGCATTTGATCAAAATGTCGGCAATCTTATTATTATTATTATTATTATTATTATTATTATTATTATTATTATTATTAATATTATTATTATTATTATTTTCCGCATTCTGTCGTTTCAGTTTACAAGCAAAAGTTTCTTCTTCCTGCAATATTTCCTTGTCCTTACAGCTCTTTGGCTCTTCAATGTCATAAACGTAGCCACTATGAAATTCTGAAGATAAATTTCCTTCATCGGTTGGAATCTAATCGAGATCTGCACAATTTCCATTAAATTATACTTCTCGAGGTAACTGTTTTCTTAAAGAACATAATCAATCCATTGTATGTAGTCTATGGTAAATTCAGTTCTAAAATCATGTAAAAAAATATTACTGAAATATTAGTCTTAATATACTAAGTGCTGATTATGCGCGTGTTTCAGCATAAAATGCTATAAGTAACTATATATAATGAGTTATGTATATATTATTAATCAAAAGCTCTTACCTTGAGTACATTTTACTCACCAAAAGCTTCTACGTTTACTAGATACGGATATATGTGATTCACAGACTGAGATAATCGTATTTTGCAATATAAGACGTGACATAGTAAATTTGCTTCGCAGGAAAATGGCGTTTTGAAGCGTTGCTATTGCAGAGCGATACAATAAGAGATGAAACGAAAAGACAAACGAGTATGTAAAATGTATGCTGGATTAGTATGTCAGAGTTTTCTAGTAATTCATATTAATGATATTTGAAATCGAAACAAACCTTGTGTACAAGGCAAATGCTTTGTAGTTCTGGATAGTTATTAGAAATACTGTCTTAATAATGGTTATTAACAATGTAATAAGTAGAAGCAAAAAGGGCATTTATACAAAGAGACTGCTACCATGGTTAGATATATGTATTTAGGTATGATTTTCGAATATTAGTGTAATATAGTCAAAGTATGGAAACATAGTTGTGATTATTGCTTTTTAGTGATGTAAAAATTTCTCAGCTTTACGACACACAATCATATTCAGGAAAACCTTGATTGAGGGAAGAAAATTATTATGATTGGATGTGTGGTATATAAATGTGGAAGAAAACGGAAGACATTAGCGAAAAATAACATAAACTATGCTGTCTATCAATAATTCGACTGATCTGGGGTCGAACCGGTAATCTTTTCCACCAACTCTTTATTGAAAATATTATACTCTGTCTAACACTAGTGTCTGTGCTGTGTATATGAGCACAGAAATGTCGAATATATTGAAACACGTTCATGCTATTGCGAGGGACTAAACCTTCAATTGGTTTGGTCTCATAATAGTCTAACTACTCAGGCAGCTTGACTACCTCATACAGGCTACCACTCATCCACTTCATCGTTCGTAATATAAAATTGGAATAATATTAATTATAAATACACTCAAGAAATAACGTTGTATGTGAATTTAATGTGTGTATTAGATAAGAAAAATGGTGAATACATAGCATAAGAGCATTTTCTATATGTGTTATTTAATTTTAGTTCTGTTTATCTTCCTTCGGTTTCTATTTTAACTGATAGGAGTTCGTGTTTATTAAGGTATTTTTTGTATATATAAAATAAAAATGTGGAAATCAGTCAAAAATATTTTTGCCATAGTCCATATTGCGCTGCTCTCATTACTAATTATTTTATTTGCACAATTGCTCTTAACTATTAATGTATACAAATAGAATAGTTTCCTTAATTTACAAACAATCTTAGTGATTAGATCACTCTCCAATATAATGGTGCCGTTAAGTTTATCAATACTAACTATTGCATCTGGATTTATATTCACTTTCTTCTTTTTTTTTAAAAAAAAAAAACTTGATCTTGGGATGTCATCAAAGTTATATTTTGAATGTAAATGTTCACATTTATGCAGAACCGTTTCCCGGTGAGTTCATTTGGTTCTGATCCCATGATGAGCTTCATATCCACGTCCCATATAGCCTAGGTATTAAATAGGACGCTAAGTTCTTCAACCAATCGCTTATTAACCCAATTAATTTGCAGATTAGTAACTTGTATAATTTTAATATTGAAGAACACTTAATTGAAATCAAGTTAAAATTATACATACTCGTACAGTACAATATAAGAAAGGTAGCTCTTCACTTTCATCAATATCGTTCTTAGTGTTTTTTTTTATGTATTACTTTATCACGAAATGCAACGTCAATAGAGAATAAGATAAGAAGTATTAACTAAAGTAAATATGTTAAATTATTACGGAAAAGGATCTGAGACGTATGTGCTATCATACAGATGCTGATATATATTATCATAACACATGCATTTTTCACTGCTAATACCACTTTCAATGGAAATATAATTTTCCATTGCATTGGCATACTAGTGATACCTCTATAAACTGCTTGTATGGAGAGCAGAGAATAAGACAAATATATAACGCTCATGCTACGAACAGAAAATGCCCAAAGTTAAGTACTTTCTAAGTTGTGTTTTGTACTTATTTTAGAATTTAAAAAAGGAAACTTCCTTTTTATTTCCTATGACAGTAGTTTTAAATATAATCATGAGACTTTAAGAAAAATACCTCAAAATTAGGTTTCTTAGGTATCGTGTAATCCAACATTAAACGTCTCCATGCATTTCTATTTGCATATTTTATGATAATTTACAGGGTGTGATTGAAAAGTACCGGAACTTTTCCCGCCGCGCGGCTCCCTGGCGTTCGAAAAATGTGAGGGGTGGGGGAAAATGTGCGCAGGATCTTCCTCTTTCAAGCGGAACTTAGCCCAGTGCGCTGCGAGCAGCGGTTGAGAAAGCATCCGCGCGAACGTCGTTTTGGTCGTCGGTCACGTTTTTTGAGCGCCGAAAATGGAGTCAAAGATTGACCAACGCTACGCCATCAAGTTTAGTGTCAAACTAAAAAAAACGTTCACCGAGACCCAGGACCTGCTCAAGGAAGCCTTTGGGGAAGATGCGATGTCCCGTACTCGGGTCTTTCAGTGGCACAAGGCCTTCAGGGAAGGCCGGGAGGACGCCGATGACGAACCACGCTCTGGGAGGCCGTCGGCGTCGAAAACCGATGAAAACATCAACCGAGTTTGCGAATACCTGAACATGGACCGTCGGACAACCCTCCGGGAGATCAGCGAAGAACTTAATTTGACATACTATGCAGTGAAAAAAATTGTGACTGAAGAATTGAACATGCGGAATGTGTGCGCCAAACTGGTCCCCAAGGTGTTAACCGAGGAGCAAAAAGAACTGCGAGTGAAAATGAGTCGTGAAGTCCTACCTGGCCAAGCATGGCATCTCAGTGCTTCCCCACCCGCCTTATAGTCCAGACTTGTCTCCTCCAGACTTTTTTTTGTTCCCTCGCATCAAAGGGAAGATGATGGGAAAGCGTTTCGCGTCGGTTGATGCGATACAAAAGAGTGTAACCGCGGAGCTTACAGCCATTCCGAAAAACGACTACAAAAATTGTTTTGAACACTGGAAAGACCGCTACCGGCTTTGTATTGACGCAAAAGGAATGTATTTTGAAGAATTTTAACAGTTTTTGTAAAAAAGTTCAATAAACCTGTTGTTCTAAAAAAAAGTTCCGGTACTTTTCAATCACACCCTGTAATGATTCTCAATCCAAAGAAAACTATATTCAACATATCTGTCCACAAAGTAAACTGAAAAATGATATCAACGGTTAGACACTTATTTTTAATTTATATTCCAAATTTTATACTATTCTTTAAAGGAATTCCATAAGCTACAGAGCTATATACTTATAAGCTCTAGAATAGTTCTACTCTATTCGGCATCCTCAAGTTCGTAAAAAAAATATTTAGAAATATATTCAAGTTTGGGCACTTTTACCATTGTCATACGTGGTACTTCAAAGTGCCAATTTTACGCATTGTTTGCCTAACCCATTGATGAATATAAATACAATATATTCATTATATTTTAGTATAGTGTATAGTACTGTAATTAGTATAAAAAGTGTAATTATATATGTACCCACGCTCGAGGACTTTTATCATTGGGATAAGAGATAATTTGATAGATCTCAAGTTGGAAGTTATTTGCTAGTAATTCTATAGATGGATGGGTCCAAATATATTTTCATTCTCATTTACTATACCTAGGTTCATAGGAGCTTAGTCAAGAGCTTGGACACTCTTACCATTGGCATTGCCACTTGCGGTATTTAAATATCCAACTTTATGTCATTCTTCTCATGATTCCATAGGTAAATCATTTTGGAAAGTTTCATTTAATTCAGTATTTTTAAAATTCTCATTAATAAAACTAGAAGTATATACAAGCGTCTGGATCTTTATCATTGTAATTAAGAGGTACTTGAAAAATCTCAACTTTGAAGTAATTTTCTTGATCATCTTATGGTTTCGGTAAGCTCGAAACTAGCTTTATTGTATTCACCTCAAACTTGCATGAAGAAAAGACTTATTAGGAATTTATATATTTGGTCTAGGAATTAATTCGTGCGGTTGGTACGCACACATTGAAGCTGTAGTACAAACACAAAATACATAAATACCTTAAGAAAAATATTGTCCATCGCTAGCCACCACTTTCGCCCATCTGTCAGGCAATGTACGGATTCCGTGGCGAAAGAAGTCCTCATCCTTGGAAGCGATCCAGTCAGAGACCCATGTTTCGATATCTTCTGAAGAAGTAAACCGCTGTCCAATCAAATCGTTGTTCATGCAATCGAACAAGTAGTAGTCCGAAGGAGCAACGTCTGGTGAATACGGCGGGTGGGGTAAAACTTCCCATCCGACATTTTTTAAATAGGTTTTGACCGGTTTTGCGACATGTGGGTGAGCGTTATCATGTTGAACAATAAGTTTATCATGTCTGTTCTCCCATTCTGGTCGTGTTCTGGCCAGAGCTTGCTTCAAACGCATTAATTGTCGTCGATAACGTTCTCCATTCATAGTTTCACCCGGTTGCAGCAGCTCATAGTACACCACACCTTTCATATCCCACCATATGCACAGCATAACCTTTGCACTGTGAATATCTCGTTTTGGTTGTGATGGACCTGGTTCACCTGGTTTCACCCAGGCCTTTTTTCGTTTAGGGTTCTCGTAATGGATCCACTTCTCATCACCCGTAATAATTCGATGCAGAAACCCCTTTCTGCTCTGTCGTTGAAGCAGCAATTCGCAAATGGTTTTTCGTCTTTCAACGTCTCTGTCTTTCAATTCATGTGGAACCCAATGTGACATCTTTTGAATCATTCCCATGGCTTTCAAGCGTTTGGAGACTGTTGTTTGATCAACGCCTAATGCTGCTGCAAGTTGTTCCTGCGTTTGACACGAATCCTGCTCGAGCAATGCTGTCAATTCTTCGTCTTGAAATTTTTTTGGCTGTCCAGCTCGCTCTTGGTCTGCCAAGCCGAAATCACCACTTCTAAACCGTGCAAACCACTTCTGACACGTTCGCTCAGCTAGAGCATGGTTACCATACACTTCCACCAAAATACGATGACTTTCAGTCGCACTTTTCTGCATGTTAAAGTAATGCAGCAGGACACCCCGCAAAAACACTTTATCAGGCACAAATTGCGCCATGTTCACTTAACTACAAACTGGTGTTGTTGACGCTTTAATCCACTGCCCTATACTACGAACGATACGCGATGACAGGGGTTTGCAACACAAGTGTGGATACACGGAACTGTGGGACGCTCCGTTCGTTGCGCCATCTCTTGTCCACCCGCACGAATTAATTCCTAGACCAAATATTAGTAAGCTCATATTATTAGTGACATGATCACTAGTTCTTTGATACCAATAACACTATATTTCTCCTATAGCTGGTGGAAGATAGTTTGTGATGGTTCTAAGGAATTTTGGACAAAGAGTGCGGCCAACAAAGCATTAGGCTGGAGCCTCGATTTAATATCCTAATGAGTTTGCCCGAACTTGAGTACAAGAGATAACTTGGGATGCGTAAAATAATCCTGTGAATGAACCAGAATGGTCAGATACACTGTTTCTGTGATATCGCTTTCCAAAGGTGAGACATGCCACGAGATGGCGCCAGTATCAAGCGCAGCTGCGAAATCGCCTATCCACGCCCCGATGGTATTTGTATAAAGTGTTAACTAACACGTGGTCACAGACATAACTCCGTATCGTATTAAACTCAGGAATCAAGGTCGTTAATCGTTTCTACCTTTTTTCTCTCAACTGATTGTATCCGTGTTTGGTGCTTATAGTTGCTACAAAGAAACACGATTACACTGCACTCGTTTTTTATGGCTTTATTGTGCTCATTTGAGGAAACATATGCCGTTGATTGTATTGGATACAAAACGCGAAAACATAATTACTCTGGTAAGGTTTATTGGGCGTCACTCTGCCTTGATGCTAGCGCCATCTTGTAGCATCCTACACCTTTGGAACGCAATCTCTCAGGAATGGGTCGTCTGACCTCTCTGTTTTCCTAAAAGCATCGGAAGCTATTGAAGGCAATTACGTTCGGGCAAATTAATGGGGATATGAAATTGGGGTAAACTTGGCCGCGCTCATTGTAAATAAACAGAAGAGAAAATAGGACAATCGTGCTAACTTAGCTCATAAAAGACCTGTTCACAGCATCTGGGGTGTGAAGAGATGATAACATTGTTCCGTTGTAAGAAATATTATATTTTAGAGATAAAAAGTAACTACAAAGAGGAACCATATCTTTAATAATATTTCCACAATTCAAACAACAAGAATTGAGTGCAAACACAAAGTCAAACTATCCTAAGAAGTTGTATGTCCTGTGGATTATTTAAGAAGGTGCCACGAATCTGCCAGAATCTTCAGTCAGTTTTTAGTGAGATTGACGGTGAGTGCTCAAAAACGTCTGACACGTAAACTGTTAGAGTTCAAAGCCATACACAGCGCTGCAGCAGAAACCCGAAACATTTGTCACATAAAAAGTAAGATAGTTGTGAACTATAGTACAACAATTCATTGGTTACAGATATTTTACGCAGGTTGTTCAACTACTGAGGAAGAGCCAAGGTCCGGCCAGCCCAAAGTAACAGATTTTAGAATACACACGATGCTTCATGGAGGAAAGTTAATCTACCGATACATCTGCATTGTCAAACAAACTCGGCATGTTCCAGTCCAATGTGAAGCGTCACCTTCACGAACTCCGAATAATCATAGAAATATGACACATTGTGACATTCCAGCTTATGCCCAGGAAAAAGAGAGAGAGAGGATGCCTACCAACAACTGCTGCAAAATTCAAGTGATGTGATTTTCCTGAAACGGATTGTCACATATGACAAACAGTTAATATTTTTTTCGAATGTTTAAAAACTGGTTGAGTAAGAACCAATCCTCCAACAGATGCGTTTTGAACATACGTCATTGTCTGTCTATGGTGGAAATACGAAGGGGTTGTTTATGTACTTGAATTTCTTAGCCGCTGTACTATTGCTGTCGATCTCTATTCCGTAAAAGTTGAAGTAGATGTACGTATGCTGTACTTTGTCAGAAATACCTAGTATTGCTGAACTGAGAGTGTGCTTTGCTGCTGCAGGATAACACGAAACTGTACTCAGTTCCAAAACACAACACGATCTTCAGATATTTCACAACGTTGAACTTACGCCACATCTGAGATATAGTCCTAACTTCCCACTCACCATCTTCTCCGGTTCATAACTTAGATCTTGAAATTGTGTTGCTTTACCAATCAGCAGTAGTTGTGAACAGCGGGGACTTACTTCATTGTTTTAAAGACAATACATGATATCTATGTTGCATCGACGAACTCTCAGAAAAGTGTCTGCATCCCGTCCAACATGAGGGATTATTCTTTAAATATTAATCTGTCAAATTTTACTACAATAAACACAGGTTTAATATTGCCTACAAGAACAATGCAAGACTTATAATTGGTTATTGCAAAAACCATTTTATACTCATTTAAAGCAACGAGAAAAGTATTGGACATTATTAGTACCCCAATCATCATGTTCATCTCAGAAGAACGTGGTTTGTGGAGAAATGTGTATAAACAACTGCTGAGGAGGACGTTCTTTTGTGTCAGTAAGCAAAATAATTCGCACCAATACACATTTTTGTTTTGTTGTTTAAAACTAAAGAATAAACGATACAGAATGTATTAATTGTTTTATACAACAATCAGTAAATTAGAAAGTTTTATTGTTTTTCTTTCAAGCAAAAAGAATAATTTACATCGGGGAATGACTTGCCTTAAGAGCTCCCTCTGCAAGCAAGCTAAATTAACTAAGTATTCAAAACTATAAAGTAGCAAAAACTAGACGTAACACATATAGGATTGTATTATATTACTTCTGTAAAATAATAAGAATGCATTCAACTATTTATATATTTCAATATTTGCGTGGAATAGAAGAGGGAACTTTTTCCTTCTTTCGGCGAAACTTTTACCTACCTGTAGAAATTCTAGATTAATAAAATGCATGTTATTAATAGTGCACAACATAGTACCTGAGAGCGCCGGTACATTCAACACCGTGGTAGCAGTTCTGTGTGGTCATCGGGTCATTACATTCTGTGGATTCTTTTTTTGTTAGGTGGTAATACAGCTTTAACAGACAGACTTTGAATTATTCACAAGTTATAAGTTGTCGTGTTCCGATGGAGGTGGGCACAGAAACCGGTTTGTTGCCGAAACCGCGTTAGTTATCGGTTTTGACCGAAACTGCATATCATTTTCATTTTTCTTCAACACCGGTTCTGTTTTCTTCAAAACCGTTTCAGGGTTTCTCCAAAACTGGTTCAGTTTTTCGTCTAAACTGATTTCAGTTTTTCCAAAACTGGTTCTATGTGTTTCAAACTTAATCAGCAAATCTTGGAAAAACGCCTAAGTAAGTGTCTTCTTTCTGTTTTCTAAGAAACAAGGATTTGTGAATACGTTCTTTATACTCTCAGATACAGCTATAAGGATTTTACAGCATAGTAACATGGGTCGAGAACACATATGAAAGAAGCTCAAAAAGAAGTGTAAGTTCTCATAAAAAGGAAGTGCAAACCGAAAACGATATAGTTAAGAACCAACATGTTTAAAAGCAAAACCGCTTTCTTGTAGACGGATCCGGCTATCGGAGAAGAACGAAACATTACTATGGTGAGAAACTGAACCGATTTTTTTTAGAAAACTGAAACCGATTTCGGTGAAGAAACGAACGAGTTTTGGAGAAAACTGGAATCAGTTACGGTGAAAATACCGAACCGGTAGAAAACCGAGCAGGTTTTGCAGAAACCAGAATTGAGGCATTTGGGAATTCGGGTTTTCTAGAAACCGTTTTCCGGCTTCTATAAAATACTGTTTTTCCCATCCCTACTTTGAATGCTATTTTTGTTGTTTCTCAATTGAATAGAATAATACTAGATATAGATGTGGGATTCAAGTAAATTTATATTAATGTTTTTCTAATTTTTGATTTTGTTTGAAGACGATAGTTATCCAAATAGGTCTGAATGCAGGCTGAGTGAAAAAAAATGTTTATATATAGCCGTTCATAGGAAGTAAGTTGTAAAACATGCTCCTAGTATTATATTCTTACTATAAGTATACTTCCTCCATATTGCCTGTATTCTTATATATATATATATATATATATATATATATATATATATATATATATATATATATATATATATATATATATATATATATATATGTGTGTGTGTGTGTGTGTGTGTGTACGAAATGTAAATTTAAAAATAAATTTACTTGCCGTAAGAATACATGTGTCTCATTTGTCAATATTTTTTCAATGAAGAAAAACCCTTTAGAAGTATCTAAGATTCATTCTTTTTTATAAGTTTCGAACTTATGTATGATTATGAGCTTCATTGTAATTTCTGTTTACTACTATTCAACCTTAATTATACATCGAGTAAGATATTGTTAAATAAGAATTAGTACTACAAGACAGGTACTAAATAATTGGAGTGATTTCAGTTGCTGTATACTGGGAAATTGTTGGAAAGTAGTGGGATTATAGTTTCAAGCCTTATATATTACAATTACTTGTATATTACAATGTAATTTATGTAATCGGTGAGACAGTCTGGTTTTGGATAACAGCAGTATTCTGGACACGGCATTCTTTTCCTTAAATATCACGTGATAATCCTTCTTCCTCTACATAGAAAAAGTTGGATGCCAGCCAGGATGGTTTCTGTGTGCCAATGGACAGTGCAGAAGCGAGCATTACGTATGTGATGGACGTGGAGATTGTAGAGACAGGAGTGATGAGAATGCAGAAATGTGTGGTAAGTGTATATTTTCTACACAAAAAATTAGTTTATTTGCAACAGCGTTATTTCACACTTTTCTATCAGAGTTTGAAATGCTTTTTATATCGTAAGTTATTGAGTACGTCATTATATACATATATAGAGAATTTCATTGTACTTGGAAATTACCTAAATAATATTTAGTATGATCAAATTTATAAATCTTATGTACGCCTTCAATTTCTACTCACCGTAACATAAACTTGTTTACATAGACTCATAAATGAAACACTGCACATTTTGAAAGTAAGTGAAAATTTATAAGAAAAGATTAATGATTTCGAAGAACCTAAATTGAAAACTTTCTAAATGTCTGTAGTGGTGTAACGTTAGTTGTGCACCTTTATGTAATAAAACGAACATAAATAATTTTTAATGAGTAACTGCATTACCAATAGTTTAATCTAACTTTCAGACGACTTAGTTCACATTTCATATTCATATTTCGACTTAGACAGAAATAGTGCTATTTCACTACGGACCAAAACAGGTAACAACTTTGTTTGTGGTTTATTGTACAATACAAAATGATTACACAAGAACGCCGAGTGATTTTAAGAGCAAGTCAGTTATGTTTTAATTTCCACATTTTTGTTACGTACTAACTCAACGGAAGAAATCTCTTCTTACTACAAATCTTAATAGAACTAAGAATATTTCCTCTATCAAGCGTTCGGTTTGCAAGGAAGAAACCTTGTACGGATATTTAAAACTAACAATCATGAAATGTTATACGTTTGACCTACTTCAGCAACTAGTACATTTTAGACTTCCAAACTATGCTATGAAAAGTGTCTTAAGTCTTATAGAACTGCTTTAGCTGTCCATCCATCCGGCCGTTTGTCCGTCCTTCCGTCTGTAGGCAAGTGTCAGAGCATAAACTGCAAGAGATATTTTAAAATAGATTTTGCAATCCATTCAGCATTTACAGACATGAGTATCTACAACACTTTACCGAAACCGAAAGTCATTCAACCGGTTTAAACGTTTATCAGCATAGATAGGGGGATCGGTAAAAGATAGCTTGAATCAATTTTTCATAAACGATTGAACTTTTCCAGACAACATATCGTGACTATCTACCGAAATCTAAATTTCTTCAAATTTTCTATTACTTCCGGTTTCAATGCTGATTTGAATAAAGCAGAAACTGTGAGCGGTGCATGAATTAAGCGTCGTAAAATTACGTCCCATCTCCTTCGTTAACCGTTTATTCACATTGACAGTGGTTCGACAGATACCGAGATGCGGTTTCATACAAACTATTCAGCATTTAAGGACAACATATCATGACTATCCATAATATTCTACCAAAACTGTTAGTAGACGAAATGTTACTTCCGGTTGTAATACCAGTGTCAACGTTTATCCTCATAGAACAAAAGCGGTAACGTAGTGAGAAGTAATATTAGCAAACGATCCACTTACTCAATACAATATACTATATGTATTTGCAACACTGTATCAAAACAAGAAATAGCGCTAATGTACTGATACATCCGATTTCAATATTGAAATTTGCAGAGTAAAGACGGTAATATGCGTATTCTGCAATCGATTCAGCGTTTATAGAACAGATTGAAACCTTATTCCATTAGAAGTGATTCAAATTAACAATTCTGTTTTCAATGTTACTCGCTATAGAACGAAAAAAGTAACAGAAAGCAAGAACATTTTCTGCAAACTTTTCAGCGTTTCAAGGCAACACTATTGCTAACCACAATATTCTGCAGAAAAACAGAAGTGTTCAAATTTGCTATTATTACTGATTCCAACATTGATTTCCAAAGAGTAAAAAACGAAAACACTGTCAAGATAGGTGTTTTGCAATCAATTTAGCTTTCGAAGAATAGGTTTCGTCTTTCTGTTAACCCTTTATTCAAACCGGAAGTGGTTGAATTAGTAATTCCAGGTTCCAATATTTAGTGAAACAAAACAACAACAGATAATAAGCAACTTATGGGAATAAGTTGTTTCTTTGTAATTCATCCAGTGTCGCAGTACAAGTTGCTATGACTATCAACAACACTCTATGGAAACAGGAAGTGGTTCAAATGCTCTATTACTTTCGATTTCAATCCTGGTTTTTTGCACAGCAAAGCATCAAATGCTATCAACATGCAGTATTGTAATCGATTCAGAATCCCAAGAATAGTTCAATTTCTTTTGTTGACACTCTATTCAGACCAAAAGTTGTTCAAATTACCAATTCTGGTTTCAAGGTATATTTCAACAGAATGAAATTAAACATATAGTAGGAATATCTTTAAACAGTTCAGCGTCTCGAGGCAACGTATCATGACTATCAAGAACACTAAGCAAGGATTGCAAGTGGCTGAAATTTACTATTACTTCCGGTTTGAATATCGATTTCAACTTATATCGCCATTAACAAGAAAACAGTAATAAATAGCGAGAAGCGATTTTGTAAACAGTTCAGCATCCCAAGGCAACATATGCCTATTCAAAGTACTTTATCGAGAATCAGAGTGGTTTAAATTTTATTATTACTTCCGGTTTAAATATTCATTTGTGTAGGGTAAAAACGTTATATGCTCTTACGATGTGATTCTGTGGAAACGATTCAGTGTCTCAAGGCAACATATCATTGTTATCCGCAACCGTCATCCAGAAACGGAAGTAGCTCAAATACACTATTACTTCAAGGTTTCGAAACTCATTTCCGTAGGCCAAAAGTGTTATATGACCTCAAGATGCATTTTCCAAGAAACAGTTCAGCGTCTCAAGACAACATAATTATTTACAACACTCTACCTAAAGAGGAAGTGGTTCAAAGGATTCAATACTTATTTGTATTGAGCATAAACAATAAGGGAAATTTTGGTGTATTTGTTGCAATCGATTCCGTTTGCCCACAATCCATCATTTCAGTTAATTTTCTGCTGAACCGTTAAATGATTCAAATTAATCATGTCCGGTTTCAAAATTGATTACCATAGAACGTAATTGATTACCATACACTAGATAGTGATTAATGGTTTTATTCAATCGATTTAGGACCTGAAAAGAACATGTCACCTCAAAACATGGCACTATATTAAAATCACAACTAATTGAAATTTACTACTAGATCCTGTTTTAATTTCTTGTTAGTATTTTCTATAGAATAAAAGCTGTAAGAGGAATCGAGATGTTGGTTTCTATAATCGATTTAGATTGCGAACAATATTTCCATCTTTTCTGTTCACCCTTTGTTCAAACCATTACTGGCTCAGATATTTATCACCGTAGAAAATAAATGGTAATAGAAAGCAAAAAAAAAAAAAAAAAAGTTTCATACAAAGATTATACAAAGATTGAATCATATATTTATCATCACAACTCACAACACTTTATTAGAAGTGGTTGAATTTGTCAATATTCTAATTTCGGACTTTCATAGAACAAAACCTGCAAAAATAAGCAAATAAATCAAGAAGATTTTTTTGCAACCCATTCAGTACCCCAAGACTACATTCTATTTCCTTCTTTAAGCCTATATTGGTACTGCAAGTGGTTCAAGTTAGCAGTGTTTTGTTTCACGTTTTATCGCCATAGTACAAAAACAGTAAGGTACACCGAATAATGGTTTTCTGATATGTATTCAGCGCCTCAACAACACCTTGTGCCCGCGATTTTATTACTCTATTGCAAACAGTACTTATAAATATACTAGTTCATTTCTCAGTATTGAATTTGCATAGTTCGAAATTCTTAGTCTCAAACTTTGAAACGATAACTTACTTGATTTTACATCTAATACGGGAAAGTGTCTAAATTTTCATAATGAAGGTAAATGATGAACTTTTTTGACGTGTTCCACTGAATATTGGTTGAGTACTGGTTTACACTAATTTTTAATTTTTACCCTTGTGCATTTGGAATCATAATAAAACCTGAACCAAAGTTTATAATTTCTAAACAGAATAATTTAATTTTTCTTCATTAGTGGGTTGTATTCTGTAATCCTGTGTACATTTCTTGTTAAAATTGAACTAACACTTGATTTCAATTCTTTCGGTCATGTTTTGAAATTCTGACATGGTTGCTATTTTTTTCCGAATCCAATATGGCGGCTATCAAAGGTGGCCACCTTCGTGAATGCACAGCGCTGTCTTTGAAAGCCTACATCTCCCAAACTAATTGACCAATCTTCATGCAACAAACACCAAACGACGTAAAAAAATAATAAATTTGCAAACATTGACAAGAATCATTACTTATCAATGCAATTAATAGCGTGAGAAGTAATTTTATTTCAAATTTTGCACATTTTATGGTGTGTTTTTATTATATATATATATATATATATATATATATATATATATATATATATATATATATATATATATATATATATATTTAAAAAATAACAAGTAAACGGCAAATAATTGAGAACAAAGTTGTGTACCGTTTAAAAGAGTAAAAAATTGTCTTTAAATTTTCATGTATATCATTCAGTTTGGTTAAGAAACAACGTAATTATAACAAAATATTTCCTTTTCTTGCTTGATTTTCCCACATGAATAGAGGGGGCTAAGAGTAATAAAATAACCAAAGAGCCAGTTTGCTGAAATCTTTCTAGTTCGATGTGTTGATATTATGATACGATGAAAGAGGAATTGAAGTGGTCCGAGTCTGATAGGTTATCCGAATCCAATATGGCGGCCATCAAAATGGCAGCCATAGCGCAATCATTATTCTCACTTACACCCTGTAAGCAGCTATTATATTGATCCATGAGTGATATTTCTGACGAGTGAAAATTGGTACCCTAGTTATTGCTTTTACCTTTGACAGCCGAATTCAGAACATGCAAGCACATGTAAATAAATTATCCTCTATTCCTATGTTCTGCTCATGTTTTCTTTTGGTATTATTTCTATCATATTAAATATTGTAAAACACAATTATATTTGCTTTAACAGACTTCATAATAATAATTCAATATCTTTAATAAAACTTAAGAAGAACACTTAAAGGGCGGTGAAAATAGTTTGTTCAGACAATACAAACATTTGAAAAATTGTCCTTCAGCAACACTGATGCTGCTTCTGCGCAATCCTCCCACACAATGTTTGCCTGCTTCTGAAGACATATTTCGGAAGTAATCGATGGTCTTTTTACTGTTGTTAAAGAATGCTGTTAAATGTCGTTTAGTGCTGGTATGTGAAAGAAAATAGCTAACAGATGCATTAGTAATGTTTGTGGAAGCATCCACAAGGAACTCGATTGATGTACTCCCATGCGCAAAAAAAAATTGCGCGTATACTGTAACTCACGATTTTTCGCAATTATTTCATTTTCCATATGTTTATGGGTAAAATTTAGTTATTAGTAAGTGGAGATAATAGAAAGCAATCCATCTAAGGAGATATTTCCAAAAAATATAATAAAATAATAAAAATATAAGCAAAAAACAAAATTATGTTCGGTTTTGTGTATACTGGCAATAATGTTTTCGAGGGAATTTTTGGAGTAGCACAGCACGATTGCAGAGGGAATAAGAAGATTAGTAGGAGAAGACCTGAACCAAGGAATGGAAATTGGAGTAAAATATTGCATTTATTGGCTTAAATCTAGGGTGTAAATTGTCTGTCAAATATAAATTAGCTTCTGTAAGCAAGATGTTATGCGAAAATATATAAACAAAGAGAAAAACTGTTGTCTTAAGTTTGGAAGTGACATGCTCTATAGCCATGAGCATTTATTTCTTAAGAAAAAGATAAGCAACAAGAGAAAATCTGTGTGGTCAAGTGGGTAGTATGACGGACTAGTAATTCTTATACTGTTTTGACACCAGATCGAATCCCATCCGGTCCTGTTCAATTTTTTTTCTTTACAAAACATTGTAGAAAGTGTATAATTTTTATGTTGATAAAACTGAAACAATACAATTAGGAAATAACTTTTTGTTTCCTCTGATGACGTATTTATTTAGAATTAGTGTACTATTAGTAATACCGATTGCTTTCAGTTTATGGTGTTGTATAGCTTCCTTTATCATCCTCTTTTCTTGAAAAAAAATATCTCCAATAAAGTATGAAAAATATATATAGTCAGAATCAGACATCTTAGTATCAAACGTGATTTATCGTGATGAAATGAATAAGTTTCCCGTTATTAAAAAAGAAAACTATAGAAAATCATTGAATTTGGTCTTAAGGTTTTTATTGTGCTATATGTATTCTTTATAAGACTATACTTTATAAGGCAAGATGACCGATCATACCCTCAAACTTAGCTAGTGAGTGAAAGATGTTTTCGGCACAAATATTTTACAGGTTTAGGTGCATGAAACACCAATACGCCATGGTCTTGACCTTCTTTATTTCACATTATTATCCGACATATCATAGCAGGTAAAAAGCAGCATCAATCGGCAAGAAGAACTGCAAGTTGTGGTCTTAGTCTGTTTTTGATGCTCCGGACTCGATCGCCTAGCACGCTCGTCTATACCTTGACTCATACGTCTATCATTCAGTGCAGGCACATATCCAGCTTTTCTTTTCGGAGGGGACCCGACACGAATCCTCGTAAGCACGTAATTCTAATGTTTCAAAAATATCAATAATAATAATAATAATAATAATAATAATAATAATAATAATAATAATAATAATAATAATAATAATAATAATAATAATAATAATAATAATAATGCAACAGTTCTGTATTTCTCTTAAACGTTTCTTACTTGTCATTTATGAACCGGTCAAACTTAATTCTAACTCACACGAAATCAAAAAATATTTTCTAGAGACATGTAAGGAAAACTGTCTGCTACGTATATCACATAACAAAAATAGCAAATGGCAATGAGTGTATCGTTCTAATACAGTAATGTTATAAACAGACCGGAAACGAAATTGTAATCCCATTTAAAAGTGTTCTTTAATTCCACCTGGTATCAATGGCATTACGGTATATTCTTACAATTAACACTTCCCAAGTGTAACACTCCGATTTTTGAAAGTTGACGCCCGAAAGACAAAAACAAGTGGACCAAAGTGTACGAAATTGTGCACAGATATGGCAGACGTAAAATGAAGGAATACGTGTTTTGTATTTTCCTGAAAAAAACGGTTAGGTGGGACGCAGACCCCTCCAAACCTTTGATCATGAAATGTCAAAAGTGCTAGTAACAATATGTCTGATGTGTGTAAAGGACGAAGAATTCCGATGACACTTTGTGTATGGACAATACGCAAAAACTAAACGAATGCCTGTTTTAGGGGACAAAATCCCCTATCCAAAATGATGAAAGTTGACGCCCGAAAGGCAAGAAGAAGTGAACCGAAATGAATGAAATTGTGCACAGATATTGTAGACGAAAAATGAGGGAGTATGGGTTCCGTATTTTCCTGAAAAAAAAAAACGTTTCGGTGGGACACAGACCCCTCCAAAACAATGTCAGAAGTGCTTAAAGGACATGAAGAATTGGAACGACACATTGTGTAGGGACAATACGCAAAAAAAAGGTTTATTTTCTGCGAAAAATTGGTTTTAGGGGGGCAGAATTCCCCCCCCCCAAATTTTGAAATCGTGCACAGATATTCTAGACGTAAATTGAGGTAATTGTGTTTCGTATTTTCCTGGAATAAAGCGATTGAGTGGGTCTCGGACCTTCAAAGCTGTTGATTAGGAAATATCAAAAGTGCAAATAAGTATGTATACGTCAGAAGTTCCTAAAGAGTATGGAGAATTGCAACGAAACTTCGTATAGGGACAATTTGCAAAACAATAAATGAAATGCATTTTAATTTGTATGGAAAAAACAGTGTTGGGGCCTAGAGCCCCTCCAAAAAAAAGTTAATATTACCGTAAAAGTGCAGGAAGGAGTGGACCGAAGCAAATGAAATTGTGTGTAGATATTGTATAGACTGTATGTAAAATAAGGACTTTCGTGTTTTAAAGATGTCCCTATCGATTTTGGCACATCAACAGCAAACAGGAAATTAATCGGCACGTGTTTTTGTTTATGCGGAAAAACATTGTAAGGGTTAAAGTTGCCTCGTGAAATACTACAAAATACGCTATACTGTTTGTGCTTGTTGTTGATCTGCCAAATTTGAAGAAATCTGATGGAGACACTTGTGAAACACGAGAGGCTTTATTTTTCATATCCAATATCTACAGACAATTT
The DNA here is from genome assembly GCF_964235325.1 of Thermobia domestica. NCBI lineage: Eukaryota > Metazoa > Arthropoda > Insecta > Zygentoma > Lepismatidae > Thermobia > Thermobia domestica. The sequence goes on along the minus strand of NC_137456.1, from coordinate 144,985,740 downwards.
CATTCGCTTCGGTCTAATCCTTCCGACACTCAACGCCTCGGTCCACTCAAAAGGTTTTTTTCTCTTTTCAGGAAAATACGAAGCACGTATTTCCTCATCTTACCTCTACAACATTTGTGAACAATTTCATTCAGTTCGGTACATTTTTTCTTGCCTTTCTTGCGTCAAATTTCAAAATTCATGGGGGGGGGACCTTTTGTCCTCTAAAACCGTTTTTTCGCAGGAAATAAAAAAGCCGAATTTGTTTATTTTTTGCTTATTGTCCTAACACTAAGTTTTGTTCCAATTCTTCATGTAAATTTAGGCACTTCTGACATTCTGTTATTAGCACTTTTGATATTTCATGATCAAAGGTTTGGAGGGATCTGTGCCCCACCTAACCGTTTTTTCCAGGAAAATACAAAACACGTATTCCCTAATTTTATGTCCGCAATATCTGTTCACAATTTCGTTCACTTTGGTCCAGTTGTTTTTGCCTTTCGAGCGTCAACTTTCAAATTTTGGGTGAGGGCTTTTGCCCCCTAAAACCGTTTTTCAGCAAAAAAAATAAATAAATAAATAAATAAATAAATAAATAAAATAAAAAATAAAAAAGCACTTATTTGTTTATTTTATGTATAGTATCTACCTGCCAAATTTTATCAAAATCGGAGTGTTGCACTTGGGAAGTGTTACTTGTTAGAATTATAACAACAACGCATTGTCCACAGTTTGGACACTGACTCAAAGTAATCTGACATTAAAAAAAACCTCAAAAGGGAAAAAGTAGGTTTATTAAAAAGTGCTTGAGGTTTGGTAGGGGACAGCTTCCAGGACCTCACGCTGGATATCACTGAGTCAATGCATTATATTTGTTTCTTGCAAAGATGATAATTAGATGCGTAATGTGTAAAATTATATCATAGTTTGACTTTTTATAGGTCTTTCCTTAACACATCCATATTATCCGGCGTTCTGCCTGCCTGTTTTATGTCGGATAAGCGAAACTCTACTGTATTTTCAGATAGCATATACACAGGAGCTAGAGGTCTGCACGGGCCGGAATTTTTAGAACGGACCCGGCCCGTCCCCTTTAATTTATAATCTATAGGCATTAGCGGATTAAGGGCAGAGCCAATGGAGCCCAGGGCCCCCAGCTCAGGGGGCTCTTTAAAATCCCTCTGTTTAATACTTACGCTCGCGGTATCGCTAGATTTAAGTCTTTGCATCAGCAGCATTTACCTGTTAATAATGAATGCAATTATTTAATTGTTAATAATGAATTTAACTAAACTAATTATTGTAAACTTGGAGCACATTCAAATATTACAGCATAGTTCTCGGTAGTTCCATAAGTAATTTCAGAGACCACGGTATTTCAGTGGTAGAGCGTTCACCTTTGGTGCATGGAGTCCTTGGTTCGATCTATGCTCGCGCCAAGTGAACCTTGTGCTGGACAAACACTGTGTGCGTGGGTTTTCTCGAGGTTCTCCTGTTTTATCCCACTTTTTTCATTCCACCATTTCATTCATTTCTTATCATCACTGTCTCTTTTAGCCTATCCGGCATAATCGTGGGACGTAAAACTTAAAAATTTCATTTCAAATAATTTCAATCCAAAAACAGTTGCAGGAAGTACCGGTATGTAATTTCGAATAAAACAAACTACTATATACAATTCTGAGTATATTATTCTTTTATGAAATTCTCGCGAACCTTATTTCTAAATTGAAGGGTAAGAAGACTAAATTCATTCTCTTATTATTATAGATCCATTTCAATTGAAGCAGTTGGAATAGTTGAAAAAAAAAAAAAACATACCCTATATTCCAATGTGCCACAATCGGTATAACGCGCCACACTGGTGTGTCCAGCAAAGTGAACAGTGTGACGCAAACTTTTTCCTATTATTTGCAAGAATATTTGTCGAATTCCTGTTATTTATTATTATTATTATTATTATTATTATTATTATTATTAACGATTTTTTCATGGATCATCTGTCTGTATACGGTTAAGCAACCACAAGTATCACATTGAAGGAATGAGTGTAATTATTTACTTTAATAGTAATACAAAAGTCTATTTGCTTGTATATTCTACCGGTAATAACTGCATCCGTCTAGAAAGCTAGGACTAACAACAAAGGGATACCAAGTTGTGACCACACACCGCCCCAAATCGTGGGTGCCACAAGTTCTCTTCTACGCCTTAGAACAATAAGGGCTGTAGCGTTCAGGGAGAGAGAGAAACAACTTAATTCCATTGCAGTTATATGCTTATTAAATGTTAACTTATATTTATAAATTGTGTAAGTGATCGTATCGTTTTCTGTTTATTATTATTATTATTATTATTATTAATAATAATAATAATAATAATAATAATAATAATAATAATAATAATAATAATAATAATAATAATAATAATAATTATTATTATTATTATACATTTCTTAATACGTTGATTGCCATGTGTATGGAATTCCATACACAGGGCTGTCCTGTACAGTAGAGCGTGATTATTTTCCATACGCAAACAATGTAGATATTCCAAGTTTGTTGTGTTCGTTCTATAGGTGTGTATGTAATTAGATACATATGGCGTAGAAATCAAAATTTAATGTCCATGCCACGTATATGCAAAACCATACACAAAGACATTTATGAACAAAGACATTGAGTTTGAGTTTAACGTCTCGTTCAGCAACGAAGCTATATGACACGTCGGCCTACTGATTAACGTGGACTCCGAACCACGTGAGCTCTCGCCAGGAATCGAAGCCGGGTCTTCCAGGCCAAAGGCGCGTACGCTAACCACTAAAGAGCTTATGACTGAGACATTTATGAGCTAAAACAAAGGCGAAAACAAAGATGTGTGATGTGATTTTGAGTTTATCGTCCCTTTCAGCAGCGAGGCTATATGAGACGTGGACCTACTGATTAACGTGAAATCCGAACCACATGAGCTCCCGCCGGACGAAAACAAAGACCTTTGGAATTGACAATTGTTTGGACATTCCAGTCGAACCTACCTAATATTAACAACGTTTCTACGATAATTTCGTAACTTGTATTATTTCTTTTGTTGATTAGCTTGGTTAGGCTTATTTAAACACTTTCTTCTTTGCACCGACGTGTCACATCTCTTGGATGAAGATACACTAGCTCTCACTGGAAATCTAATCCAGAACCAATGCACTTGAACCATTTGACCACAACAAGTCACATTTAAAAAGAAGTTTCGATTTTGTTCGGAAAATTGTGATTAGGTGTAACATTTAAAAATATATTTAAGAAAGGGTACGGAGTAAACGCACTGTACTTTCTCGCTCGAATTTTTTTTACACTGACTTACGTTAGGCTGCAACTGTTATTGAAACATTTATTTGGGAAATTGCGAATAAAATAATGTTTTGGAAAACTTTGCTAGAAGAAACTTCAGGCCCAAAAGTAAAGTACCCATTGGTCATATTTCCGTTAGAAATAACTTGATCCATATATTAGAATTATAAAGGATATAATTGTATGTGAACTATAAGCAAAAGCGTCTGAGTAATTTCTGAGAAAATTATGCAAAAAGTCATCCCCAAGAATAAATTATCCCTTGTGGATCTTTTCAGTACAAACGAGCTATGCTATATTGTTAGTGTTTTCATAAAACATTTATTTATGAAATACGAACACAATCGCCTGAGTCGTTCTTGAGAAAATCGCAGGGTAAAACTTACTGACAAAAGTAATATACCATTTCTAGATTTTCCGGATGAGGGAATTATACCATATAGCTAGGTTATTTATGTAACACGTATTTATAAAATATGAACAACAAACATCTCCTGGGTTGTTTTTAGGAAGGTCATCGGGAAAAGCTTACCCCCAAAGGTAAACTCTTCTATCTGTACTTTTGACAGTATATCGAGTAATTTTTAAGCAAATCGTCGGGAAAAAATTCACTGTCAAAGTATCTCTTTTGGATTTTTCTTTTCGGAACAAGCGAGTTATACCATATTGTAAGATTATTACAGAAAATATTTTTACTGAAATTAGAACAAATTTGTCTCAGTTATTACTGAGACAATTGTCCAAAAAAAATCAACCCTTGAGAAAACCACTTCTTCTGTATGTTATCGGAATAAACTATTTATGCTCTATGTTAGTTTATTAATGAAATATTTCTTTACGAAATATGAACAAAATTACCTGAGGCGTTAATGGGAAAACCATCGGGGGAAAGCTCACCCTAAGATTAAGCTACTCCTTCGAACGAGTTGTCATATTGTTAGGTAATTAATGATACGTTTATTTATGAAATGTGGTTGAGAAAATTGTGCAAAAAGAACGCATACCATACAGTAAATTACACCATATATATTTTTTCAGAAAAATTATTCATATGTGGTGGAGATTTGTTAATAAAATATATATTTATCAAAAGTAAATATAATCGTCACAGCTTTTTTTTATTTGAGAAAATTGAATTATTTTAAATTTAAATCCTTCAGTAAATTACCTTTGCTTTTCGGTGTCGAAGGACATAAAATTCGAAAGATATTATGTTATTAAAACGTTATGTCTAGAATTCGGTGCAGATACGTTGAACAGTATGGCCTCTATTTGAGTGCGTGTAAAAGCGTGATGAACCGAGAGACAAATAGATGGACAGACATCGAAAAATCATTTTTTTCGATATGTAGGAGCCATGTAACTTGAATTTATTGAAATCTAGTATTCGGTTTTTATAAGTATCACCACACTTTCTTCCTTCGTCGCTCGAATGTGAAAACGAATAGGCCTACACCGACACGTACTGTGATAATTTGTAATCCCAAAAATTTAATTTGTTATGTTTAATGTGTGGTTACTCTAGAAAAAAAAGCTTATGCATGTTACATCATTTTATTATCAGTTTTTCATGCTACTGTATAATTCGGTACGATTATAGTTAATATTCATGGCATCTTTTGGAAGCATTCGCGTTCCTCACAAAGAGAGCTGTAAAATTTAGTTTTGTTTAAAGAAAGCACTCTTGATTTTTTTTTCGCACAGACTTGCATTCGTTGCACTTGTGGATATGAAAGAAAAGGAGAGAGAGAGAGAGTCAATACTTTAAAAAGAAACACACACACAGAAACACTAGAACAGTTTTCTTCTTCATGACAACGAGCTATCGCTGTGACTGTGTTCCTCACGCTGTGTGTAAAGCTGCAGGTTGCTCTTGTTTTGTTTTTTCCTGTTCCTGACTCACAGACACTCGCAGTGAGTTGAAGCTGTGTAAAAACGGAGAGGGAACGGTTAAGCATACCATACCATAAACTAAAAACAATCGCTATTAGTAACAAATAGTAAGCTAATTCTGAAAAAATACGTCATCAGAAAAACAAAAAGTTATTTCATTATTATATTATTTCGTTTCTTATTAACATAAAAATTATACACTTTCTACAATGTTTTGTAAAGAAAAAAAATTGAACAGGACCGGATGGGATTCGATCTGGTGTCAAAACAATATAAGAATTACTAGTCCGTCACTCTACCCACTTGACCACACAGATTTTCTTCTGTTGTCTATCTTTTTCTTAAGAAATAAATGCTCATGGCTATAGAGCATGTCACTTCCAAACTTAAGACAACAGTTTTTCTCTTTGTTTGTATATTTTCGCATAACATCTTGCTTACAGAAGCTAATTTATATTTGGCAGACAATTTACACCCTAGATTTAAGCCAATAAATGCAATATTTTACTCCAATTTCCATTCCTTGGTTCAGGTGTTCTCCTACTAATCTTGTTATTCCCTCTGCAATCGTGCTGTGCTACTCCAAAAATTCCCTCGAAAACATTATTGCCAGTATACACAAAACCGAACATAATTTTGTTTTTTGCTTATATTTTTATTATTTTATTATATTTTTTGGAAATATCTCCTTAGATGGATTGCTTTCTATTATCTCCACGTACTAATAACTGAATTTTACCAATAAACATATGGAAAATGGAATAATTGCGAAAAATCGTGAGTTACAGTATACGCGCAATATTTTTTGCGCATGGGAGTACCTCCACTTTGCTTAGCTCGTATTTTTTTTCTTTCAAGTAATGTTCGATATACTTATCGAATATAATGCGAATTTCGTCTGATAATCGTGAGAACCACTTTATTTTTTGATAAATTATGTTGCAAAATCACCACAGATTTTCACGAAGAGGCCTTCTACATGCTTTGTACAATTGACATTCCATCAATTACCATGATGTTTTTACTTTGAACACCCCTGATCGAATTTTCATCAATTTCTGGCTCGGTACTGTTCCGTCAATCTAGCTTTCCTTCCAAAGTACGAATAATAGTAGCTTTATTTGTGTCCAATAGGAGCGAACCATCTGCAGCAAAAAGCACTCGAGGGATCGTAGATAGTCCAAACTCTTCAATCACTTTCTTTTATGTCTAAGTCATTGCGTGTATGGCAGATGATTACAAAACGCGCAAACAAACTTCTCTCTTCCTTCAATTTGATGATTTTACCGGCTACAGATTTTGTTAGCTTCTTCGTCAGATGGTGGAGGACCCCAAATTAAGCTCCCTCATTTTATCAAACACTGTCTGTGTGGAACCGGGAAGTCGATATTTCATGAACTGTTCTGTTTGCTCTCTCCCCTTGCCATCATGGAGAAAAATATGTGTTTTTATTTTCTCGGGAACAACTGCTTTGGTTGTGATGTTTAGAAGCTCTCCCGTTCCAGCAAAAGGACTACCATAGTGAATTAAAATCTTTCTCAATTCGTCTGGATTTTGCAGCACTCGATTTCCAACGAGACAATGATGGTTATGTGACTGCACGCATTCCTTTGAACCACATAACATTTCAAATTCTTGGAGGACTTGAGATACAATGGGTGCCTACCAAAGATAGCGATCTAGAGCTGACTCATTTTGCGTCAATCCAGTGATGCCTCCTGTTACTTTCAGTGATCGAATCTGATGTTCTATCCCGTGATCTGAGCCAATCAATGTAAAAGGATGACCGGACTTGTTGAAACAAAAGTTTCCCTCTTTTACGTTTTCAAATACTTCAGGCTTGGTTTTCCGCAGATCTCGTGTTTCTTCACAATGCAGAGTGGTAATTCTGGCGTAGCTTAGTTGATCATTTGAAAAGAAATATTTTATGAGGTTTTCTTGAGCAGAAACATGAAGGGACCAGTTGACCTCCCTTGTGACCCGACTGTATCACTGCATAGCTTCAAACTGCTTAGCCGTATCACTCAATTGTCCATCTTCCTCTTGCAGAATGCTTCCAAATTTCTCCTCCTGACAAGTGTACATAACATTGTTATGTTCTTCTCTAATTTCCTGTGTGCATGTTGGATCACAAGACACCGCATTTTAAGCTTGTCCAAGGTTGGATATATTTCTGTCTTCTTCTCTGAATATGCAATCAGGTTATAGGAAGTGGAAAGCGAGCATCATAAACGTGTGTGCTTCTATTCCTCTGTATAAATGTTTTTCCGGAATAATTTGACGGACGGTTGTGGGGCTATAATTCCAGCAGCAACCCAACAGTCATCAAATCCACTACCTTCAATATAGGATCCTAGAGAACGCAAGGGTTCCAAGACAATGTGAGTTCACCCAAACGCAGTACGAATTTTCCTCTCATACCCTCGCGGGCATTGAGTTTCTGTGCTTTCTCGTACAAAGGCATATCAAGAGTTACAACACATGGCGAATTGAAGCCTATAACTAAATGACAGATGCGTCGTGCATTCATCAAGGCACTAAATAGTCCAGAATATTCTGTGGGTGGAATTCTTAAAATGGGTGCAATAACGGAAACGTTGGTGTTAGTAACTGGTTCGGACAGTAAAGCGTTGTACGATGTCCAAGGAATCATGAACTTTGCATAAGGTTTTGGCCCAACACGTTCATTCTCTTCTTTTGAATCACATGTGCTTGAATATGCTATGCATTATCATGATGACATAATCCACACAATGTCCTTATCATTGCACATCTGTAGTTCGACACTTGGTTTAGAAATACATTAACCTTTGTGAGTGTGTGGCTGAGAACCTGGAGCTGAAAACTGACGAATGCTCACACTGGAGCAAGTTTTTCGTGACTCATCTTACCTTCAGGGTTGAAGCGCAACTTCTGGGCCATCGTTACTTCATTGGAATACTGCTTTTGATACATTACGGTGCAAGTTCCGTGTGAAGTGTCTCTTCCTGTGGCTGTATCTTCATTAAAGAAAATGTTATAAATAGCAAACCACAGTGGCTTCTCTTTAACTGTGAATGGAGGTATATGAACATTATCATACTGTCTCACTTCTATCTGTATTGCATGGGCAAATCTAACTTCAATGTCCTCTATTTTCTTATACTTAACTCCAATTCCATAGTTCTCCATTGTAGTTACGAGTTGTTTGCTTCTTGTTTTTGGATGAATGAATAGCGGAAGCCCAATGGTTAATGGTGTATAAGCTTCCTGTCGGAAATTATTATCGTCATGTTTTGGATGATAGTTAATTTGACGATCAGATCTACAGCTAGCGACAATCAATTGACATAAGTTGTTCATGGCTTTATTAACTTCTTCAGCTCGTAATCTTTGAATTACAGCCTTGTATCAGCCAACGCATAAACTGTTGGAGAATTGGCAGAGAGCTATACCCGTCAAAAGATCCATCAAATTTCAAGAGTTCACTGGCAAGGATTTCGTCACGAATTATTTGTGATGCTTTGAGTACTGCAGTTGTGTCAGCATGAGAAATGTTTTCGAAGTTGTGAAGGGCCTTTCCAATAGTCTTGGAAGCGCAGAGATTCTCAGAAGCGTTCATTTGTGGTAGATGGACAAAGTTCAGATTTGGTAACTTCTGTATTTGTGATTCCAGATGACGCTTATAGTTGTCATCAACTATCTTTCCACTTTTCTCAGAGAGTATATAAAGATAAGATGCATTGACATCCCGCATACTTATTATAGGATCTTAATCCCGATAAAAGGTGCATTAAGATATTTAGTAATACGATGTCAGCCAAAACTTCTGCCGAAGATGTTAACAATCCAGTTTCATATGTTCCGATAAATATTTTCTTCTTTCAGCATTCACCAAGCATATTAAGTGACATTTCATGTCATATGAAATTGCGTCCCCGGGTTCGTTCAAGAGGGTGGGAAGTCAGAACTTCAATTCGCAACCGTAGGCACTATGGATCCATGTTTTAAAGCATCCTCATATCTCAGCTTCGATTTATCTTTAGTGTCTTCCATGAACTAAACTACAGTAACAGACTTTGTGGAAGAATGCTGTCTTTTCCTGCAGATGCTCAGGAGATAACGGTTTAAGAAGAGATGCGACCGCTGAATACTGAAGATCACCAAATTTGCTTCTGCACACTGCAATTGTTATTAGCTTTTCTAGTGATTCAAGAGATGGATTTCGAGTTACGTCTCCTCTTTTCTGATACTGTCACACGATACAGAGATTATAATCAAGTTCTTCCGGAATAGGTTATTTTATCTTGTAAGTTAATTACATACTTTCATTTCTGAATATACGAGAACGAATTGGACAAACACTTTAGAAACAACGAATAAGTCACAAGTGTAACAAAGGTAACGTAAAGCAAGTGATAAGATACAGTACTTACGATGCAATTGAAATTCGGCAAGTAACCGTGAGCTCCTTCGTGGCTAAGTGGTTAGCGTACGCGCCTTTGTCGTGGGAGACCCGGGTTCGATTCCCGGCGGGAGCTCATGTGGTTCGGATTCCACGTTAATCAGTAGGTCCACGTCTCATATAGCCTCGCTGCTGAAAGGGACGCTAAACTAAAATCAACACAACAACTCGGCAAGTAACCGCAGTTTCCTCTGCTAACTATGAGTAGGTCCACTTTCCGCGGCACTTATATACTTTGGCCGAGTGCTAGAAAGTACCGGAAACTTCCATTGAATTCTAATGGAACGTTCTAAAACCCCATTGACTTCTAATGGAAAGTTCTAGAATGTTCGAGAAAGTTATAGAACAATCTATAATTTTTAAGAGTAGAGTACATATGTAGGTTCTGCCCCACTTTCCCCCCTTCCACCCCCTAACTATCAAAAAAATTATGAACCCGCCATTGACCATTGTACTTTAACACAGAAGGATACCCCAAAGTGAGATCGCATAGGCTTTTATGACATTTAAAACCATAAAATCTTACATCTAAAACTTATAACTAAAACTACACTACATATAATTACATCTACTCCTCTTCTATCTTATAATGCCCCCAAGCTAGCGTATTTACACCATCTCGTAGTATATATCTTTTATCGTCTGAGGAATCTAATGCTAGCTTATGAACGGTTATACTATATATATCATGCTTAAAACTTCTAATGAGGTTTATGTCTTTATACGTTTTAACATTTTTAAATAAACTTTCTTTATAATCATCAAACTGCAACTCCTTGGCAACTACGCATTTAGTTACTCCTTTAGCTTTTTTCTCTTCTTTATTTTCTACTCTATAAGCATACATCTTTGATCTCAATCCAATAAACTCTGTCATTATCTTACCTTTATTTTCATTTTTCATCTTACCTATTACTTTTTTGTTTATTAGTGGTAGTCCATATATATTATTTTCCTTGTATTCACTCGTATCAAACTGGTCAACTATTTCTGCTATATCTTTATAAAAGTCTTCAGTCTCAATCTCATATATAAAGCTATCGGTATCCATATAACATAAATCTATATTGTTTCCATATTTCGGCTTCATCGTGTTATAGTGAAAATCATACATTAATAGCTTGGATAGCTCTAACACACTCATACCAACATATATTGGCTTATTAAACGTTAATCGCTCTTTTTTCATATGTATAGCACACAAGTTCTCACTAAATATTGTTCTGTAATCAAAATTAGGTTTTGCAATTAATGCTTCTACCCTCTTAGGATCACATTCTAATTGTATGGGCTGCCTCTTTCTAATATTTTCCATTGTTTTTCCAAATACCGAGTTATTCATGAGCTTATAAAAATCTTCTTCAAACTTGTTTTTAGCTTGCGTTCTCATATTTGTATTTAAATCAATGTATTTCTTTAACCAGTCTGATTGTTTGAATTCTAATATTCTATGCACTTTCTTTAATCTCATTCCAAGTGACATATATAGTTTTAAGTTCCTATAGTGAATTACATATCTTTCCTTATTATAAAGTGTCGTTAGTAGTTTTGATTGTTTTGAGCCGGGTGGACACATGTTCTCTGGAGCTAATGGTAAATCAGAATGCTTGTTATGTAAATGCTTTGGATATTCTAAATCTACTTCTAATATGTAACCAGTTTCTGAGTCATCCGGAATGTTCATTATATCTATGTAAGGTTTAACCCACTTAAAGTCTTTATAAGGCATGTATTGGCTCATAGCCCATCCATATAAGTTGTTTGCGTCTAGATATGCTAGGTATGTTGAACACTCATCTTTATTATAATCTTGCATATATTTGTTGTTAGCTTTTACATATCTTTTACTGCATTGTGAGATTCCTCCTCGTATACCCTTTTCTAACATTAGTATTTTATCATAATCAGTCAACATTTCTAAGTTAATTTTAGTCATCTTTAACATTGCGTCCCACGATAGACCTGGTGCTGTATAATACCAAGCAGGATCTAATCCATATGCCTTTAAACACACATCTCTAAAGTTTTCAAATATATCTGTTAATTGAAGGACATCTGTTTTGTTATAATGTTCAGTTAAATCTTCCCCTATTTTCAGATCGAATTCTTTACAAACTCGTACATGAAGCTTATGGCGTTCAGGACTCATTTTTTCTCCTGTTAATCTGTTTGTAAATTTATCTGGAGATAATGGAACAGGTTCTTTCAATTTTTCAAATGAATCATAAAAGTCATATGGATAATCGCCTTTTGTAGTAACTAGATCAAGCTTATCAATTGGAAAAAACTTCAATGTTTCTCGAAATTGTTCTGGCTTTAAATTCTTTGTTAACTCTGCTAAACTCTTTGACATAAATCTAAATGAATCAACAAATCTTAAATTTATTCCATCTTTTTCTGATCCTGCTTTTACATATTTTTCATATGTTATGTACCTTTCCTCATTATTAGCGATCAGTTTAATTTTCTGTGTATCATAAGCTAACTCCCTAATAAACAAATGCGTATCATAGCCAGTTAAGTTGTGAAGAAATACAGGAACAAAGTTGGGATTTTTATAGTTTAAATTGCAATAACTGTGAGCTGCACCTCTAAACTTTCCAGTTAAATGATCATGATCTCTTACCTTTGCTTTATTTTTATTTATCTTATACAAAAACTTTTTTAAGTCATGCTTCCATTCTTCTATTTTTTCACTCATATCATCTTTATCCTTGTAGAACTGTATTTTCTTCTTCAGTATATTTATTTTTTTCTCAACAGCTGGTGGTAAGTCATTCAAGTTTTTTTCACATATATGACAAGTATCAGAACTGTTATAAACTTCTATTTCCTCCTCACTAAGCGGGATCATATCAACTACCCTTTTATATATTTCCATAATTTCTATTGCTTCTTTTTGTAACATTTCAATAAATACTTTCGCAGCATCTGGACCTATATAACTAACAGGAGCTTTATAGTCCCCATTTGAATATTTGGCATAGTAACAAAAACTCATTGGCTTATGCTTTTGATATTTTACTGTTTTACTACAATTATGCTCTATTTTTAACTTACATAAAATGCATTCAAAGTCAGCAATTATCGTAAATGGAACTCTTAATGATCGATTATAGTTTTGAAATTCTATTTGATTGTCGTATGGTTTTGGAAGCTCTATTCTGACAGCTTCATGCTCTTTACAATCTAATTCATGTTTTTGCAACTGCTTCTCATTTCGAAAGTGTCTTGTTAAACATCTATCACAAAAGTATAACTTCTCAGTATGTTTTGTCACTTGACTTCTTATTAATCGTGATAAGTCTTTTATCCAACAAAAATGACTGTTTTTTTCATCTTTTACATATAATAAATTGATATGAGTTTCCTGCTTATTTTTTGTGATTTGAAGTGGATATATATTATAGTTTTTGTCATAGCTGTAAACATTGATGGAGATATTACTTCTTTTTTCAAACTTAACTATATCTTTTAACTGTACAGGAAACTCAATACCATCACAATATTTCTTTTGTAATTCATTAACAGGCTGTTTATAGTGTAAAGGTCTTTCAGGATGTATTTCAACAGGTTTTAAGTAACTTGCAATAGAATATAAGAAACATTTATTGTCTTTATTTTTAACATTAATCACTGCTTTCTTATCTTTAATCTGCTTTGGAAGTTCAATATAGGAAGAAGCTCTTAATGGTACTTACTTATTTAATGATTTCTAGGTGTTTAATTTGATGTAACGTCCATCCTGATCCTCGACCTTGAAATTCTTCCATTTCTCTACGAAGTTTTTGTTTTGCATGATGTATATATTCACTTAAGTCAGTTGATTCTAATATTCTCTCGTTTGATGTTTTGAAATTTCGCTCTTGTATTTCTTTATCTTTTATATAATCACAAATGAGAACAAGGTTTACTTTAACTGGATGAAATTTTAATTCCTCTTTGATTTTGTTAATAGCAACTCTTCCACTTGTATCTAAAAATTTTATTGGGTCTTTATATCCTCCTGTGTTTTCAACTTTAACGGTTTGTAAGCGCTTCTTGAATGCTGTTTCTTCTAATTCTACTTTTATAGGTATACGTGCTGGTTTCGGTTCTTCAATTACTTCTTCTTTAAATGGGAATATATCTCTAATCTGCCTTCTACTTTGTTCATCGTCATATTGTTTAAGAAGGCCTATCAGTTCTGCTTTTCTTAATCGGGAATATCTTTTGATTCCCTTTTCTTTACTCCCTTGTCTTAACTCTACTACAGTAAATCTATTATAATTACTCATCTTATTTATTATATAGAAAATTCTACTACTCAATTTTTATCTACACCAAAATTTTTTACTTCATTTTCATCCATTTTTTTAACACATCGTTCAAACATCTGCATGTGCCTACATATGTTTAAACTGCGTGTTAGTCTAAAACTTTCATGGGAATAACCCATCAAAGTTACATATACACATATTAAAAATTAAATCATTTTTGTAAACTTACTCATCCTCATCATCATCATCATCATAATCATCACTACCATATTTATATTCATCATCACTACTCAAATCAGATGTTTTTTGTTGCATTATTAATAATTCTTTTTCCTTTAACATTATTTGCTTCTCTACTAGTGCTGCTAAGAGTTTAAGATCATGATGAATAAGTTTAAGTCTATCATGTAATAAATCAAATTCTTTCTCCATATTTGTTATATAGAAAACCAACAAAAAATGAAATAAATTTAAAAATCTAAGAATAAAAAACAAACATGACTAGTGCTAAGGAAATATTATCTTACAAACCTATATTTGATTGTGTATGTAAATACTTAGATATTGGTGGTTATAATGATGAAGACAAAATAAATTTTAGCGTATCCATAGGTATGTTAGATCGTATGTTTAAGAAAGCCACTAAAGAAAACAACTCATTTCTTATACAAAACATTCTCTATGCAAACGTTATGGATTTGTCTGATGAGATATTAGATTCACTGACTAATGAACAATGGTTATCTATTGGTTATGATGATTATGAGGAGAAATATAACTATGATCACATTACAGAAGATTTCATACGCAAATATCTGCAGAAAGTTAATTTGAGCGAAATATGTTTATGGAAAAAGTTATCGGAAGAGTTTATAAGAGAATTAGCTGATAAAGTTGATTGGGAGATTATTTCAGGAAGCCAAAACTTATCAGAAGACTTTATAAGAGAATTTGCAGATAGAGTTGATTGGAAAGAAGTATCGTATAACCAAAAGCTATCTGAAGAATTTATTAATGAGTTTATAGATAAAGTTGATTTTGATGCTATATCTTATCGAAGCAGACTCTCTGAAGCCTTTATACGAAAACATGCAGATAAAGTTTCTTGGTGGCGCTTATCTGGAACTCAACAATTATCAGAAAACCTTATAAGAGATTACGCTGACAAAGTAGATTGGGAAATAATTTCAATATTTCAAAATTTAACAGAAGGA
The DNA here is from genome assembly GCF_964235325.1 of Thermobia domestica. Lineage (NCBI taxonomy): Eukaryota > Metazoa > Arthropoda > Insecta > Zygentoma > Lepismatidae > Thermobia > Thermobia domestica. The sequence continues at coordinate 144,970,607 of NC_137456.1, read as the reverse complement.
TTTATTGCAGAGTTTAAAGACAGAGTTCATTGGCATAACATTTCAATTTTTCAACGCCTCTCTATAGAGTTTATATATTTATTTAGACATTACGTAAATTGGAGAGTTATAATAAGAAAATATCATAATAATCCCGATTTAGGTAGTATATTGAATTTAGCGTTCAATGTTACAGAAGATGGTTTGTTTAATGTTTAACTAATTACCTTTTATGACTATTATATCATAAAAGTTGTAACCTTAATTATCTAATATTAACCTTAATTATCTTTTATGATTATATTATAAAAGTTGTAACTTTAATTATTTAATATTAACCTTAATTATCAGATAATAACCTATCATATAAACAATCAATTCTTCTTCTGATAGTGATGCCCAAAACTCATTGCCTTTACCTTTTTACACCTATTCATCTTTTAACTCCAATCCTTTTAATTTTTCGATTACTTCATCATCTTGAATTTCTTCTATAACTTTTTTGATCGTGTTGAGTTCACACTTGAAAAATTCACCTTTATATTTAAATTCATCTAATTGTTTATGCACAATTGACTCTAACTTTTTAGCATCATTTGTCTTATACGTTTCTTCATAATAAAATAACTCGAAGTCAAGTCTACACTCATTAAACTGATCTAGGCGTTGTTCAAGGTTTTTTGTATAACCCACTATATATATACTCTTCTCTTGGTGCTGTTTGGTAGTTGCTATATAAACAAAACCTGACTTATCATTATCTTTTTTCAATTGAGACCATCTTTTTATTTCTTGGAACAAGTCTGGATGAACATATGTACCCCTGATTATCATTTGTCTTCCTCCTAAAATCATGTAATATATTTTTTTAGACTGATACTTTTCTTCTAATTTTTTTATTAACTTTTTTGATCCTTTATTTTCTAACCAATGATCAAACCTCTTTCCTCCATCTTGACATAGTTTAGTAGCATTGAAGTAACCAGTTTTTTTTATCTATAATCAACTTAAAATCACCAAACAAACCATACCAGTAATCATCTTTAATCTGTTCATAGCAAATATCGTTTAAGCTAAGAGAATTATCCATAGTACTCATATTTATTATATAAAAATGTTTATTTAATCATTTTCAGAGTTTTTACCCATACAAATAGACTCTTATCACCATGATTTTAGCTATCGATAAAGTTTTAACTTAATTATCTTTTATGGAATAATAACCATAAAAGACATTATATATTTACACTACAACATTACTTTTATCTATCCAACTATTATGTGAATCATCAAATCCTAACCATTTAACGTATACTTTATCACCTTTCTTTCTCAACACTTTCTCCACCAAGTATTCATCTTTATGTTTCGTCTTTAATAGTTCTGGCTCATAAAATCTACCTTGTACATCCTCTTCTTCTAAATCTTTAATTCTATATGTAGGTGGATTAGATGGAATAACTTCACTAATAACAAATACTTCTGTTGACCAATTAGGTGTATATCCTTTCTCAAATAACCCTTTCGACTTACTTATACGAACATGATCACCTAATTTGTATTTAGGTTTAACACGTTTATATTCTTTCTTATACACTTTATTCAATATCACATGCTCATTTTTCTTATTCACTTCTACAGGTTTCATGTCAATTGTTCTATGTACTTTGTTATTATATTCATCAACCAAACCTTGCAATATTTTTAACCATTTATAATTACCTTGAACAGTAAATTTTTTCCACATATTTTGTTTAAGTGTTTTGTTAAACCTTTCAACAACAGAAGCTTTTTTACCACTATATGTTGAGTAATGATTGATATTGTTTTTTCCCATCAAATCTTCAAATTCTTTATTATAAAACTCTTTACCTTGATCAGTTTGTAAATTATTAGGTTTTCTTACTTTTAACACTGATTCAAATGCTTCTGTAACATTCTTACCACTCTTATCTTTAACAGGAACAGCAAATGCATATTTTGAAAACACATCTATAATCGTTAGCAAATACTTATACCCTTTATTTAATTTTGAAACACCTTTTAACACACCACTATCCATTTCCACAAGATCTGCTTGCCATAAATCATCTATACCTTTAACAATAACACTTAACCTAGGATAATTTTTTCTAGATGGTTTATGAATTTCTTCTATAATGTCTTCTCTAATACCTTCACCTTCATATAGTCAATCGGGGTTTTTAATGAATTGGGATTTATTAGTACCACATACAACACATATACCTTTCTTAACATATCTTCCATTCTTTGTTTGTTCTATTCTAATGTTATCTATTTTTGTATCTGTTGATTTCTTACACTTAACACAATACATCATCATTATTTATTGTATAGATAATCAACAAAAAAAATTAAAATTTATCATTACCTAATACTATACTTTTAACGTTATCATCATCATCATCACTTGATTCGTTTTCATGTTCTATTTCTACATACATAATAATCAATAATAACTTACCTTCTTTCAATTCAGAATCTTTAGATGGTCTAATTGCTAACTGATCATTTATATTAAAGTGTAATGGAAAACTTTCAACTAAAACGTCATTTAAAAATAAGTCTATAAGATGTTTATTAAAACTCGATTCTATATGCATTAACCTACCTCTATAAAGAAATTTGTAGGCAGCAGCTAAATTATGTACAAAAAAGACTGGTTTCCCAAGATCATCTTCTGCCAATCGACATGGAACTTCAAAAATTTCTTTTCTTGTAAGTAAATTAAACTCTTTTTTCACTGATTCAAGCTGTTCTAATGTCACAAGATCTTGTTTATTAATAGCATTAGATATATTACCAAAAATATCCATATTTATTATATAGCAAACGTCTTTAGGAAAGCTTTCTTTCTATATACATCACAACAAACAATAATTGACCTTCTTCCATAGCCGAATTTTTAGTTGGTTTAATCGTTATTATATCATTCTTCTTAAAATCAAAAGGTATATTTTCAATCAAAGTATCATCTAAATATATGTCTAAAAAGTATTTATCCAAACTTAAATCCATGTGCATTATTTTCCCATTATAGAGAAATTTGTAACCGTTAGAGAGATTAAATATTCTAAAGATTGGCTCCTTAACGTTTTTAGCTCTTAATCGATATAGTAGAGGTACAGTTTCTTTCTGCATAATCAATTTAGTAGTATCCATCCTAACCTTTTGAAGATCTTCTTTTTTTATGTACGTGTCTTGTAACGTTTCTAATGCATCTTCAAATCGTTTTCTATCGTTCTCTAATTGGTTGTTAATATCGCTTTTCACTAACTCGAGCTGGTTTAACGTAATAGCATCTTGTTGATCAATACCATTAGTAATATTAACTAATCTTTTTTGTGTAAAATCAATCCACGATCTATAATTTGTTGTGAAAATTTTATTTAGTTCAGATTTAAAATTTGTACGACTCATTAAATTTTCATGTGTGTCTCTTTTATATTTTTCAAATTCTTCATTCTTAACAACATTATCTAAATTCCTTAACTGCTCTTCACTAATATCACTTACCTTACTTTTAATATTACCAAATATATCCATACTCATTTATTATACAGAAAATGTCCAACCTAATTTTTCAAAACATTTCTTTAACATCTCTATTTGTTTAGATGAATGTTTAAAATCAATATCAACATGAACATCGTGCTTTTTTAACACATAGTATAATACACATTTTAAGTTAATAAACAATACTCTTTTTGGATACTGTTCTTTAAAGGTTTTGTATAAGTTTTCGAAGTCGGTTATAAGTGTTTCTTCCATATGTTGTAAGTTTAATGGTTTTTGATCGGTAAGGTGATAGTGTATTAAATAGACATCATCATAATATTTTGTGTATTTGTTTTTCTTTAATACTTCTAGAACATCTTTTGTTGATATTAAATGTTTTGATATATCTCTAAATTCATCATTTAACACCTTGAACACCTCTTCAGGAATAATTCTATACTGTAAAGCTTGTAAACGAGATAACTGTAACTTAAATCTTTTTATAGTATCATACCATGGTCTTCTTACGCAAGCTCTCATTCCTTCACAAGTACTGTAAACAAAACCATTCGCTACAGAACAATTATCACAAATATATGTACCCCTACCTTTTGTTAATGACTTACAACCACAGTTATTACATTTTAATGGTCTAGAGCTATAATTTGACAACAACTCCTTTAAGGTAATTATTGGACGTAACTTTACCAACTCTTCTTCCGTATACAAAAATTTAGGTATTAACATTCTCCAAAAATCAATAACATCATATACATTGTTTTTATCTTTTAAGTCTATCTCGCTAACATACTTAAAATACTGATAAAAATTATAACTAACTAGTGGATCTAGTTCATCCTCATGCTTCTCAAAATAATCTAAAAATCTATTGTGTATAGCTTCCATATTTGTCTTAAAACAAAACTTTTATGAATATAAACCATAAAAGTACTTAAACTTAATAATATTTAATCATTTTTAATCATATACATAACATCACTAAAAGAATACCCTTGATTTAGAAGATTTAAAACCTTAACACAAAGATGACCACATATAACTGAACTAAAGTCTTGTATTCGTTCGTCATTGTAAAATAAGTTTTCGGTACCAAGATATTTTACTAGTTGTTTAGGAGGAACACCACCATAAGAATCGAACACGTACTTTATGTTGTTATCTTTCCAATAGCATATCCAATGAGTACCAATGTTTTCTGATTTATCAAAGTTAACTACACCACATTCATTTATATAGGGTTTTTGTGGAAGTTCATCACTCATAAATACACCTCTAAATTGTTTTATCTTTAATTCTTTAACCAACCTCTCTATATCGAAGTTGGTCAATGGTTTTAGTTTTTTGACTTCTTTGGTTTACCTGCTCCTTGCTTTTCTTCCATAGCCATATTGTGTCTTTTTTGTTCTTCAAGTTCTTGTTTATTCTTCTTAGCATCCAGTACAGTTTTAGTAATCGCTGCTGCACCACCTGCTAATGAGCCAACTGCACCTAAAGCTGCTAAAATGGCTGGAATTGTAAAGATAAAGCCACCCATATGCTCTTTCTTAATCTTTTTCATTTGTGCAGTAGTTAAAGTTAAATCCATTCCTTTACCTTGTTTAATTTTCTTAGATTTATCGTTAAGTTGTTTCTTTGTTAATACATGATCAATATTTAAATCCTTTAGTTCGTTATAAGGAACACTAAACATACAACCTTTAATAGAACACATCTTCCTATTTATTTAAGAGAAAATCTTAGTTTGTAAAAATACAGTTGTTGTTGCTCCACCAAAATCAATTAAGGAATCATTCTCATTTTTTATCCTTATCTCAAAATTGTCAACCTTGTCTTTGGATATAGGGAAAAATAATGGATAAGTAGGCTCGTAAATAATATTATGTTTGAACTCGGCATTTGTTTTGAATGATGCTAAAATTCCTGTTTCCCTATGTGTATATTCTGTATCTTTAACAAACATGCCATCTGCTATATTACAGTGAACATTTATAGTATCAAACGGATGAAACTTTGGCAACTTACTTCCAATATGTGTTTTGTTCTTTTCTAAAACTTCAAAAACATTAAACCCGAGGACAGTACCTATACTCCCAATTGTAACATCATTACTATCAGTTTCAATTTTAACTCTATTTCTTAAATGATCTTCTGATAATGTTATGTTGATTGATTGAGATTTTAAATATTCATTAAGTGATTTTAAATTATATTGACCTTCTGGTATAAAAACTTGTCTATTACCATATGAGAAACTGTTTTTTTCTGTTGTTATGTTTGGAGTTAGATATGTACTGTAAAACCCAACTAGTCCTATACTTAAATAGTTGCTACTGTTGTCTAATTCGTAATGGAGTTTCTTCTTTAAAACAGAAGTATCACTCGTTAACTTAAATACCTTAGCCATTTATTATATAATAAATGAATGAGTTTGGTTTACCAAGAGATATTCCAAGAGAGAAAGTAATCAAGTTAATAGAAGATGTTATTCAAAAGTTAGAATACAGTTTAAAGAAGAAAAAGAGAAAACTACGAATTGTTAAATATGCATACTACACTTTGATCACGTTATCAGTCATACTTTCTGCAACAACTGGATTTATTAATATTTTTATACCTGTAACAATTTACTCGATATTAACAACGTCTCTTGCAACTGGAAGTGCTATAATAACAGGTTTGTCTTCTAAGTTAAACATAAGCAAAAGAAAAGACGAATATAAAACCATTGTCACTTGTATTAACTCATTTAAAGAACAGTTAGAGATGATAATAACATTAAATGGTGAAATGGATAACGAATATATAAAAGATACGTTGCTTAAGATCAGAGAACAACTTAAAGATATAAGATCATAAAAAAGTCGATTTTCTCTATAATAAATGAGTAAGAAAACTATTAATTGGGATGTAAAAGAGATGATAAAAGAAATAACAGTTAAGAAAAGAAATGGAGAGCTTATACCTGATGATATTCGTTGTCTTATCGTAGGTTCATCGGGGTGTGGTAAGACGTTTTTGTTATTTAATTTTTTATTACAGCCAGGTTGGTTAAACAATAATTACTTCTATATATATTCTAAAAGCATGAATCAGCCAAAGTATGAGCAGTAAAAAGATCGATTTGAAAAGGCAGAACTAAAGTTTAAGAAACAAATAGCAACGTTCTTAAGCGGTAATGATTCTATTGTACCTATTGATGAATGTGAAAAATACTCTGTAGTAGTGTTTGACGATTACATTTTGGAAAATCAAGATACTGTTAGAAATTACTTTACAAGAGGTAGGCATAGACATTTAGACTGTTTCTATCTTGCACAAACATATTCAAAAGTACCTAAACAGCTTATAAGAGATAACGTTAACTTCCTATGCATATTCAGACAAGATGATACTAATCTTAAACATGTGTATAATGAGTTTGTTGGAGGAGATATGTCTTATGATAAATTTAAAGAGATATGTTCAAAATGTTGGCAAGATGATTATGGTTTTATAGTAATTGATATGACAAGGAAGGTAAACAATGGCAAGTATAGGAACAAGATAAAACACTTCTTAAACGTTTGATGTTTATTGACGTTTATTTATGTTCTTTGACGTTTATTGACGTTTATTTATGTTCTTTGACGTTTATTGACGTTTGTTCGTTTTCTATATAATAAATGGATGAGAAAGATATTAATAAGAATATCAAGTTAAAGGAGTTCTTGATAAAGGGCTTCAAATCTTGGAAGAAAGAAAGAGCAGGTATATATGATAAATTTAAGACACAAGAACAACCTGTAATTGATGCTATTCAAAACTTGGGAAGTGAGATCAAAGAAGTAGCAGAACAAAATAAAAATCTAATAACTGAACTTGTTCCAGTTGTACATAAGACGGCTTCAATAGATCCTAGTCTACTAGAAATACCTAAAAAGATAACTTATGATAGTTCCCCAAGTAGTAGTGATACGCCTATAACGGGAGAAATAAAACAAATGAGAAAACAAATTAAAGACAAAGTTGAAGGAGTAGAGCCTTTAACAACAGCGCAATCATTTGGTAAGATTGCAACGAAATATTATAGTAAAAGAAATGATAGTGTGTTTGGAATAAGAACTGTAGAAGAAGATGGAAAAATAATAAATAAGATAGGAAATTCTGAAGTTAAAGTGAATGGTGATGATTTGATAATTAATGGTAAAACTTATAAGGGAACAGAAGGTCTATGGGAATTGTTAACGATGAATACTAATAAAACCATTGAAGATTATGATGATGATGATTTTGAACAGTACAAGGAAATAATAATAGAATCAGATGCTGCCTTCCAAAAATATAATCGAGATAAAAAAGTAGCATCTAATAGAGGTTCTAAGTACATTAATATTATCAAGCCTATTTGGGATAATTATATTAAACCATCTTTACCTCCAACTCCCAAAAGGACTGGTGAAGGAATTAAACAATATACAGAGATACCTAAAGAATATATATGGATGGATGATGTGAGAAAGTTAATTGATCGGTTAATAGTTATAGATGGAGAACAAAAAGCTGGTAATAATAACTTTTATAATGAGAAAGTAGGTATAGTGAGTATGATTAATAATAAGCTTTCACAATTTATTCCTAATGATCCAAAAGGTATAGGTTATTTGATTAAGATCTTAAATACATTACCACCACGATTCTGGAATGATAAGAAGCTTGGGAAAGGATTAGTAAATGATTTGATTAATAAACTCCCATTTGAATTACATATTCCAGGATTTAGATTTTGCGGTCAACTGGGCCGCTGTCGTGCTTGAAAAGAGCATGGCAACACACACCTTGTTGCGGGAACGTCCTTAGAGCCTAATCTACCACCTCTATTAGGAAACTTTTAGGGGGAACTCGGGTAATGACCGAACACAATGGTAATAACGATTAGGATTGGATAATCCGCAGGCGAGCTCCTTAGTTAGCAAAATAAAAAAAATGAATTAGTATAATAAAGTTGATTAAGAAAAAATAAATATGAAAGGTGTTATATATAAACTCGTAAATAGCGTTGATGATAAAATTTATATTGGAAGTACAATGATGAGGTTATCTCGAAGAATGGGTTCTCATAGAGATGATGCTAGAAATAATAATCCTAAACGTGTTAGCGAGCACATGAGAACTATTGGAATAGATAAATTCTCCATTGAACCTATTAAGATAGTAACTGTTTCTTCAAGAAAAGATTTAAGAATTAGGGAACAGCAAGTGCTTGAAAAATTTGATAAAAATATTATACTTAACGTTCTTCGAGCTTATTCGTTCAACAGAGAGAAAACAAGAGATTTGGATAAAAAGAGAGCAGTAAGAAGGGCTTATTATCATCGACATAAACAAGATCCTATTTGGCATGAAAAAGAAAAAGAAAGAAATAAACTTAGAATGAGAGAACGAAGAAGTAAAGAGAAGCTATTTAAAACTGAATGGAAAGAATTATGCAACATAAAAATATAAGTGTCAGTCTAATATGGAGCCGTCTCAGAGACTGAACGGGTGTGGTGGTGAGGAGTCTGACCAACTCCTATGATCCATTAAGATACAGTCCAGCCTTCAGGGAAACTTGGAGGGTTAACTGCCAGGAACTAAGCTTCAAGAAAGATTAGAAAGAGGTGATAAAGGTATTAACCCATTAGATGAGGCTTGTAAAGAACACGATATATACTACAGAGATAATAAAGATACAGAGTCAAGACATATTGCAGATAAGGAACTAGAAAGTAAAGCATGGAAAAGAGCATTTAGTAGTGATGCGTCAATTGGTGAACGATTAGCTGCTTTTGGGGTTGGTACTGCTATGAATGCTAAGGTTAAGTTAGGATGGGGATTATAAGTATTTAATTGTTATTATGTATGATTCTTTTATGGGTATATCCCATAAAAGCGTTGTTTCAAGATTTTCTTTATAAAAAATGGATAGTGTTGAGAGTTACGAGTTACAAAGCTTTAAAGCTAACACAAGAACATTTAATAATTTGAATGAAGCTAACAAAGATATTGAGTTTGATTTCGATGTGGGGGATGGCTTTATACATCCACACAAAGCAGATTGTCATATGACTTTTGAAGTTGTTGGTGCATCAGTCGGAGGAACATTTGGTGCAAATGATACTATAAAACTTGTAGATAACTTCTTACCATTCTTCTTTTCTCAAATTGAGGTTAGAAAGCATGGTGTTATTATAGATAAAATCGAACTACCAGGAATAACATCAACAGCTATCGGAACATTAAAGATTTCCAAACCAGAAGTTGAATATCTAAAACAAGCAGGATTTGAAACAGATGATAAACTTGGTCTAAGAAAGGACTTTAGTGTTTTATATCCATTAAGATTAATTCCTGGCTTTTTAAGTGATTATAAAGAGGTTATGTGGAAAGATGGATTGAGAATAACATTTACAAAAGCTAACAACAATAACGATGTCTTGTATAAATGGACTGGATCAGGAGCAGGTGCAGCAGCTCCTCATGATGGAAAAATAACAATAAAAAGTATGGAGATAAGAATGCCTATTGTTGAATACGAATCTAATTATGAAAACAAGTTAAAGTTGAATATTCTTAAAGAACCTAAAATCATGTTTTCATTCCATACTTATCAATGTGTTCAAAAGACTGTTGTAGGTTCTTTCTTGGAATTTGATGTTACTACTCAATTTAATTCTAGACAATTTGATATGCCTGATTTTGTAATTGTAATGTTCCAAACTGATAGAAGTGGCAAACAAACAGCAGATGCAAGTAAGTTTGATCATTGTAAGGTAAAGAATATCTATCTTAAGAATGGAAGGAATGAGGTATTTCCAAAAGAATCAAGAAACTTAGATATTGCTAACAAGGATTATTTTAAGATGTACGAAGATTATACTGCATTTAAGAGAATAACATGTGGCAATATCGAAATGTACTATGATCCTAAAGAGTTTATAGATAACAGACCAATGTATGTGATTAATTGTAGTAAGAGGAAGAATGTATCGGTAAATGAGAGAACAAACATAAAGATTGTAGTAGATTTTGCAGAAGCTGTGGCTGCTAATACTATATGTTATGCGATTTTAATTGGACAAAAGAACTTTACATATGACCCTAAGAATGAGAAAGTAGTAGAAGAGTTTTAGATAGTTAAATGTATTAAAGTTTTTCCATAAACAAAATTGATAAAAAATGATTAAATATTTTTTGGTGAAGAGTGTTCGTTGATTTTCTATATAATAAATACGATGTCAAGTCATATTGAGCTTTTAAATAAACTTGGAAGTCTTGAACAAAAACAGGTTATTGGATTAAGAGAAATAGAATTAAATACAGAATATAAGATTGTGAAAATGGAAAAGATTAAAACTAAGTTTGGGAAGAGCATTTTAGTTGAATGTGAAGAGTTTAAGGTATTTCTTCCACCTAGATTTACAAAACACTTAACAGATAAGATGATTGATGAGATCGTTAAAGATGGAATAAAAATCAAATACACTGGTTTAAAAGATAATTATCCAACTGTTGAGTTCTGTATGTAAATGTTATGTAAATTTTATGTATGTAAATGAGGATTGGTTTTATGAATTTCTCATAAAACGAACATTTTACTTATAATAAATAAACTATGGCTAATTATTTGAATAGAAAAATGATGTTAAAGCATTGAGATTCCTTCGCATAGATGAGCTAGAAAAAGGTAAAGCGTACGAGATAACATTATGGAAATTGATTCAAACACAGCGTTATGGTCAAAGAGTTTTAGTACATTTAGTTGAAAAATATAAGACGTTATTACCACAAAGATATAATGATGAAACTGAGCAAGTATTGAAAGATTTGAAAAAGTATAAGCTGTTTGTTAAGTATGAAGGTTTGAAAGATTTAGATAATGGTTATAAAATACATCAGTTTTACTTTAGAAATGAATCCAAAAAATAAAACTTGTAATTTTAAGTGTATAAGTGTTCATTATCAATATCCGAACTTGTAATTTTAAGTGTTTTTATAGTCTGATACTATAAAAACTAAGACCTTTGGATATACAGAACATAATGTCATTTAAATTTTAAAGATACATATATAAATAAGGGATTTATTAGAGTTTTTTGTAATTATATCCTTAGAGTTATGCAATTTATAAGACATTCAATGGATAGGATATTTATTTGTCTATTGATTGTCGTTTGAATTTTGAAAATCGGTTAATAAACAACGGAGATATAACAAATTCGGAATAGTATCCTTAGAGGTATGCAACCCGCAACACATTCAGAAAATGACAATTTTTTTTCTTTATCGATTGTCGTTTGAATTTTGAAAATCGGTTAATAAACAACGAAGGTATAACGATCTGAAGATATTTTCCCTCATGAGCCGCCATTGATGTTAGGGTTTCCAAAAAATTATCATGTTTACCTTATTTAGTACTAGTTCATTTGTAAGTTTCGGAGCTTAATTCATAATTTTAACAATTCTGGAAAAACATGATAAAAAGAATTAGTTTCCAACCCTGTTTTGTCACGTGAAAGTAAAAATCATCACGTTACAACTAAGAAGTTTAAAAAAGTTTAAAAGTTTTTCGACTGCGAAGAGAGAGAAAATTGTAACTGCATAACGTGACTATCTAACGTGACGTGACAGTTTTGGTTTTGTTATTACTACACTTTCCATATACTGCTTGACTACTAAAAAGAAAGAAAAGAAAAACATGTATGCCTGAGGGAATGCAACTTGTGACTTAAAAGAAACAAGTTCTCCTTTACATTATTACTACAGCTATGTTCATATGTAAGTCACGTACGCAGCTTGCATGGAAAATCTTCCTCATATGGGTTTCTGAATTACAATGGAAGTAGTTAACGTTGGCTTTAATGCAACTTATTTCTTATTCTATAAAACAATATGTATATCTAAGCTGCTTTCATTCTGATGAGTTCTTCACAACAGAGAATGTGTAATTTCTTAGAGTCCTTAGTTAATACATCGAACAATGATGCTATAGAAGTGAAAATATCTCAATTAAAGTTAAGAAAGAGACGTTTAAATGATAGCATTAGACAATTACGAAAACGAATAAGACAACAAACTGAAAAGCTACAAATATGCGAAGAAGAATCTGATAATATAGATTTGCAAATCTTAAATCTAGAAAAAATAAAAAGAAATGAGGAAATGAATCCTATGGACCTAAGATAAATGCATTTTTTTTTATTTTTTGAAATCGGAGGGCACAAATATATGGATGGTGCTCACAGGATGTCGCGATGGCTGGGGCGACATTCACCAAAAAAATATATAAAATTTGTTTTTTTTTTCATTAAAGGAACAGTGATCTAAACAAATTATTTCTTTTAAATGTAAGTTTTTATGATTTTAAATGTCATAAAAGCATATGCAATCTCACTTTAACATTGTAGTTATGGGAATACTTTGCGCTCTGTAACTTTGTTTAAGTACTATGGTCAGTGGCGGCTTCATAATTTTTTGGTAGTTAGGGGGTGGAAGGGGGGGAAAGTGGGGCAGAACCTACATATGTACTCTACTTTTAAGAAAGTTTAAAATGTTCTTGAATCTTTGGGTAAGTTCTAGAATGTTCGGACCAGTTCTAGAAAGTTCTAAATTGTTAGAAAAAGTACGTAAAGTTCCACAACGTTTATAAAATGCCATGTATGCCTCTAGAGCCTCCTAGAACCTTCCATTAGAATTTTATGGCTATTTCTAGAACTTCCAAGAAGTTTTGAATAAATGATTATATACTTGAGGTGTGCTAGTACGGGTGTCTGTCAGGGTATAGCATGCGACATATCAAACTACTTGTCTTGGAGAGTAGATCACGGTTTCATGGTTGGTTTTCTTATAGGTCTCTGTCTCCCTCTACTCATGTGGGAAAATCAAGCAAAAAAGGCAATATTAATTTGTTATAATTTCGTTGTTTCTAAACCAAACTGAATGATATACATGACAATTTAAAGACAATTTATTACTCGTTTAAAAGGTACACTATGTTGCCCTAAATTATTTGCTGTTTACTTGTTATTTAAAAAAATATAAGGAAAACACATTAAAGAATATGCAAAATTTGAAATAAAATTGTTTCTCATGCTATTAATTGCATTGATCGGTAATAATTCTTGCCAAGTTTTAAACCTGTATTATAGTGTACGTCGTTTGGTGTTTGTTGCGTGAAGATTGATCAATCAGTTTGGGAGATATAGGCTTTTAAAGACAGTGCTGTGCACTCGCGCAGGCGGCCATCTTTGATAGCCGCCATATTTGATTTGGTTGAACGAGAAATGGCAACCGTCTTAGAATTTTAAAGCATCACCGAAAGTACAAAAATCAAGTGTTAGTTCAATTTTAACAAGAAATGCACACGGATGTGCAATTTCAGACATAGCACACACCCCTATATGATACCGAACAAGGAACGGATATGAGCGTGTTATCCGGGCATGAGAACAAACCTAGTCCACTCAATAAACATAACAAAGGTATGTTCATGTACAAAAAATTCGGTGTCATTGTCAACGGAGTAAGTCCCTGGACCCCATTAAGCTTGTTAGTATAAAGAAAATCGTAGACTCGCAGTGAAATTGGTATTACATCAGCACTGTTCATTGGAAAGCCTGGTTTATAGTTTGTTCTCTTCAGTGTGAAACCAGCTTTCAAGGGGTGCTATGTATTTGGGCCCATAACGTACTTGAACTGGGAAAATTTGGAGAATGTCAGGAAAATTCTATCCAGAAATCCTTCTTATCAACTTTGTACCCCTTGAGGAGGCCCCGGATAAAAGCACACAATCCAAATGTATCTCCGAAAATACTATAGGAGATAGGAAATATGTGTACCAAGTTTTGTATTGATAGACGGAGTAGATAAGTGTTAAACGCTTCTATACCAATACACACTTTCCCTTCATACCTATTGTGTATATTAATACAATACTTAGTACGCACATTTTGTATCCCCTATGATATTCTCGGTGGCACATTTGGATTGTGTGCTTTTACCCGAGGCCTCTCCAGAGGGATACAAAGGTGATGGGGGATTTCTGGATGGAATTTCCCCGACATTCTCCCAATTTGCTCTGCTCAATTACGTTATGGCCCAAATACATGGCTCCTCTGGAAAGAGTGTTTCACGCTGAAGTTAATTAAATATAAACCATGACAGTGTCAGTAGAAAGGTACATTAACGTTGAAAGTGAAACTGCCAGACTGCGTTAGCTTAAAGTATATGGATACCGATTTTTATAAGAAAATAAATTATGTACTTAACCTTTCCTGGCGACATACTGTCAACAAGTCTTCTCGGGCTAGCAGCCATGCTCCAGAATGGATACACAATGAGATATATATAAATATGGCTCTGAAAAGGACCAGAACGAAGGACACTGACAACAAGGACAAAAATACAGAAGAAACTATGAATGAAGAACGGAAAACACAATATGCCTCCTATACACCGGGAATACTTCTGGAAAGCTCAAGAGACTGTTTGATAGGTACAACATCATGACAGTACAAACACCTCCACCAAAAAACTTACTACGACCAACCACAAACGAACTGGGCCTTTCAACTCCTGAAGTTTACGGCATTCCATGTGAATCTGGTAAATCATATATTGGACAAACACGATGAACCATTGAAGCCAAATGCAAAGAACACAACAGTTACATCAGACTAAACCAACCAGAAAAATCCGGGCTGGTTGAGCGTAGCATCAAACAGAAACATAAGATTTTATTCACAGATACCGAAATAATAGCAAAATGCTCAAGAGTTTGGGACAGGAGTACAAGACAAGCTGTTGCAACCATACAATTAAAATCGAACCTTAACAGAGACACAGGATTCCAACTGAGTCAAGCATGGACACCAGTAGTATCCCGCTATTTCAAGCACCAATCATAAGAATCCAATCACACATACATGAAGTACAGATTCTATACACTCTATTGCCGATCATATTAGCCTGAAGATGAAGACGATGTCAACCCTCGAAACGTCGCAAAATAAAACAGTATCTACTTGGCTGCTAGCCCGAGAAGACCAGTTCACAAGAAAAGACATGTTGAGGTTACTTCGGTTAACAACAGCAGATTCAAATGAAATGCTCGCTTTGATTTCTACATTGTATAGTACATCTTGATAAACAATAAAGTGATACGGAATTTATTTTTTAATTACAATTAGTATATACTTAACTGTTCTGTGGTTTAGAAACGTTTTATCTCTCTGATTAATGATGCAGAATTTGTTACCATTTTTGTCGGTAATATCTTCGTTTTCGAAAAGCAAGTTCACCTAAACGCGATGAAACTACAAACAAACCAAGGTATACTTTAGAATCGTAATGCGCTTTAATTTATGAAGAGAAATTATTCTTTTGGAAATTGAAAACTAAACATTTATAAGTTTTGTAACGACAATATAAACTTCATTTCTGATGTATTTGGTTAGATGAAGGATTTTTTTTAAATGGTAATTTACTAATAGAGTTCTGTCAGTGAAAACCCTCATATAAAATGTGTACATCCTCCGTACGAAACCAATTGTAGACTTGCTTCAACTATTTGAAAGATATAACGAATGGCAAGGCAATGAATAATATATCTCGAGTTCTATTTTTCTCAGATGATGAGGCTATCACGTTTGTAGTATTGAACTTTAAAAATTAAAAACATCCAGACGAAATTACATCATACACTTCCTCCTATCTTTAACTGTGACTTCAAAGATTACAAACTGATAAAATTTATCATACCAAATAATCACCATTTACCTATTCCAAATTGATGCACAACTTTACAATGTTGCAGCGCTGCTTGAAGAATATATTTTTTTAAATATTCCAATATTCTTCCCATAATAGTTCTTCTTTAACCAAATGATTAATCAATACATGGTTGATATTTATTGATATTTTATTAAATACTATATATATATATATATATATATATATATATATATATATATATATATATATATATATGGTTACACATTTTTACTTTAACCACAATATTATATATGATATTCCGTAGCTCTTTAAGGTACCAAAGAAGCAAGCAATCTTGCACAGGGTATGAAGAAATACTCTTCATAAATGATAAAGAAAACTCTCCAACATGTTTAAAAACCCTTCAACTTATTATGTATAACTAAAAACCCACGCTAACATTGTTTCTGCTACTAACACCCTGTCCTTTTATTGCTTCGAATTGTGTAAGAGCTTACACTTTAGTTTAATTTCTTTCATGTTATGTTACGCATATTTTGGTGTAACAGTAAGAAAAAAAACAGCCAAAACAGAATTTAAGTGTTTATCTACAACTTGGTTCCAATTTGTTTCTCATCCTACAATGCACGGGTATGTGGAAAACATTTTTATACGGAAGTATAACTCAAAGTGGTACTATATCTAAAGTTAAAATAACAATGCATTTGTATTTTCAAAAGAGATAAATTTCTAACTTTGAAAGAAATACTATTACAAAGATTTGTAACACTGTACACCCTGTTTCAAAAAAGAATATACGTATTACGAAGAATTATTTTGTCCAAACTATCGATCACTGCGCCTCGGCTCGGCTGTTGGAGAAACGAATACATAGTCTAGTTTATATTAATAGCCGCTAGATGTCAGTTGTCTTCTGTTTTGCTTGGTAACCATCATATGTTTAAAATGGCTACCCCGCAGCAGAAATAATTTTGTATTCCCGAGTTTGAGAAGTGCAATTCCGTGATTACAGTGCAAAGACGTTTCAGGTTGGGGTACCAAATGGATCCTCCGAATGGGTGGAACATTCGCAGATGGTATGGACAGTTTGTAGATACAGGATGTGTATGTAAAGGAAAGAGTCCTGGCCGCCCTCGTATTCCTGAAGAAAATGTTGCACGGAATGAAACTGCTTTCCAACGTAGTCCTTCAAAATCAACTCGCCGTGCCAGTCGGGAGTTACAAGTGTCGACAACAAAAATTTGGCGTGTTGGTTATGAAACCGTACAAGTTACAGCTGTTACAAGCTCTGCGTCCTGATGACAAACGCGGCATATTGGAACGAGATTCTGGATGCTATTGACAATGATAACATTTTTTGCACAACGCATCGTGTTCGGTGATGAAGCTACGTTCGGTGTTAGTGGTCAGGTAAACAAAAAAAAATGTTTGAATTTGTGGCCTACAGAATCCACATTACCCGCAGAACCCACAGACTACAAGTCATTGAAATGTATTAGATTCGCCCAAAGTCAATGTGTTTTGTGCGATATCACGATCATCTGTTTACGGCCCATTATTCTTTCATAGAAATACGGTCAACAGTCAGCAGCATCTCGTCATGTTACAAAACTGGTTGTTTCCGAGGCTGCCCGAAGACGACTTCATTTTGCAACAAGACAGGACACAACCTCACTGGACTCGCCAAGTGCATGAATATCTGAATGAAACTGTACCGAACCGTTGGAATGATCGTCAAGGAACTGGCGACGTAGCATGTCTCAGCTGCCCTCCACGGTCACCGGACTTGAAACCCAGTGACTTCTTCCTGTGGGGTTTCGTTAAAGACAACGTTTATGTACCGCCATTCCCACAGAACCTCTAAGAGTTGAAAAACCGGATCCGTACAGCCATAACGCAAGACATGCTTGCCCGAGTATGGGAGAAATTTGAGTATTGATGTGGTGTTGTTCGTGTCGCTGACGGAGGACATATTGAACATCTGTAATTTGAACTGTGAACTGTAATTTGAACTTGAGAGGTTCGCAATTATGTGTGTAAAATTTCATATTAACATGTCTTAAAGTTTAATAAATATATGAATTCGAAATACGTATATTCTTTTTGAAACAGGGTGTATTAGCACATTATATTAAGTTTAAAGCTGTCAATTAAGTATTCAATTTTGATAAATTGTCTCAATTAATGTTACATTCTTTCCATATCTGATTCAGAAAATCGTATCTGCAGCGAAACACAATTCCGTTGTAAATCTGGACAGTGTATCGATGATGACCTCGTGTGTAATAATAAAAACGATTGCAGGGATGGTAGTGATGAATATTCGGAAATTTGCGGTAAGTAACGTTTAAATACTGTATATCATCTTGTGAATTTCAGTAGTTATTTTCTATGGTTTAACTTTTTGTCAGCATCTATACTAAACTTCACAAGAAATAGTGTTTGTATAAAACTGACTAAATTGTAATTACTTTTAGAAACCTGATCTACTTTCTTTTTACCTCCATTTTTAAAATAATTTTTCAACTTCGAGCTTGCATATAAACACATATTGCAGATTTTGAGAATAAGATTTTTTAACTTCACATTTAAGACTTGATCTTTATTGAATCTTATAGTATTATAATCCATGTAAGTCATCAATCAAAAGTTTTCACCATTATCGATGTTTAAATATAGAACATTTACAATTACAACTTATATACAATACGTAAAACAGAAAAATGTTACTGACTTTCAATTATGTTTGTAGTTAGCAATATGGTGAACATATTTAATCTGACTAATTATGCTTTATTTTCGCATCGTTATTACTTCATTCTGTAATATTTTCTTTCTCCTGTCTCTTTTATTGAAATTTACTACTGTTCATGTACTTCTTTTTACTCATATAACGAAATACTATTCATAATAGTTTCAATTACTGTATTATCGATCCTTCTACAAAAAATAATTTTAATAATGCAATTTGTCATTCACAATATACTGTAATGAAAGAAGATTAGGTAAGATAATATAGTTCGTGGTTTATTACGAGATTAAGTCACTATTCATCGGAAGAGGAAGATCGATATACGGACATAAAGACTATTTCTAGTACGAATGTGCAAAATGATATTCCCTTAATTCTTGCTTAGAAATATTTTATAATAATGTATGAAATATTTCATAATAATGTATATAGTTTAAAAGTACCGTCTTCCCACTCATACAGGGGCACTTTGAAACAACTTTTAAGCCTTCTTTTCGTATAAATTATAGTGTTGAAATTTAAAAGTACATTGAAAGTTATATCAAACCTTCTTAATCTACAAAACAACGTGTAAACGAAAGTTTAAAACTTAGAGATTTCAACAATGAGAATAGAAAGGAAACTTGCTTAACATTTAATTTGAAAATAGATACCCAGAAAAAAATTAGCTTACTCGTAGTCAATATTCAGATTATGTTTGTAAGCTTCTCAATTTAAAATTAAACTGGTGCCATAAATTTTTCGTTAGTTAACCCTTAGAATTAATAGATTTTTTGTGAAAATTGGATAGTTTTGCTTAAAGAAGTAGAACTTGTTCCACAATTGCAGCAGTGTGATGGTTTATACACCGTTGAATTTTCCAAGGACCACACTTTCACATTCCGTAACACTCGGACTCATATAGTGTCCCTCAGAATCGTAGTGTTACCAAAAGTAGGGAAACTTCACCTATTTTTACGAAAAATATTGCAAAAACACTGCTTTCATGCTTTAGAAAAATACTGGAAAATGTGCGCTGGGCTATTTTGCAAGTATCGCAAAATTGTAGCAGGCAAGTACTAAGAAAAAAATAATACGTGAAACACTCTTATATAGAGAAAGTAGTGTTATTTCTGCACATGTTGCATTGAATGTTGCATAAATAATGTTGCATGTCATAAATTATGTTGCATTGAATGCTCATGTGGAACTCGAGATATTGTAGCAGGGTAATGATTTATACCCCGTTGGATTTGTCAAAAGCCACGCTTTCATATTCTGTAACACTGCGACTCATATGAGATCTCTCAGGAAAGCAGTGTTTCCAAAAGTAGGGAAAAATCATATATTTTTACGAAAAAATATTGTAGAAAACAAATGACTGGCAACCCTGTTTTCATGCTGGAGAAGTCCCACGCACACGCAAAAACGCCGTGCAACAATTGCTCCCCACCGGAAAGCTATTCAATGCAACATGAAGTCTGTATTGGTGTCCTGATCTTGTGCTGTTTCGAACTGCATAATGCAACAAAACCAACCTATTGTATTTTTAGTTTATCAACAATGACCGTGTGCATGTCTGAAATACACTGAGAAGAGGAAGGGAGAGACAGGAGGGAAGGTTCCTGGGTTGAACTGATAAATAAATATTTTCGAACAGGCGAAGGGAAAATAACACGCCTTTGTTTCTCTTTTCTTAGTTTATTTTCCTTTTTAGTGAGAAGGGAAAAAGAAATTAACTTGTTTTCCTTAAACCTTCGGTCGCCAGATAAAAACGTTATAGAACTGTAACGGGTTTTTGGGTTTTTGTAGATTACTAAAAACACAAGGTGTTTCGAAAAAATGTATACATACAAATCCAAGCATAAAAATGTATGCAACCTTCCTTGTGAAAAATATCATCAGAATTTTTTGTTACAAATTCGTATGGCTTGCGACACTGCGTAGAATACTGATATGGATTTTTAAAAATGCACGTTTCCAGATATCTATTTGATAAGCAGAAACAAACTAAACGTTCGCGGTGCAATGACAGCCTGCGCAATAAATTCGAGGATCCATGTATTCATTTTGCATACATATTAATTCAAAGGATAATAATAATGTTAATGGAAACAAACCAGAATGCAAAGAATAAAACATAATAAAACAAATAAAAAAAATAGAAGTGTGTCTAGCAGACTGAAAAGTGTCTCGAGTCCCTATCACTAACTTCTCATCTTTTACAGATATCACTCATCATTAGGAATACATTTTCTTCAAATGTTTTGTGACAATTGGATTAATCACATATACAATAATTCAACCCACAAACAAGAAGGCAATTGATATAATGGAAACACACCACCGCCGAAAAAATTGTCAGATAGCATAGAATGAGGTGCTGTATGCTATCTTCTAGGATTTTTTGGAGTGGTATTTTTACATTATGTTCCCAAAGGCTACATAAAATCGGAGGAAGTTTTTGGTGTACTTTGGACAGATATTTTATGCCAAAAGTAATTGAGAAACGAACACGAATGCCAATTGGCAATTTCATACGTCATATAGATACTGCATCTCGACACTGTGTTACTGTAGTGATCTTATTTTTGGCTAACTCCAGTATTAAATTTCTGTCAGACCCATCCTACTCACCAGATTTAGGAATGACTTTTGGTGTTTCTCAAAGTGCAAGGATCCCCTTCGTGGACGCTATCTTTTCAGTAAATAATTCCTGAGAACTGCTATTTAGGTATCTGAAACATACCCAAAAGATACTAACGCGCATGCTACACAAAATGGACGAAGCGATGCAGTTGTGTACCAATAAAGAAGAAGAGTTTTTTTTAAAAATAAATAATCATAGTTTAGTTCCTTGTATTTTCTTGTACCTGGAAGTTAGAGAGAAACGACACGCACTTTTGGTATGCATTTCGTAGGCTCCGAGAATGATACCTGACGTTTAGGCTTCTTATAACTTGTCTAAAGCAGTCCGTCTGATATGATTTCAGTAGAATATACCATACATTTTAAGAAGGTGTTGAATGGGTTGACTAATTGAATGCAATTGCGAATGTATCCACAGAGAACTATCAAAAGGTAGCGTTTATTGACAATATTTGAAATCTGATAGGCCAGAAGACTCTCGAAGTGTTATCGTTAATTTGATACCCAAAACTTTCCAATTATGGTATGTTTCTGGCTCAACGCAACATCATTCTTTAAATAAATTAAATTAAAACTGGAGTTTGTGAGTCGCGAAAGTGAAGAAAAACGCTGGATATTGTGATGAGAGAGACAATCACTATTGATATTCATTCTTGGTCCTGAATGATAAATTGTATGGTTGTAGAGCCTAAGGACATATGCCTAGTTAACTTGCTTAGGGCACGTAACTAGTGACATTTAAATTTTATTAGCTAAAATATGCATTGTTAGATAAAAATAATGCAACGATATTTGGAACGTTGTAAAACAACGCTGCTGAGATGGAATTTAACCACGAATTAACAACTGGATCCAGTTTGCTAAATACAGAAATCCACGGGGAGCGCTTTGAATGCAAGATTGAACTTGCAGATTCCAAAGACCATAGAGTTAGATAGTTAGTATGATATTTCACTCCCAAAGATTAAGTTAATTAAAACCAGGTCCAACTTTAACAATTATTTATATTTAAATAAATGACTCATTCATTTTAAATGAAATGAAATTCTTTATTAAAGGCGCTGCTGTTTGAACTCTACAATTCTTTTCTTTTCTTTTGATTATTCCACAGTTCATCTCAGTATTTTAATATATCCAAATTATTTGCTTCATCAAGTAATTTTCATCCAATTCTAACTTGAACTAATTGCGGAAGTTCTGGCATTGCTTTTCTTGTCAACTAGTAATTCAAACCTTTAGTCTTAATCAGCTCTAAGTGAGTTGTTAAAATTATTTAAAAAGATATATCATTTGTATTTATCAGCTTATATATTTTTACTTAAAGAATGTGATTTATATCTTCAATATATAACTAATGCTTGTATTAAATATAGGTTGTGCATTAATTAAAAATGTTATAGTTGATAGATTCAATAAAATTTCACATCATGTAGAGCACTAAGAGTATTCGTAAATACCCACTCCGTTAAAAATAACCCCGCCAAATGAAATTTGTGGTGGACAAACACCGTATGAATGGGTTTCCTCGGGGTTCTCCCGTTTCCTCCCACTTTCTTCATTCTACCATTTCATTCATTAGTCATCATCACCGTCTCCTTTATCCTAACCGGCATACCCGTGGGACGTAAAACTCAAAGATTTCATTTTTTTCTCTTAAAAATAAAGACCAAACTGCTCAGTACATACGTATATTGTATCGTTTTTACATGGTAACCGAAAATTGCACATATTTACAACGGGCATTTGATCACAATTTGATTGTATTTTTTTCCTATCGTAGATTCTAGTACTTGAAATATACAAAGGGGCATGTTTACGCAAAGTCAAGGGAAGAAGAAAATTTTATAATTCTGGCTTATGTAATGTATACAATAATACAATATAGACATTATCTATCTCTCTCTCTCTCTCTTTATATATATATATATATATATATATATATATATATATATATATATATATATATATATATATATATATATATATATAAGTTTATTGAATATCATATGTTCGTGAGTTAACTTACTTCCATACCAAAATAGTAATTCTGTTCTTCTGTTCCATTCACTGACACCAAATATGGAAAATCTTCTGGAATCAGTAACCTGGTTTACTTTGAATTAAAATTATACCACTCTTTTGAAACCGAATAATAAAGCTGCTAGTGATTATGCTCGTAACCAGCGGTGGGATACACTTCATCATAATACATCTAACTTTCGGGTATTGCAGGTACTATTATATATATATTTGCTTTCTATAATTTGTAGCTCTCATTATATTTGTTGTAATTGTTTCGTCTTTCTATTTAGCAAGCCAGCATGGTTGTTGGACCTCGTCAATGTTTGTCTGTACTTCTGGGAATTGTATAAGACAGAAAAACGTGTGTGATACAATAGCTGATTGTGAAGACGGTAGTGATGAAGACCTCAACATGTGCAGTAAGAATTGTGTCATTTAAGTACTCTATATTAATACTTTGTTTATACTATTAGAACACACATATGGGTGCTACTAAGCTTTTCGTTTCTAAGAAATCAAAACATTATAACTGCTTCAAACTTTCAAGGTTAAACGCGATTATGATTATTACATATTGAAACAGAGATAGACTACCTTAAAGAAAGTAGACAAGTCTAGTGACAAGTAATAAATGACAAACAGATGCAAGAGTTGAATAAATGAACCTAATAAATGGAATAATAATTAAATGAACGTCTGTTATTCCAGCTGATAAAGGATAAATTGGGAACTTTCAAACCTGTCAGTTGTGTAACCCTGGGAAAAGTTTCATGTGGGACTCAAATTTTTACATGACTACTTTGCATTCTTTACCATTCCAGGCAGTGGCGTATTTTGTTTTGGGGGACTTCACTACTCTATAACTGGAAATGTGAAAATTTTGTCAGATATGTCATTTACTTTAAAATAGTAAATAAATTTCGGGGCTTAAGCCCGGAAGCCCCCTTAAATACGCCACTGATTCCAGGTATCTGCTGCCACTGGTCTATCACATATCCCAAACTTGTTATACGTTGTTCCGTTTTTTTCTAGGAACTCGATTGTTGTTTCTTCAATTGAATTAATTTGCTTCTTTTTCTCTCTCATCTAACCATAGATTAGTGGGCAAGATGAAAATGTTAGAACTTATCTCTATCTTGGGATAGCTGTTTTATACTTTCATAAGCCACCTTCTTCACATCTGAGTTTAGATATTTTATTCTTGATCTTCCTCTTCCTGGTTTTCATTCTGTATTTCCCTCTAATAACACGGTCATTCAATCGGAATGCCGAATAAGATGGCCAAGCATACTCTTTCTTTAATTTTCCTATTATCTTCATGATTTGTCGTCCTTCATTAGCTTCCGTTAGTACGTCTTCATTCGTGTCCCTTTTGGTCCATAATATGCTTAGCATTCCGAGCCAATACCACATTTCAAATGCTTTCAGCATGCATACTTTAGCTTTTCTCAATGCCCATGTTTCTGACCCGTACAGCGCCACGCTCCATACCAGGGTCTTAATAAATCTTTTCCGATCAACGACATATTTCTTTGTTACCAGTCCGCTTTTCCTATTCGATACTTGTTTAGCCTGTGCTATTCTTGAATTTACGTCTTTTCACTTCTTCCATCTGAGGATATTAGACTTCCTAAATACGGGAACGTCTTAACTTCTTCAATTTTCTCTCCCTCTATCCATACGTTTGCACTTTCCTGTCCTGCTCTTCTACACTTCATCACTTTGGTTTCCTTCTTATTTATCTTCATTTTGCATGATTGTTCCAGTTGGTCGTTCAAGTTTTGAAGTGTTCCATGTAAGTCCTTTTCATTCTTCGTTATCAGTTCTGTCATCAGCAAATCTTATAGTGATGAAAACCAGGCAATTTGCATTTATGCCTTTCTCGTTTTTATCAAAGAATGTTTTCATATCCTCTCCTGTATAGACATTGAACACAAGAAATGAGCGTCCGCATCAATACCTTACTACTTTACTTAATCTTGTTTCCTACGATCTCTTCCTATAACAGCTCTCTTGTTCCTGTAAAGTCGGTATATAATTTTTGTGTCTCTGTAATTCATATTCATATTCTTGAACACTCTCAACATGATATTCCAATCTACGTTGTCATTGTTTCTATATCAATAAACGCTATCACAATTAGTTTGTTTATTACGATGTGCTGTTCCATGATCAACATAGATTCAGTATTGCTTCCGTTGTACCCATTTTTCTCCTGAATACAAACTGGTTCTCTGTTAGCTGTTCTTCGATTTTCTCTTCTATAATTGCACGATAATTTGGCACAGTATTTTTTTATGCATGGGAAAGCAAACCTAACGCTCTGTGTTCTTTGAATTTCCGTGCACTTTTCCTTTTCACGATAGGGACCAACATGCTTTTTCGAAGTCTCTTAGTATTTTTTCCGAGATGTTCATTTCATTAACAAGTTTAAATGGTTTCTTCTTTGATCCTATCCCGAGATTCTTAACCACTTCCGTTGGTATTTGGTCTATTACTTGCACTTTACCACGTTGCAATTTCTCCAAAGCATTGTCGAATTCGCACTGTAAAACTGATTGTCCAAATACATTTTCATCGACGTCTTCTTTCTTTTCTATCTCTTCGTCGTTCACCCTATCTCCTTTGTACTGTCTTCGATGTATCCCTTCCATTGTCTTGTTAACAGCTCCTCTTGTATTAGCGTTGTCCCGTCCTTGACTATGATTATGTCTGTGCCTTTCTTTTTCTCACCGAACTGAATTCTAATCTTTCTAAATGCCGTTTATGTATTGCCTTTGACTATATTTGCCTCAATTTATTTTCACAAGTTGTTTGTCTTAGTTTCTCTAGCTTTACTTCTCTGTTCATGTGATATCTGCATCTTTTGTATTCCTCTTATCTGTTTCTTATCTTGAACTGTGTCCTTTTCTCCATCATTTCCAATATTTCTGCTGTTATCCAGAGTTTATATTGGGTTCCCGGCTTTCTTCCTATGTACTCGTCAGCTGCTTTTATAATCCCTGCTTTCATGGCTTTCCATGTCTAGTTGATGTCATCACCCGCTAGAGCTACATTAGACATATCTTTGTCTGTCGCAGTTTCAAATTCCGTTTACGTTTTTCATGTTTCTTTGCTTGTTTGTTTTGAATCTTTTGTTTGTTTCTACCACTCGTTTCTTTTTATGTCCGATTGTGCTCTTCATCAAAACTTAATTATGGTCTGAGTGAACGTCTGCTCCTGGGTAACTCTTACTGTTCTTTACGTGATTTTAAAATGTTTGTCGATCAAGTATATAATCTATTTTTTTTTGGTTCACTGCTTTTGTCCATGTGTATCTTCTTCTTGGTGGTTGTTCGAAGAGAGTATTTGTTAAGTCAGATTATGGCTTTTGGAGAACTCAACTAGTCGTGTACCTCTCACATTCTTTTCTCCTAGGCCGAAATTTCCGGTTACATTATCTTCTTTGCTTTCGCCAACTACTGCGTTCCAGTCACTCGTGATGAATAAATTGTCCTGGTCTTGAACTTGCATCAATACTTCTTCTATTTGCTTATAGGTTTCTTCTACTTTCTGATCTGGGTAGCTCGATGTAAGCGTATATACTTGGATTATCGTCATAATCCTCGGATTTATAGCTATCCTCAACATTACTCTAGTTTTGTTGTATTTCTAGCTGCCTATAAGTTTCTGTGTCATCTTTTTATTCAAGATAAAACCGACTCCTGCTGTACCTTTACAGCTCCTGAATAAACCATTCTCAAGTCCTCGCTTCACACGTCTCCTTCATCTGTCCATCTAACTGCGCTGGTTTTCAAGCCTTTGTGCGTTCCATGTCTTCAGGTATTCGAGTTTCCTCTCTGTCACATTCCAGGTCCATGTCCTGGAAGGGTATCGTTTGATGACGACCGAGGAGACTCTGCTTTGTTACCTTCCACTCCCAGGGACGACCCTTTGTGAAACAGTAGTGTCGTATTATTAATAATACATTTTCTTATTTTCCTTTCCATGTTGTTTTCTAGGGACTGAGTAGCTGGTTCCCAAGTTCTTCCACCTCGCAGTGAATCAGCCCTAAAATAATCATGCCTTTCCCTGTTTTTATACATATCTGAGCCTTGCCGATTCAATCATCTTCAGCCTAAGTGCGGTAATGGTAGAGCAGCTGTCCCTTACCATAATATCTCTCTCTGTCTGGCTCCTATCCGTAATGACCTGTCCGGATGGGAAGCTTTCTTATAGCGAAGATATCTTCAACAAAACTCTTGAGATCATTAGAACACGCAAGCTCTCCCATTGCGGCAAGGTGGATATATTATCGAAGGAGAATTAACTCGCAGCGTTTCTATTTTAAATTTAGTTATATTTTATTTCATTTCTAGACTATTATTTTAATATAACGTATATTACCACGTTTCCTAAAATATGTCTTTTCAATGTTATCTCTCATCAAACGTAATTCATTTGATCTCACTTTTATTATTAGACTCTATATTATTAAATTCTAAAATTCATACGATTTAAGAACATTTTATTAATTCTTTTTTACTTTTACCCACAAAACTTTCCTCAATGCATTTAACCCTTAAACGCCCATATTTTTCTTTTGATGTGAAACTCTTATAAAGTTGGTTAGTCCTTTAGTTATACTATAAAAATGTTTGAAAAATCGTCTATTGTTATTTTGTTTTTGTTTTGACTTCCTTTTGTCTTTGCATATATGCAAAGTTGCGCATTGGTTTTACAAAATATTAAGTATAATGTACAATACTGTAAATTTTAATGATGGGATTTCATGAAAAATATTTTCATCAATACTAAGATCAATTAATTGTTTCATGTTTCACTATTAAAGTAGAAATAGTGTAAATTTTAATGTAAATTTTAAACTACTATGGTAGGAATATACATTTAATAAGCCACAAATACCTCATGGTTTACGATGAAAAGCTTCGAAACAGTTTTTGCCTTTGTTGAGGAATAGATTTACTTGACATTTTTCACAGGCCACATAGGTTTAATCCTTGCATTCTTGATATTTAAAACTAGTTCTTTTTTGCTTCCACATTGGGCAGTCATATATTGAGTCCCTTTTGACATCCTTTGGTGGGATTGACGACATTTTGGATTTCGTTCTCGCTTCTTCTATCTCGTCTGAGCATTTTAGCCTCCTGCTCTTCATCGGTTCAGATCCTATCTTGCACGAAGCTCTTCTTGTGTCTTTGAAATGTCTTTTCCAGTTTTATCACAAATCTACTTTTAAGGAACACATGCGTTGATTGCAGTAATGTCGAAGAGGTGGTAGAACAAGCGGAAATATTGTTTTTATTTTAGTTTTACATGTAACCTTCCTATATTACTGTCAAGGAGATCAACCTGTCCCATATAGGTATTGTATACGGACACAATTACTTGACAAGGTATTTTAACTTGTTCCCTCTTTTTCGATCAAACCGTTCAGTTGAGAACTTTCGCAGTTTGCCAAAAAGGATGATAGGAAATAACATTGGTATTGTATTCGAAAATAAGAGCAGAAATGTTTACACCATCTACGTTAATTGTCAACTTTTCATAGAAACCACGGAATTTCTTTTTCATCTCCTGATTAATAGGAAATGTACATTCTGTAAGCCTATTTTTTGCACAGTACCAATCGGTTAAATACCTTGCTAGCTCAAATGAACTACAAGAGGAAGTGAAGTTTAATATCTGTCGAAGTAAACCTGTAGTTTACATTGCGTGGAGCTTCCCTTAAGAGACAAATCTCTAATTTCCACTTGCCCCAAGATCAGGCTCAGTGGAATGGCGAAAATTTTGATTATTTTCTTACCCACTGTAAATTTCAATTTTGTGCGCAAATCCTTCATCACCATACAAAGCAAACATTTTATAGCCCCAATTGTGAGGCTTCTCCTTCATATACACCTTTTTGTGATGTCTCACTTTAGTACGACAAACCTATTCTTCAACAGAATATATCTTCTTCATGAGGATTGAAATAAATCGTGTATTTAAATTATCTAGAACAGACCTATACTTATAAACTTTTATCATATGACTATTAGAGTCTGTTTGTTTCAATCGTCATTAAAATGAAAGCAAGTCCTTATTTTCAGAAACTATCGTTTCTGACATTGTCTCCTGGAGAAGCTTACAACCCAAAAGCAATTCTAAAGAACTCTGACATTAGTCGGTGGAGTACATAAACTTATATAATACAGATGCCTATGAATTTCGTATGTCAAAAATTGACAAGTCTGATAGCTTTCTGGAATCACTTTGATTCCTATACAAACTGGATTCATCACAAACTTCCGTCAACAATTCATCTGTAAAAATATTTGAAAAACTGGGAAGGAGTAGATAATTCCAAGATCTCTTGAGGTAATTTGGGAGTTCGCTGAAATAGAACACTGCTATCCAAGGTCATGGTTTGTTTCCTCCCATAAAACATCCCTTTTCTAGTTACAAATTTTGTCACTTTCTTTGTCTCTGAGGGCTTTCTTAAAGTTGTATCTTCCGATATAATAGACACATTCTTGCTTGAAATACAAACTCCTTGTTCCTGGTATGCTAAGTAATGTTTTATAAGAAGGAAATTTTCTTCACCACTTTCGGGTTCAAGAAATAGTTTCATAGTCCACTGTAGGATCCTCGTTCGCATAATTAAACTCCAGGTCATCCTCACTGTCGGATAGACACAATAATCTACGTATTTTATCCTCTGAACAGTGCTTCAATCCCACACGGCCCATAGCTACTTAGCAACATGTAAGGTATGTGCAATTGAGCGTTCCAAAAATAACCACTGTTAGATACTTACTTTAGAATTACACAAAAGGTACAAAATGAACAATGAAGCTACAAAAGATAGAGTCTTACACATGTGGAAACTCACAACATACACACAAAGTACCATGATTCCTTACTTTTGCAGATCTGCAAATTCAAGGAAAAGAAAAGCAAGTAAGTACTTAACAAATATGTGTTGTACTTTGTTCGCTTGCGATCACGAAATCATAAGGAAGCATTATGAAAATAGTTAAACTGCTACTTGGAAGACTACGACATAAAATAAACTTTTAAATTCTCAAAATGTATGTTTGCGAGATCAACTTTGCAGTCATAAATCAAGCTATTGACGAAATTCAGCATTACGTGGTGATACACTTTAATCGGCATGTGTAACATTCAAATTTCGACGTCATAGCAAAAAGACAAAGGGTAGTCTACGATGTAGGAATGGATATCAATAAATCGATTAATTTTGTTTGGCACATATACAAAACAAATCCTCTAAGGTCCTTCTACGAATACCACTTGCAGAATTTACCTTAGCAATCATTGGAGGTAAGGCTTTCATTACTGTTATTGGGGCGGATAATATAAAACCATGTAAGGCGCTGTAAGTAGTACTGAATTTCAATGTAAAATTACTAGACAGCATCTCCTCTAGGATGGCATAAAGCGTATGGTGGTCACATATATCATAAATGATGCACAGAAACTGACAGAAACACATATCCAACACTTTGTGGTCTCAAAGGATGAAATAGTATACGGACAAACAGCTTGCAGAATATTAGAAGTTAAATACTATTATACATGATTGTTTAGCGTATGAGAAATTACGAACAAAGAACAAAAACAGAATATTGGTATCTCGCTTGATTCACTGCATAGGCATTGTTCGTCGTAAATAATTGCAACTTGGTTACACTAGTACTCTAACTACAGTACCGCAGCATTTAGACCATTTGTATTGTAAATGGAAATAATGACTCAGTGCTTGTTAATCTCAGATCGATATTCTGCTACAGGAAGATGCAAAATTAAATATTATTTGAGTTACAGGTGACATTTTTATTGGATTATGCTACAAGACTTTACTGCTTCTCTCACAGGTCGTGAAATCAACGTTTGTTAAATTTGGCAAGCAATCATCTACTGGTGTTTGTATTGAACACTTTATTACTGACCTACTAACTAGGCAACACTTTTCGCTTCCGCTATTCTCTAAATTCTAACACTTATTTACCCTCATTTTGTATGGGAGAAAAAAAAATATCTTGAAGGACATTGGTCCTGGTTTTCTTGGTTCATTTCATTTGATATTAATATATTTTCCTTTGTAGGATAAGACTCCAACATAATATTTTGGGTACCACATACTCACCTGTCTACTAGTTTATCGATGCGATTTTTTTTGTAAAAGAGATATGTTTATTTATGATACTACGTTTACACATTATAGACAATACTGCTGTTATTTATTCATTCGGGCTTATTGTTATACATGTATAAATTAGTTCTAGTGTATATAACGTTCCCTAAATACATAATTCATGTACTTTTCATAGGTGTCCGAACTTGCAGAGAAAATGAATTTCGCTGTGATTCTGGACAGTGCATAGAACAATTTTTCTATTGTAATAGACATTACGATTGTAAAGATCAAAGCGACGAGAAACGAGAGGAATGTGGTACGTATACGTTTGTTTGTTTTTATATTTATTTGATTTTATTTATTTATTTTGTTTATTTAACAATCACCAGATACAGCTTAGAGGCCATTTTACACTGGATATTTAACAACAACAACAACAACAATGGAGATGATTTGGGAAAGTAACCGCCAGGGCCTGTTTATTAGGTACCATCCCGGTATTTGCCTGGAAGGACTGAGGAAAACCCTGGAAATCCCAGTCAGAATGGTCGGCAGCGGAAATCGAACCCACCACCTTCCGAATGCGAAGCCAACGCTCTATCACTTGAGCTACTTCGCTCGAAAAAACATTTTGTAGAAATCAAACTCATTTTTTTCTGATTTACACTAATATCATTTTAAACTAAAATTTCGAGCTTAAACGCAAAATTATTTGTAATTATTAAGTATTAATGGATCTGAGCAGTGACATCAATAAAATCTTAGGTATGAAGTATATAATATAAATATGAATGTTCTTTGTTCAAAACTAATTTATTTCTTTTAGCAGTAAATTACCGCCATGGACAGAATTTAATCAGAAAAGCGATGTTTGAATCAATAATACGAAGAACAATATTCATTTGAATACCATATTATTTCCATGAGATGTTCTTCAAATGATAAAATAACTTTCTTGTCTCATATTCTGCTCTTGATTCATAAAAAGGATATTGAAGTAGAATTTACGTCTTGAACAAATTGTTTGGATTAGAAATCAGAGTCCTTTTGAGAAACAAAGTTACATGGGTTAGGGAGCTACATTTAAAATAGAACCCTCCAATTGTAATGCATTCAAACTTTTCAAGGCTCTTCTACAGGGAAATGAACGTGGTAGCCAGTACAGGCTGTGATAGTTATGTTTTTTCAGTTATCGTATAAAGTATTAAGAGAATAAAGTTGTCGCTGACAACATTGTGTTGTAGTTAATTTGGTTGCAAAGGTGATATTTAAGTCGGAAGGAAGTAATTATATAGGGGTTTATCGAACCGGAATACACTATCAGCGTTGTCTTTTTCTGAAATTTCTGTGGAGTATCAAAGCATCTTTTAACTATAAATATTTTTCCACTTTCCTTTCTCCAGCATCACTGCCGATTTGCCCGTCTCCTAACAAAAATAAAGATGGTTTTGGATCGATAATCTGATATTGGTAGTATTTTATTCTTTCCATTTAACTCATCTGCTACGTATGATGTAGCAGAATTCTAGAAATAGCTTTATCGTATTAAGGTTGTGCATCTGTGATTAATTTCATTCAATCATCAAAAATTGATTATTTTGTAGAAAATATCGAAGTCATACAAAACAAAAATATACGCTTTCTGCACAAAAAATAATAAAATATCTTAATTAATGTTGAAAATGGTATTAGATGTGTTATGAGTACATAAAAACAATCACGATATATATAACTATCATTTTTCATTGTTATAAATAGGTTTTTTTTAAGAAAGTCACTTAACTAATTCAGGTTTCCTGAACTGAAAATAAGAAAGGTAACAACTACTAGTAAACTGAGCATAATTATATGAATTAAAAAGATATATCTTCATCAACACATTTCTACCAACGTAAAGTAAAATTTATTTACGATAAATTGTTTATAACTGTAACTATTGAATTTATCAACTCTAGCGGCATTAAGATTAGAGAGTCACATAAAGCACCAACATAAGTGCATTCCACATGGAAATATAAAATACTTATTTTACATCGTGCTTATGCTTTATAAGTATGATTAAAATTCCCGAATAAGTAAATTAACATGTTGTTTGTATTATAGTACGTACTTGTATTCTACCACAATATTTTCACAAGACATTTTTTTCAGACTTCCCTCATGGATCTTTTTCGTTATAAAACTATGTCGTACAATAATAGTCAGTAAGTTTACCTCTGTTCCTAATGTTTGTACAATAATCTAATGTTTATTCCTTTGTACAAAGCCTAAAATTCATTGACATACAATTCACACTTGTATACATAAAGGAGACTGAGAAAATATGGACCCTCTTACCATGTTGTCCTTTAATGGAACAGATAAGTAGGAACGTGTTTGCCGTTTGTTTTCATCAGAACTGTTCTTTATAATATTTTACTTTCATGTGTATTTTTTGTAGTAGAAAATTATATTTATAAGTAGAGTATTGTTGCTTTCCTTGCAACTTGATTGAGTTTGGATAAGGGATAAATATTTTTTAACTGTTCTTACTAATATGTCGCTTGATTAGATTTCTAAAAAAAATGCAATTTTTATCCTTAGTTGCGAGTAGTAAACTGCTGTAACACATAAGTAAATGAAATCAACCTTACGCAGAAGCTAAGAAAAAATACGTTGGATGCCTTTCTTAAAAATCATATATCTAATATTCTTATTCATTCTTCATACTATGCTGTGAATCTTTTTCGGTACTACAGTACCATGTTCTTTGCAAGCAAATTTAATACATTCTTTACAAGTTGTATTGACTTTTCTATCTTTATTATCAGATATAAATTACACTTTCAATTGGACGTAAGCGTTGTTGGAATGTTCTTTTCCTCAGAACTCCTTATTTGAACAATTGGATCCAAGTGCTTCATCAAGCCCAACTCTCTATGACTAAGACCTACACAATTTTTACTGCGTTTTTAAATTTCAGGTAATAGCAGCATTTTACCTTACATTAAGAAGAAAATTCTGCTTCTATTCCTCTATAATTTCCACTCGAGAAATCTTCTCACTCTACCTAGAAAACAATTTTGTTACCAATGTCTAACATATTGCAAAATATTGATATAATTTAGTTTTCCTTTTCGTAGAAAATTCTCTATATATTTTGTTAATAATATCAACGTCTTTCTTTGTGTAATTGTAATGCTTGATAATATTGGGCTTTCTTTCTACGCTTTCACATATCTTCGCGTCCCTATGCTTATACAATGAAAATATTTATGACACAAGTATATATTTCTCATTGAAGGCAAAAAATAAATATATTTCACGTCGTGAGTTTGGTACCAGTTTAGAGGTAATATCAGTTTATTTTTTATAGAACTGTGCAATGTAATATTGACAAACCACTCAAGTCCTGCCTGAATTTGGGGATGCAAAATTGAATTGAGCAGATCACCCTCCACTCACCATCTAGAAAGAGTGAGCAAGTATTTGTTTCATAAACGAGATGTTTCAAATTAAGCACCTAACTACTGGGGATTAAATCGTAATGATAACACATCAATTCAATTATTAAAAACAACAACTGTATTTCTATTAAAAGAATGTAGCTAGTGTAAATGTTGTGACTTATGACGGATATTTAGAAACTTTGCCAGACGAGTAGAACGTATCGAGCATTGACCATTTGTACCCTGAATTGGAGTAACACGTACCTTTACTGTTGTCTTCAGTTGACGTTCTCTGTTGACCTCCGGGGTTGCTACGTTGATTTCGGTATCGCCAGGTTGATACCGTTACGGACAGGTGTCGCTGGTCAGTAAACAAAATTGCATTGGATATTGGCCTCTCCAACCAATGCTCCAGACGAACTAACGTTGGCTGTTAGTCGTTATAAGATCGGGCTTCCGATGTTGCGATTGAATTCTTACATTGAATCACATTCGATCTTTATCGCGATGAACTCAAAGTACTTCGACGAAAACGTAGAACTTCTTTCTCTAAAAGCTTGAACTTCTCTCAAAGCCGTAGAACTTCTCCCAAAGCCGTAGAACTTCTCTCAAAGCCGTAAAACTTCTCTCAAAGCTGTAAAATTTCTCTCCAAAGACCTCCTGTCCCTTGGTTTAGTTCGGATCTTGATTTCCGGAATTCTGCGGCGTCATCTGCTGTCAGGCACGTGTGACCTCCTTTCATTCGGAAAACAAATTCTTTCCTCGTGTCAAGAACATAAACTGCAACACTCGACACGCTCTGATTTCCCGATTCTAGGCAATTTCCACATATCCGTGAATGTGTTTGATGTTCACAAACATGTTACAACTGCGATTCATGATTTTTACAGAATGTTATAAATGTTATAGCTAACGCATTTCATAAATTTCCATATGGCCCTCCATATGGCCCTCCTTAAAAATTGGGAGCTACGCTATCCAAATTAGATCTCGTTGGAGATCGTGAACTAACAAAACACCCTGTAGATATACAACAACGTATGTGAAATAAATGAAACTGAAACATAAAACTTGAAAATAAATAAAGCATATATATCCATATAAATAAATATCTTTAAATCAATAAATCGTTTCCGACACCCCAACATTTAATTTTATATATATATATATATATATATATATATATATATATATATATATATATATATATATATATATATATATATATATATATATATATTTAATAATTCTTTAATTATCTCATTAAATTGCAATATAACATGGAAAATATACATTCAAAAAGTGTACACTCACTCCATCTCGTGAGTTGTACTAAAACTATAAGAAGAGCAGAATCACTCTGTAATTTGTTAATTGCAAACTCTTTTAGTCTCGCAATTCAGCTTGGTATCATATTACTGGAATTTTCCATTGCATCATTGTCCATACTTGCCAACTTGGACACTTGTTGACAGTATTAGCAAAGGTAACTTTTTGTCCTTTCCAGACGTTTTTATTCTTCATTTCTAAAAAAATATGAAACTTTTCACTAGTAATTATAGCATAATCACTTATTGTGATACTTTAGTAATTGAAATATGTCACACCATATCATCACTTTTTATTTTTTAAAACTAAACACTGAATTTTCACTATAGAAGAATAAAATTCTTCTGTAGTCGATTTGCAGCACTGGAAATGATTTTGAGAGAGATCTGCAAATTCAGCAGTTTTCAATCAAGGTTAATCTACTTACACGTTGGCACTCCCATTCTGCGCGTCACCTTGGTTCAATGTTAACTCGTTGTCGAAAACGCACTACAAAAAGTTTCACTAAATTCACTAAAATTCCGTGTTTTTACAGTATTACGACATCACAGGGGTAGAAATATTCCCTGTTGATGTCTGTCGGGCATTCGGTTTTTCCGTGTTTTCCGGAATTTATCACGAAAACATTTCAGGGTGGAAAAAAATCATGATTTTTTAAATAAAAATCATTTTTGTTGATTTTTTTTATTTAAATCGATTTTTTTGATTTAAATCAAATCTTTCTCCTGGTATAATACAAGTTGCAAATTGAAGATAATGCATTAGGAATTAGTATTAAATGCTAATTATGCCATTTAAGTGAAAGTATTGGGGTTGAATTTTGAATTATCCCCAATCGTTAACCTATATCAATCCCAAACAACGGTTCTTAACTCTTTTAAATTATGGCTTTTTTTAAAGGTAAATTATAGACTTTCAGTCAAGCAGCTACATCACCATCCCTATTTATCCTGGGATCATGGTACATGTATCACTCTCTTTAGAATAGAACAGCTTTTGAAACGGTAGCATTCACATTTCCTTATCATGTCCCTGAAGCGGGAAATTTTGAGAGTAATCGGCATTTTTTTAAACTTTTTTTTTAATTTGGTCCTCTCTGGATACCCCTGTGTTACAGCACGGATCTCAAAATCAACTGGGAAATGCTAAGGGGTGTACTAAATGTGTGTACAAAATTACAAGCTTCTCTTTTGAGTAGTAAGAGTGAGGAAACTATTTAACAATGAGCTAAGAACATTCCCACAATGACCCCCAGATAAGCTAAGAACATTCCGGATTTAATATAAAAATCACGGATTTAATATAAAAATTTCCTCAGACATCTCTATTTATTCTAAGATCATGATTTGTACATTATTCTCTTCAGAATAAAACAAATTTTCAAACAGTACCCTTCAAATGTCTCCATCATGTATCTCGGGCGGGTAAATCACGAAAAAAGGAATTTTCTGTTAAAAATGTCTTTAAAAAATACCTCTGTGGCCCCTTCCCCTGTTTTAAGGCCGAGACCTGAAACAAATCTGAAAAATACTGAGGGGTGCACTGAGTAAATGTGCAAAATTTCAATCTTACAGGTGCAAAAGTAAGCCCGTGAAAAATAATATTCCCCAAATACCCCAGATTCCCGTATAAAACAGGATCTCAGGTAACAGTTTCCTGAGACATCCCTATTTATCCTAGGAGCATAGTACGTACATCATTTTCTTCAGAATAGAACAGCCTTTCAAACGGTACCATTCATATGTCATCATCTGAGACGGGAAAATCACGAAAAAAGCTATTTTTGTTAAAAATATCCTTTTTTAAACATTTTTGCCCCTCTGGACCCCGCTGTTTCCACGCAGAGATCTGAAAACATCTGAAAATTATTAAGGGGTGCACTGAACGAGTGTGCAAAATTTCAGTCTTCTGAATGCAAAATATAACCCGCCAAATAATAATAATAATAATACGCATAACAAAAAATATCTTTTTAAATTTATGAAATCATCACACACTATGCCTCAACGCAGAAAGGCGTGGCAGGGTAGGCAAAAACCATGGTTTTTATTGATAAAAATGTTTTTTTTGTTTAAACCTGTTTTTTGGTTTAAACCAGTTTTTTTTTTAATTAAATAATTTACTCTATGTATTTATATCACATATGAACAGAAATAAGTTTGTTTCACTTTGGTGTTATTATGCAACAACCGGGATGTGCTGGAACGGATCACATAAGCTGAAAGCGGAGTCCAAACCGTTTCTCGTCTCTTACACCCGAAACAAATTGTCCTCCATTTGAACTTGAAAACTTGACCAATTGGCCAGAAATGCGATACGTCTGCCGACTCACTCACGAAGGACTCCTGATACGTTGTACTGATCTTTACATACTTTTAATATAATTGTCTAATTGTCAAGAGTCATTTCAGAAGGACAAAAATATAAACAGTTGCACAATTGAAACCATTATACAGAATTACATATGGACAGTTTCAAAATACTGCAGAGTACAGAACTAATTTACTCCAAATTAGTTCACTACGACTTTGATTAGTCCAAGTTAAAGAAATACAACGACGTAATTTTCATATCAGTAAGAAAAGTGAATAAAAATAAGAATTATTTGAGTCGACTTTGGCTCTGACCCATTTATACATAAATAGATACCAAAGATATTTCTGATTTCAGTAAATGCCTCTCGGGGGGTTTGTATGACCCCCCTTCCCCAAAGTACGATGTATATTATCAATAGTAAACATTACTAAAACGATACAATATTTAGAATTTTCCTTTGATTGCAATTGCATAACAATAATAACAAACTATTTAAAAAATGACAAAAGAAACATTCATAACCTTACAAAAAAGTTGCTTTTGTAGTATAGGGCTAATTTCTTTGAGTAATGAATGGGGAATTTAAATTTGAATATAATAGGAATAATATGCGGGAGTGACATGCGATAACCCACTAATGTGTGTGTTGAAGATTTTACGAAAACTTACACTTTTACAAACATTTTTCGTTTTTTGCATGGTTTAAACCAGCCAACTCTGCGTGAAAGCATATGTAACGTGTTCTAAACAGGGGCGTCATTTAGGGGGGCAGGGAGGGGGATTTTCCCCCCTAAGTTTGAGATGTATATAGATTTTATCAATATAATAATAGTAAATAAGTGAAAAACGCGAAATTTTACTTATATCAAGGGGTCTTCTCCCCCCCCCCCAAGCAAAATCTGAAATGACACTCGTGGTTCTAAAATGCCTCCAGCCTTACAGAAAACAAAGTAAAATGCCTTATTGGTACTTTTTAAATTGAATAATGATGATTCTACCATATCACCTAAAAATAGGTGATATAATTTAAAAGGTCAAGCATTAAGGAAAAAGTACAGCAACGTTTATCAAAAAGACACTTTTTTTCACAAAAGTTACTGATATTTAGCAGGGGTCTATTTTTAAAAACTCAGAACCAGCTTGTGGCATGAAATACATAAATTTCGCCTAAAGTTATAAAATTAACAAAAAAAGGGGGATAGGACCCCTCTAAATACGCCCTATTATCTGAGGACAAACAAACAGACACGCGCAAAAAAGAATTTTCGTCTTAAATGTCAATGGTGATTCCCCCGTTGGAATAGTTAACGATTTTAAAGCCCAAAGCCAATTTTACGAAAAGAAGGAAGGATTCCTCCGTTACCTGTTCAAAACGGGATTTTCCGTAATCATCCTCTGCATGACACTTGTTTTCATACTATACTGTACATTTGAGTCTCATTGTATTATGAATATTAACTTCCATAATCGAAATAACAGAACAGAAACGGCATTTTACTTATTTTCATTTTAAATTAATTTATTTAGGAATTCGATTTAAATCAACGATTTTTATTTAAAAAAATCAAGTGATTTAAATCTTGATTTAAATCGTGATTTAAATCAGACTGATTTAAATCAATCCACCCTGCATTAGATTCCGTGGTTTTAATATGTCCCTTCTGTGTTTTGTGACATGCATCTTCTTCTTTATTGGTGTGGTTCATTTGTGTAAGCTTCAATTCAGTATCAGTGCTAGTGCTATGATATGCTCTACTACAATCTGGCAAATTACGAAAAATTGTGTTATCAGTGCTTTGTGTTGTGTTATTAAGTTGTGTTTTATTCTTATTTAATATTGTGGCATAGAGGGGAGAAACTTGTGAATGTACGTAAGTTTCATACTCATCTCTACCACTTACTTCTAACTGTATATTCGATTTTACAATATCTTTACTATCTCTATTTACGTATTTTCTCTCTAGCTTACGTAATCTTACTAGAATATAACATGTAATAATCGCTACTAAAACTAATATACTTCCTAAAAGTATCGTAGATGTTAATAATAAAATTGTTTCGATGTCCATTTTCCTTGTTTTGGATTTTATCTGAAATAGACGAGAAATGGATAAAGTCGGGATAGGCCTACTTAAAATTTGTAGAAAATTATATTTACTATAATTATTTGAATAATTATTATTCCTAACTTGTGTCTGCTTACACTTTTTGCGACTATATTTCGCGTGTTGTTGAAGCAGGCTTATACTGTTCTCTACTTTGTCTAACACACTTGCTACTTTCGAAATAATACTCGTGATAGACCATTAATACTATAACTGTGTGCAAAAACTCAGCTGCTTATAAGCTCTAGACTCTGTTTTACACTTAAAATCGCGTATTTTCCGTCGTTTTCTTCATTAAAAATAATACTAAACTATATTCACTTTATTTCCATATATTTACACTTATATGTCTTCTAACGTACGTTTTTCTATTATTTAAACCCTATTTTAATAATCTATATATTTAAATATCGTTAATTCTATTTAATATCTTCATTTTCCGTAATTTAAAATAATATTTCTTTGATTTTACGCTCGGCAAGGTTTGTTCGCTTGGCTGGAAAGCGACTAGCGTGGCTGGATAATTTCCGTAATCATTCGTGCTT
Source organism: Thermobia domestica (assembly GCF_964235325.1). Lineage (NCBI taxonomy): Eukaryota > Metazoa > Arthropoda > Insecta > Zygentoma > Lepismatidae > Thermobia > Thermobia domestica. Next base: position 144,929,073 of record NC_137456.1, on the reverse strand, counting down.
ACTCGGAACTGTTCGTTTTTAGTCTGCAGTCTTCGCTGGGTCCTGGAGTGGAGAGTAAATCTAGCCTCTCACCGGGTCTTCAGTCAATTTTTCACCTCTTGGCGTGCGGAACTCACTGAATGTTTTTGACACAAATGATTACAGACTCCCATATGATTATTGCCTGTAGCGCTTGCAATGTAAATACAACGATGAAATAAATGATTCCAATCATAATTTTTACTCAATATCGATTGATTATTACCAATTATATAAGTAATATATTATATTATTCTATTTCTTTTCTTTTCTTTTTTTAAAATAACTTTTGCACGGAAAATAAACGTTAAATATATTAAACCTATTTTAATTAATCGTTCTTCTGTACACTTCGTGAACTATTTCTCGTTGTATCTATGCTTATTCCTCGATATTAACCCTTCAGTTCACAATGTAAATATTATATAAATTTAATTATTCTGAACTTTCTATAAATAATCGTAGTACTTATCTATATTCTAACTATTAATACAGTAATACTAATCTATTTCTATTTTATCTATTTTTATCTATTATTAACTATTTTTACTATTATTATTAATAATTTTCTGTTATTTTCTACTATTATTTTGTTTATCCTTCTTGGACATTATTGACTTTATCTATCCTCCTTTGGTATTACTATCCTAGATTTATCTAGGTTATCTATTCTCATCTATTTCTATCTTTATTTTTTTCATTTACACTTCAAACGTAAATGGGACATCGCTCGGTTCGATATTACAATACGATCTATTATTACATTCGGTCGGGTACTATGAACTATTATGATCTATAGATTTTATTTACTACTATTCATTCTTACATTTGGTGATGGTCTTTGCTGTTGGTGATGGCTGTTTGGTGAGTACCTAATGCATGATTCCTATGCAACATTGATACCTCCTACTCGTTTGTTTACTTTTTTTTCAACAATTTACCAATCAATAACTTCACTGTTTACAAAATTTTCGTGAGTTTTCGTGCACTAGAACATGAATAAATTTATATTGTGTATTACTAAATTATATTATTATTGTTGTTATTATTATGCTTCATTATTTTCCAATTTATATTTCCTTAGCGATTTATACAATTTACAATACAATATTATTAATGCAACAACAGAAACTACTAGAACAAGTATAATGGCTGCAACTACATACATTATATAGTTTGTTTTCATTATCAATAGTGGTACAGTGGTATCCACTTTTAATTTTAACAAATTTTCGGCTAGACTGTTCAGTTCGTCGTGATGTAAACTAAAATTTAATTGTTTTTGCGTCCAATTTCCTATTAAATTTAGATGTTTATTGTTAACATTTATTACTTTTTTCGTTGGAATTGCTAATTCTCCAAAGTTTAAATTATCAAATTGGCTGTACTTAATAAAATAGGAACAATTGTTTCCAAAGTTTACTTTCGTTTATGTAACTTCGTGATGGTTGCCTAATTTGGTTATGTATCCCTCTGATAGTGACGAATACAATACTCCAGCATGAGTATATCTATATACTACATTCCCTAGGTATTTTTCTGTTCGTTGTTGACAACCATTTAGTGAACCGTTGAAAACGATATTATTAAGACATTTTGCTTTGTCATCCAATGTTATTTGTTCGCATAAATACAAAAAGCTCTTAAATTCACATTTGGAACGATCCAAATGGTGATACATACCATTAGCTAAGTATACAACTTTAGGTAATTTATAATAAATGCGGAAATTCCTCGTTAAGTATCCCATAGAGATCACATTGAACATTCTTGACACTGTGTTTTCGTAAACGATAGGCGTTTTTAATAATAAATCAATATTATTTTCATTATAATGGTATTTTATCAAATAAATTGATGAAACTCGGTAGAACATTCCTATGTCAGATCGATAAATTGAATGTTTTAGAATGTCATGTGTACTTATGAATTTGTTTACATCTAAATTAGATAAAATATGATAGGATAATTGGTTATTTAATACGTCGTTGAATATTTTATTCACTCTTTCTCTAGCCATGTGCGAAAATAAGTTCGTTAAAATCTTTCTTTGGGCTTGCTGCAAGTAACAGTACATTTCTTGCAGTTTGCTCCTTACATTTTGTAGTACATGAAGAACCTTCACTAAACTGGTCAGTAAACAAAATTGCATTGGATTTTGGCCTCTCCAACCAATGCTCCAGACGAACTAAAGTTGGCTGTTAGTCGTTATAAGATCGGGCTTCCGATGTTGCGATTGAATTCTTACATTGAATCACATTCGATCTTTATCGCGATGAACTCAAAGTACTTCGACGAAAACGTAGAACTTCTTTCTCTAAAAGCTTGGACTCCTCTCAAAGCCGTAGAACTTCTCCCAAAGCCGTAGAACTTCTCTCAAAGCCGTAAAACTTCTCTCAAAGCCGTAAAACTTCTCTCCAAAGACCTCCTGTTCCTTGGTTTAGTTCGGATCTTGATTTCCGGAATTCTGCGGCGTCATCTGCTGTCAGGCACGTGTGACCTCCTTTCATTCGGGAAACAAATTCTTTCCTCGTGTCAAGAACAAAAACTGCAACACTCGACACACTCTGATTTCCCGATTCTAGGCAATTTCCACATATCCGTGAATGTGTTTGATGTTCACAAACATGTTACAACTGCGATTCATGATTTTTACAGAATGTTATAAATGTTATAGCTAACGCATTTCATAAATTTCCTTCCTGCATTCGCAGACTGTCAATTATGCTTTTGTTTACTTTATCTGCTGACAACAAAATAATGCAATTCTACCAATTTGCACTAACCTCAATTTTAACAGATGTTTTCCTTCACCACATAATTTTTAATATTTCACAAAACCCAATATCAAAAATAAATAAAGTTGATCGTTAAAATAAAATTCTGATACATAAAATACGGGCTCTGCCACAATATTTTCCTCCAGAAAGCCGTAGGCTAATTGTAGGCAAGTTAAGAAATTATGCATTGCAGATTGTACACAATGTTTATAACTACTCATTTACCAGGATATTTCTCTCCCTTATCTCTTATCTTTCAAGAAAGAACGTATATATTTTGTACATACGGAATTTCGTTCTCAGTAAATATCCAGTGCTTTGGATCATATTTATGTGGATTACTCTTCATGTGTATTCTAAGGGAGCCTTCGCTCTAAAACAAAGAAGGTTTTCGTTAATACAAAGTGTGGTCCCTGATGCATATTCTTCCTACAATACTGAGCACACGTTTAAAATATCCTTCATAAGAACTCATTTTCTTCTTTGTTTGCTTTCAGAGCACCTGCAAGAATCAACAAACCTTTACATGCCGTTATTTATGTCATATTTTCAGGTGGTGAGAACGCATGTCGATCTAAGTCGAGTTATCATTGCGAGTTATTCTCCATTTATCAAATATTGAACTACCTTTTCATTTCTCTCTATTGCAATAACATCAACTGTTTGATCTAAAATGCTTTAATAATGTATATTGTTCTTAACCAAACAAAATGTATAATTCAGTAGTATAACTAAATTTTTATCTAATGAGAATAAGGCGTAACTATATATTTAATACTAACAATACATTTATTATAAGACTTGCATAATTTTTCTGTCTATCTACATCTGAACAAGCAATTAAAAGACATAAATAAATTAAACGTGTTTTTTACACTTTCAGCACAATTGTTGTGTCCTATTACGAAACCTTTTCTTTGTAACACTGGCAGAAAATGCATTTATAACTCTTCTGCATGCAACAGTATTACCGACTGCGATGATGGCAGTGATGAGGATCCTGATTTATGCAGTAAGTAAGACTCATCTTCCTAATTGCTTTATTTCTTTTACAACTTGAAGATTGATACGACTTATGAGAGTCGACGTTAAACCAGAATGTAGGCTAATGCTAATGATATATCATAAATTGCAGAAACAACACTGTTAAAGTTGATATACCTTTAAAATAACGAAGTATTACTCATAAAGTGATCTGCTCTGTGCTTTGCTGGGTTGTGCTTATGATATCCAACCAAACATGCTGCTCTTAACGGTCATGTTGCAAAGATTGCATTACTTGGTTAGTCAAAGTGTCAACGAGTTACAGTCTCACACTTTTGTTACTACCAACCCAAGGTCTTGACTTCGTGAAGAAAGAAGTGGAAAGTATGACACTGCACGTAGTCTGGAACAGCATTTTTTTTGTATGGTGGTCTTTATGAAATAGTTTCCTTTTGCGAAGAAACTATATGAGTTCAAAACGAATTTAGAGTTGATTATATATATATCAAGGTGATATTGTGGATGGAGACTTTTTTTACTATCGGAAAATGGAGCACAGTCTTTTCAGAATTATGTAGATGTTTCTTGTCGTGGAACCTAAGAACACCAGGTTGGCTTACTATAGCTGGAACCTAAAGGACAAGGATTTTTGTTTAATTGAATGAGATGAGCAATGTAACAATTCTCAGTGATATCTTCCGTTCTAAAGATAAAAACAAAATTGACTATCATCCCCACAAATGTATATATTAGTAGCAACACCCTTTCTGGGTGTCGATGTAATCATCCGCATGCTAATGGGAATCCAAATATTATCCTGACCATTTTTTGTTGTCCAAGAAGATCTGTTTTTACATGTCCATTTTTATCTTCGCGATTGTGCATATCCTTTTCTGAGCATATGCTTTCATAATATTCCAGAGGAGTTCATCAGAATATTTTGTTGGCTCTTGGCCGACGAGCTAATTTCTCAATGTTCTGTCAATTTAAATCCAATCACCTCTGTCGCTAAAATTCTCTGTTCATAATTAGGAAAACAAGATGCGCACAATGTTTTACTTTGAACTTTTTCAGAATTTTGACATACGTATTCAGAATTTTAAATTGCTTATGGCGCACCTTGATAGCCTCTACTCAGAAATTGAGTTAGTCTTGGCTTACTGGCCACAATTTACTATTTTTCAGTGTACTTCCTTTGTGATTTAGTGTGCCTAATGTTAGTTCTATTTTAGTTTCGCTACACGGAGTAGTTCACGTGAATTGTAAAATCGACTCTTTTGATCTAGTATAATCAATTAGAGGCTATAACAATACTCTGATATAGTTAGTGGAATTAGGAGAAAAAATGTACAGTGCGATTTCTTCTCCAGTTCACGTACCCGTGGTGACAATATATTATGTAATTTTAATGTTCCTAAGGGAGTTTTTTCCACAGCGGTGAAACAATTAGAACTACTAAAACAGAATAACCATGTCACAATATATTAAGTATTATTATCTGCATTAGATTTTATTCGTGTCATTCATCATCGAATTTAGTTTTCAACGCAGTACTTCAACTTATTTATTAAAAAAAGGTCCTACATTATAGGATTTTTACGTTAAAAAATCCTTACCAAGTTTACTCTATCATATTCCTACTTTGATACCATAAACCAAATATTTTCTTACTGACTTCCGAATTGTATTTTATTATAAAATGTGCTGAATAATTCCATTATCTAATAAAAGTAATTTCAGTAGTGTCTTATTCAGTTATTACGTTGTTCATGTAAATGAATGTTGATTTTCTTTATATCTGTCTCTCTTTGTACAAGAAAATCATGTAAGACAACTTGAATATTATTTTCATTTCGAGAAATATTTCATTTGAAACTTCATCTAATTTGAGTTGAGTTGATTTTTAGTTTAACCTTCTTTTCAGCAACAAGGCTATATGAGGCGGGACCTACTGATTAACGTGGAATACGAATCACATGAGATTCCGCTGTGAATCGAACCCGGATCTCCCACGCCAAAGGAGTACCGCTTAGCCACGAAAGAGTTCTTTACCTAAATTAATGAAGGGATGAATATATCTGAACAGCGAGTTGCATTACGTTCTTTGTATTTACATCGCGTAAGAATAATACAGTATATATGGCGATGCCATATTTGCAAATACAGGCACATTTCATCACTCAGAAAGTGTGTGAATAATACAGTTTTTTTAGGTAAATTTGCTGATAGTCTGTGGCTGAGATGCATCTTTCATCACTATGCAATAATCATTAGCAGTTAATGCATGAGTGGAAAGTTTCATTTTGTCAACTTCGTTAAATGTGATGCTTTAGTTGTTTCTTGTTAATTTATCTGAGAATAGGATACTATTTAATATAATTTTTGTAAAGTATAATATTATTTCAATTCAGCGATGTTTCTGTTGCTCTGGCAGTGTGTATATAATACCCACATATTGCAATTTATAACATTTATAATTGGGAAAGTGATCCTAAAATGAGATAGAAATGGATATAAATGAAAAAAGATGAGATCTCCATGTTATGATATGGTTTCTTCTTTAGTATATAGTCTCTTCTTCATACTATTATGAGCAATAGCTGAATTCCTTTTGTCTGTTTTATTTTCGACTTTGGTATTATATGTAAGAAATTTCAGATCAACAATATGGAGTAAGTTGTCGTTTGTGCCTTTTTCTAGACATTTGTTAGGACATTGGCTCATAAAATAATAATGGAATTTGTAACCATTAAACTTATATTTGTTTCTTATATGCTGAACCATAATCTCAACATGTCTATAAAGTTTGCATCTACATTTCGTATGATGTTTATAGACCACAGTGAGTGTACTAATGACGAAAAATGCCATAATTACTTTAATATCAATAGTAAGAATACTGTTTCATTAACTCATTCTTAGGAGCTAATGGAATATGATATTTTGTGTGGTTTGTTCTATTCGACATAAATATTTGATAATCAAGCATTTTGAAATCAAAATTAAAATTTCTCATGTGCCTATAATGATACTATATTACATTCTTATAAATATATTTACTTAATTCTATATACAAAATTGTAATAGTCGTAGGTTATAGAAATTTAAAAATGAGTCATGCTATATTTGTAAAAATAAGCTGTTACTCTATTTAACCTGAATATGAAATATATTTTTTGTATTCGCGTTATATTTAATGAACTGTTTGTGGCGCCTAATTTTCAACTGTCCTTAAAATTGCATAATTATCAGAGCATCTAATATAATATTTAATTAAAATATAACGTCGCGATTAGTGTTGTAAAAATTTCCGGAAATTTTGAACCTGCTGGTAAAAAACTGTTTTTTCCGGTTTCTTTCCGGAAAAATTGAAAAAAATGGAATATAACAAAACTCTTTGTATTAGGTTTGTTTTACTAGTAATGGAACAGTGTTTTGTAAAAAAAAATGTGAAATGGTAAATTTTAAAATTTCAATATTGATAATATTTTTAAAAAAAAAACATTAGAAAATAAAATTGTTTTAAATATTCTTGAAAATTTATATTCTGCACTCATTCCCTTTATGTGCTTTTTAATTGTTTACTCCTGGTTGTGCATTAATTACAGAACTTTTACAATTGCATTTACATCTACCATCATGAAACGTTTCTCTGTTGCAACAATTAGGTCTCTTGATGAAACTAAGTTGTTAATGTGCTCTTTGATCTGGTGAAATATTGTTAATTTTAACGAAATTACATCTTAAAATAAAGAGCAGTAGGAAAATTTCACTCATACGCATGCAATATAATTACTATTATTTAATACTCAAACACATATTTTGATGTAAACTTTATGTACGTTAAATAACTAGTGCGAAAAATTATCTATAGGGAAGGTGACTATGTTTGTAACTTAAACTCTTGAACCACCAGAGTGATCTCGATAAAAATTTTCAACATACAAGTGAAGATTCAGGCCTGGGATGAATTTTACCATTTCACTTTGAAGGTACAACTTGGACGAAGGAAGTGCGGATATATATTGGAAATTACCGATCTTCGTGTCAAACCCATAGTTTTCGGGGTTGCTGAGATGTACAGTGACATTTCCGACGAAGCTTAAATTCAAATTCAGCACTGCAACTTGGGGAGGAAGAGGGGAGATATACAAAATGATCAAAAATGACCGATATTAGTGTCAAATCCATAGTTTTCAGGGCCGCTTAGATGAACAGCAACATTCCCGGTACAGTTTAAATCCAAATTCAACGCTGAAACTTTAGGGAGACGCAAGTGAATGATATATAAAAATGATCGAAAATGACTTATACTAGTGTCGAATCCATAGTTTTCGGGGTCGCTAAGATGAACAGTGACACTTCTAATGCCGTTTAAATCCTAATTCAGCGCCGTGATCTGGGGGCGGAGGAGAAGGGAGATAAATGTAAATGATTGAAAATGACCGATATTAGTGTGGAATCAATAGCTTTTGGGGTTGCTGTGATGAACAGTACCATTTCTGATGCCGTTTAAATCCAAATTCAGATCCGCAACTTGGTTAGGAAGTGATATATTAAAATAACTGAAAATGGCCGATATTCGTATATTTGAAATCCATAGTTTTCGGGGTGGCTGAAATGAGCTGTGATATATCCCATGCCGTTTAAATCCAAATTCATCCACGCAACTTTGGGACGGGGATATTATATATGATATATAAATGATCGAAAATAACCAATATTAGTCTCAAATGCATCGTTTTTGGAGACCTGAGGTGAACATTAACACTTCCGATGCTGTTGAAATCCAAATTCAGCTCCGCAACTTGGGGGAGGGAGAAGGGGTGGATATATAAAAATGATCGAAATTTTCCGATATTAGTGTCCAATTCATAGTTTTCGGGGTGGCTGAGATGAACAGTGACACATTCAATGCCGTTTAAATTCAAATTCAACCCGCATTAGTACTCCTAAAGGGGAAGGGTGATATGTGAAAGTAATTGAAAATGACTGATACTAGTGTCGAATGCATTGCTTTTGGTGTCTCTAAATTCATTCGTGACAGTTTTGGTGCCCTTATACCCAAAATAAAACGTATTCTCCTCGTGTGAAGAACGGGTATTTTCTTAATGTTTAATAATGAACCGAAGTTTCACATGTCAAATTCTTTAATATATTTTTCGCAACTCAAACATTTGTGTGATGTATATGTATATATGTAAATAAGATCATCTCTCTTTTTGAGTTGTTTGAAAAATATACAAATAATAAAGAGGGATTTTTATCAGAAATCAGAAAACTAAAAAGTAAAATTAACAGTTGCTGCTTTAAGTATTTTTCCTGATAGCGAAATTGTTCTATATATGCTGCAGACATGTTACAGCAAATAAGATTAGCATCAGGCGAAGATATAGTTTTTAAATTATGTTTTCCGGGTTTTGCCAATATCTTCGAACAAAAGAATTTTTCTGATGAGTTCAAAATTTCAGAAAATTTTACCCAGGTCAACGAAGATACATATCTCCATAAAATATATATTTGGTTTTAACATATTGGTATTAACTAAAATGATTCTGGCCCTGTTATTTTATCACTTCCCTGTCATAAAACGAGAACTTTATAGGTTCACTTAAGATTGCGTCTATTAATCTAACTAGGAATATATTTTAGCATCTTTTGTAGCCATATTTCCATTCTATCACGGTGCTAACTTTAATGTGTTTGAATGAGTGGTCCACATATATTTGTTGCCACAATTTTTTTCTATTCTCAAGAAACATAAATACTCAATAATCTCAACTGTAAACTAGTAAATATAAAATAGTTTTCATTTTAAAAACATAATGTAGTAAAATATTCGAAAATTTCAATTTTTCCGGTTTTTTCCAAGCTCGGAAAAAAACGGTAAAATACTGTTTTTTACCCAAAATTTCCGTTATTTTTCCAGGCCTTTACAACACTAGTCGGGATGAAACAAACGGAAATCGTACGTGTTTAGTTATCATAATTATCATCTAAAGTAGGAGAACATTTTGTATATGAAATGAGATTTAGACTTTAAATTTTATAACTTGAGAAGAAGAGATATTTTAAATTCTTAAATAAATATTTTAAAGATATATTTTATTAAGATATAAGAAAGCGTCAACAATATAAATAGTAACTTATTGGCATGTACTGTTATGTAACGAACTACTCAATAAATTATAGAAATTGATAAGAAATTTTATGTACTCCAAAATTGGGATTAACAAATTATATAATGAATGAACTGTTTCGTAAGCATAATCAACATAGTGACATATCAAAACGTTATTTCCGTAACACATCAGATATATCATAATATATACATTATAATACTACAATACATTATAATACCACAATACATCATAATAGTACATTAAATGGAATGTAAATAAATACATCTTTCATTCTTGTTGGTATGTTAATTACTAATGAACTAATTTTGTTTTATTATCGGAAAATAAATAAATCCTAAAGCAAAATATATTACATTCAGTATGAAACATAGGACTATAAATTATCACGTAAAGGTAAAGCACAAATGACGTATAATCAATTTAATGTTTCAAGCATTGACCACGATCAAGAAAAGAGTCATATAATGCTATGTACTTGTGAGAATATACAGGGGTTGGAAAAAAATCTAAAACATTTGCAAAAGGGTGAAAATCATGCCTAGTATGGTGTCGGGCCCTTTTTTGAGTCCAAAACAGCTTGGATTCGACTCGGAATGGACGTATACAGCTCCTGAATCGTGGTGTGTGGAATTTTGTGCCATTGTTCCTCCAAAACATGCTCTAGTTCCTTAAGGGATGCTGTGGATGGTAATGAGTCCTAACACGATTTTCTAGCTCAGACCACAATGGTTCAATGATGTTCAAATCTGGTGATTCTGGGGCCCAGGGGAGGTGCGATAGCTCTTGGTTATGCTCTTCAAAACATGATTTCACCGTTTTTGCAGCGTGACAGGGTGTCAAGTCATCTTAGTAGATACCATCACCATCAGGGAACCATATTTGGGCCATGGGTAGAACCTGGTCCCCCAAAATGGCCTCATACGCCTTAGCATTCATCATTCCATGCAGTGCTATGATATCACTACCATGATATCCCTACCCATACTGTACCTCACCACCCCATACTTTACAGTTGGGAGCAGACAGTCTGAATCATAGGCCTGCGACGGTGTTCTCCATACGTAAAGAAAACCAATTTATGGAGAAAAGGTGAAGGTTGAAACATCGGACTACATTACGTGTTTCCACTGCTCATGAGTCCACACCTTGTGGTCCTTGCACCACTGGACACGCCGCTTCGCATTTATTGCTGTGACCAGGGATTGACGATAGCGGCCCTGTCATGGTTTTTAATTTTATGAAGTTCCCGTCGCACTGTGTTCGATGAAACCGGGTTCTGTAGGCCGGAATTGAGTTCAGACTAATTTTCATTTCAGTGGTCTTCTTTTAGCTGCTACAATCCGTTTTAACGCCCTCCGGTCCCTATCCGACATGATTGTGTTTCGAACACTGTTGTGCTTTGCAGACGTCGTTTGCCCATGAATTGTGTATGCCCTTATGACAGTGGATACAGTGCCTTTCGATACTCCCACAATGTTCACTCTGCCACTCAAACTCCAAACAGACGGGCACCAACGATCATGCCTCTCTGGAAGTGTTTCAGGTCGCCCATCTTACCGCATCACTTTCGCACCAGAACATTCACAGGTGAACGGGTTACTGCTCTCCGAAGAGGGAGATCCACATGACGCATTGAAAAAAAAACGATCGGCAACAGCAACACTCGTTGTACAGTGGAGGGCTAAACTTACGTGTCCTGTATGAAGTGTTTTAGACTTTTTTGTCCACTTGCTGTATGTACTGTATAAAAGTACACAGGTGTCCAAAATTTAAGCATAATGACTGTTCGAGTTCATAGGGCACGAAGAACGTAAAGAAGTCACACCAAATGGAACCACTATAACAACATACCACATTTAAAGGCCGCACTAACACAGGACAGGCAAACCTTAATGGAAAACGTGGCAGAAGGGGTCACACAATACAAACTCAATACTTGGTACCAAAATACTCTTACCACAAAAACACTGTGAGACCCACTGGCGATATCGAAAAGAGGTTAATATGGGATACTGTAGCCCCAAACAGTCATACATATCTGGCAACACCGTTCAATGCTCAAGATCAGGTTATGGAAGAGCTCTTTGGGTAGCTAATTCCACTCCTTATGAAGAGGGCCGCGGTGGCTCAATGGAATAGAGCGTTCACCTCTCGTGCTTGGGGTCCCGGGTTCGATCCCAGCCCCCACAAAGTGAACTTTGTTGTGGACAAACACCGTGTGCGTGGATTTCGTCGGGGTTCTCCCGTTTCCTCCCACTTTCTTCATTCCAACATTTCATTCATTACTCATCATCACCGTCTCCTATAGCCTAACCGGCATAATTGCTGTCATCCATGATCAGCAATTGTGGGCCAAGTGCACCCCTGAAAAGCCGCGCATGGCCATGCAGAACCTCGTTCTGTACCTCTGGCAGTCGATTACCAGCCTCGAAGATGTGCAAGTCCGTACTACCATTCATCATAATGCCTGCCCAAGCCAGTACGTCACTACGACCATATCGATGCCTTTCCACGATGTCCTTAGCATGTAAGCGAGTTCCCTGTTCGTGGCGAATCAGAGTGCGATGGGAATTGTTTTGGGAACTGAATTGGCACTCATCCGTGAACAGTTCGTTGGGGGTCCACTGGTGATGTTCTCGACATAACTGTAAACGGGTCATTTTGTGTGTCTGAGTCAGTTGAACGCATGTTGCTGGTCGTCGGTCATACAGACTACTGGCACTCAGCCTCCGGTACGCAGTATGGCGTGAAACTATCACCTCTGAGGCCGTTGCAAACTCCGTTGACAGTTCTCTTGCAAACATGCTCCGTTTCTGACGCGCAGTTACGGACAAGTATGGGTCCTGTTGTTGAGTTGTTACTCGTGGATATCCTCCATTGGGCCTACAGCTCATATCTCCTATGTCGATAAACTGTTTTCACAACCTAGACACGACACTTTTGTTGCACATTGATGGTTCGTATTACTGCTGTCTGCGTGTGGATTTTTCCAAGCGCTCGATGAGCCAGTCTTTGGTAATTACATCCAAATGACGTCTTTATGGGATATTCCATTAATCTGTTGCTACATCCAACTTAGCGATACCCTCCACTCACTACAACACTCCACTCACTGCATACACGAAATGCGCCTATTTCGAATCCAAGCACTAGTGTTCGCTTTCTTTCCATAGGAGGTCAGGAGGACGTTTGCCACGGCTGGTTCAATGCTCTTCACAAGCAATACATGCCATCCACTACAATTTCTGTGCTCGCGATGCCCTTCTCGGACTTTACATGCAACTTCTTGCATTACGTTTAAGTTTTGGACACCTGCGTACTTTCTAACATCTTGTACTTCGAAACATAATATTTGCGGAACAATATGTGCCTCGATATAAGTTTCAAATTAATATTATCTACTGGAATTGTGTATCTGAGTGTATGTTACGTATATTCTTCGCCCACCTATTTCTGTTTGAAACATATGCATTTTACTATTAAAACTCATCTAAAAATTTATTACTTAAATTTTCTTATAGGGATACGTGGATGTACGTGGAAAGAGTCTTTTCAATGTGATAACGGACGTTGCTTGCAACAAAGACTTCTATGTAACAACATTGACGATTGTGAAGACCGTAGTGATGAAAATATTGAAATGTGTAGTAAGTATTAAATGTACGTCTGTAAGAAAATATATATATTTTTCAACATAAATTAAAATGTAGATGAACAATGTAAGGGGCAGTCAGAAATATTATAAAACAATTAGACCATATTTAAAGAGCACTCCACTGACTTATGTCTTTAGCAAATTAGATCTAGCTTCTACATTCTATTCCTATCTCTGCGAGGTCCATCATAATATTGTCTTCCCATGTGCGAGTATGTTGTGAAGATATATGTATTTTCACACATTATGAGATATGTTATTTTGAACTTCGGGATATTTCATTTTAAATTCAACACAGTGAAAAGCATCATCGTCTGTTTAATCTTGAGTAACATTTGATTTTTTTAACTACATTTAATTTTCCTACAAGGAAGTTTTATTGCTGTCTGTCATTTCTTTCTTACACAAGAGATTTTTTAATTAATAAAAAGAGCAATTTTTTTCCTGCTCGCATTCCTATCTTCACCTCACCACGAGACAGAAGAAATAGTCTATGATCTAGGATATTAACTCGGGAGGAACGTTGAAACAAACCATTCGGAGGGTTTTGGAAGAGGTAGTGGGTATTAGACTTGAGACGAGTCAAGATGTAGCAGCATGACAAATAATTTCGAACTTACCAAATGTATACCTTGCTCTAGCTTAGGGAGCATTTCTCAACGTCAACGTCATATTGTTGTTTACAGCTATGTGTCATTTACGACAAAGTAATTTTATATTCGATTAAGTCAACCATCATTAAAATAGTGGTTTTCCTGTTTGGACTTCGACACCTCATAATTTCCGAGTACTTTACCGTTCAGGAGACCAGGGAGATAAAAGGACGAACCTCGACCCATCGAAAAGATTCATTTAGGAACGAACGGCGAGGTGCACAAGTTGTGTACTGGCAGATTAATCGATCCTAATTCCTATTCCCCTCTCACCTACTTCAATCCCTTTTGACATCACAATCTGTCTCTTTTTTATATGTTTATGTTCGATTTTACTTAAATGCAACTCAGGCCAAATCTAGCATTTTGTGCTCTACCAAATTCAGTATTTACAAAATCCTGGGCGCAACTTGTTAGTTCTGACATTCCAAAATATAGGATGTGTTAACACGTTATCTGAGCTATTGAACTGACAAGGGGGGACTGCACATGGTAGAAAGCTGTGAGGCTTATGCCTTATTTATAACCCTTAATCATGTGTGGTTATTCATGGCGGAGATGTGTTTTTTTCCTTTATCGTGATTCATCTCATCGAGCTGAACATAATTAGGATTAATTTTTGCATTAATTTGTATTCCGCCCACTGTTAGAATTTGTTGAAATTTTATTTCTTTTACCGCCCTCCTTACACCCTCTCGATTTACAGTGTATTTTTGTGTGTGTACTTTTTGACACATTAGTTTTAGAAATATTTTGAGAAAATGGTGGATTCAGGTATCATGTCACAAGCTAGACTTACGTCACTGGGTTCTATTGTGTGTGCCACATTTTTTTCATCGTAAGTAGAGGGAAGATATTGTTTGAATATTTTGAATCATACTGCGTCATTTATGACTTTAATGCACTTAAGAAGCGCCATTTGCTTCCCTACCTATTATGAGATGGGGCCCTAGGGTTGAATTTAGCATTAGCTAGGAGAGAGGAATTTGTGAATTTGTCGTATATAGATATTAAGAGACGTATGGTTACATTATTTGGTGGCTTCGTGGTAAAGGAAGTGACAAAACACACCATTAGATCAAAAGATCAGAGAACCCATCATGACATATATCTATGACAAGCTAGATCTCTTACTTGGTTTCGATAAAGCCATGCCTCTACAGCAGCAGATCAATTTTATGATCGAAGGGTTGTTGCCCCAGTACTTTAAACTGACATGCAAGAAATCGCTTGCGTCGGTTGATGCAATATCTGAATTTTTATTACAGGAACAGTCAGCCGAATTACTTGTGAATTATAAGACGTTTGTTAAAGTTAACTTTAAAAAAGAAATCTTGCAGTATAGCACACCGGAATTTAAAGCAAATTCCTATTTCACGTTTTTTTTTAATTGAATGTTCTGTTAAAACTTTGAAAGTGTTCATACGTTCTGCCATTCTGGCTATATGACCTGTTAACTTACTAGACTGGAGAAGGGTAACAATGTTTGCTAAACCTTATAAATTATCCAGTTCTTCGGTACGAAGTTTTCGCATTCCTCTTGGATCAGAATATTAGTTTCAAAATGTTATTCTTAAATACTTGCAGTCTACGTCTTTTCCATCAGAGTAAATTATCATGTTTCGCAATCATGTAACACAATGGGTATTATTATCGTTATATACATCTTAATCGTTACATTTCTCTACACAATTCGTGATAACTAATGATTTTGATTTGAACAATAACACAAATCTCCTGCTTTGAGTCGAGATTTAAATTTCTGATTTTGGTTTGTTAGTACTAATGATAGATATTATAGAGTTTGCACGTTTTACTTGATACTTTGCATCCGAAATACTACCACTCGGAACTTCCATGTATTTATTATTCCCTGTATATACTTCTAAACCCATGTTCCTGCACCCATGTTGCAAGTTGGGCACCAAGTTACAGGTACGTTTAAATATCGAATTAACATAATTTGAAAGATTACCATCGTTTTGCAAGTTAGAAAGAAATTACTGGAATAAGAATTTCTATTTTACGGATCCTACTGATTACTCTCTTCTAAAGAAAAAGTGTCTACTTAAGAATTTTAGAGCATATGTTATTATTTATAGTTTAGAAACATATTAGTTAAAATTCCTAATATTGATATTGAAATTAATAGAGGAAAATCTTATTATATATATTTTAATAACTTATCATCAAGATTGTTTTATATTTATGTGAAAACTATAACGATCACCAAAATAGTTTACTTACAAAATCATTTGATATGTTATTTGTTTAACCTGTACGTCTTTTACATTGTTAAGTATAGTTTTTAACGTGAAATTGGAATCATTTTTTTTATTTGATTATTTATTTTTATTTTTAGTAATAATGTTTAATTTGCGACTACACCAAAAATATACATCGAAGAGTACTCGTGGTTTGCAGGGAACAATTAAAAAGTACTATAATACCCTGTAAAGATGCTGCATTTAGTAAATCCTGTGGTCGTTGTCTGATTAATATTTTTAAATACACTTCTGTCTTCATAATATAATCGAAAATATTTTTGGAAATTTTTTGTCTCTGAATTAGGTTAGTACGTAGAATGCTTCAAGGCTGATAAATTTAATAATTGCATCAAAATGTGTTCCGGCAGTATATTCAACATACTAAACACAAACTTAGAACTCTATATGATGAATAGAATATGTATAAAGTTTCAAACTATAAAACAGAGCAAAGTAACTAGATATAGTTTTGCGGATTCCATTGTGCTTTCATCTTTTTACATCACCGGAATCCGTCCTAATTTGAGGTTTGCTGAATGTCAGACGCTACGCTACGTTACGTTAATGCTCATCCAAGACGCTACGTTAATGCTCATCCAACATTTTTAGACATCCCCACCTACAATTTGATATTGAATGACGTGTTAGGGCAGTGACTGCTAAGTGGTGGAGTGTTCATTTCTGTGATCCGATCCAATCTCGCAATAGGGCTTTGTGGTAGAGAAACATCGTAAGTTTACGTTTTCTTGGGGTTGTATTTATCATTCCACTATCTTCATTCCAGCATTTCCTTCATTCACATTATCAACCTCTTCTTTAGCGTACACAGCATAAAATAGTAAGTAAAATTAAACGTTTCAATTTCATTTGTAACATATCATAATTGAGCTCTTTTAGTGGTGAGCGTGGACATAATAGTGGAAAATTACTATTATCCAATTTTAGCTGTGTCACATCAGTGTGGGGCAATGGATAGATATTGAAAATTAGTAAGTGAGAAATTTATTGAAGGATTGTAAAGCATTTAATCAATTGAAGTAAATACTTTTGAAAACTATCAATCTTTGCATTTAATTTCTGTTTTGAAATGTTGTTTTATTTACAAAGAAATAGAAAAAGATAAATGACTGTATTCTCATTTTATACAAATCTCAATCGAACTTATAATTACTTCCTGGAATTAAGGTACACATTATTACCACTTTACAATTTGAAAGTTAATTTATTTTATTTGGCATGTCATTGCTACCTATATATCAAATTATACACGGTCATCTCCCTGAAGTACCTTCTTAATACCTGGTGTTCTCTGTTAATTTATTTTGGTAGTGCTTCACCTTTCAATTGTAGATATCAAAATACGGGCATTCGTATTACAGTATGAGTGCAATTTCGTGAATCACATCGTTCGTGTTTATTCTATACAGATTGCAATGTATTCTTTATACTGATATATAAGTATGAATTATACCCAACTTTTAGTACTGTTATGTAAGATCATTTACTTTGAATTTCTTAATGACTATTTGGTCTCACTAGGCAATCGTGTATGCGACTCTTGGGAGTTTCGTTGCAACTCTGGACAATGCATTGGAGAATATCATGTATGCAATCAAATGACGGATTGTGCAGATGATAGTGATGAAGAAGAAATATTATGTGGTGAGTACTGGGAAGACTTTCCTTCTCCGAAATAATTCCCTATTCTCTCTTTTCTAAAAAATAATAATAATAATTTATTAGACATCAGTGCAGACAGACAATACTTGACGTAACAACAACAGTCACTTTAGTTGATAGGTAAGGAAATTTCATCACACAATGAATGAAATACGGCTATTCGGAAAAACATCTATGTCTTATTCCATAATATACGAAGTTGAAGGAATGATTAATAAAATAATACACATATTTCTATATCTCAAACGTACACAATATCACAATGTTTCTAAAGTATTGATCGATGATTAAATTTATTGTACAGTTTAAGAATGTTTTATCATAAATGCCATTAAACCATCTCGTTCCTTCACAATATAAATTATCGAGCAACTATCAGTCTTCCTCAGCTATAGTTAACCAAAACATTTTTGCATTCACCTGGTAAAAAATGTTTCTAAATTAATGACATATATATATAGGTAGACAGAACGATATAGATATAGATTTAAAATAACTAGTATAAAGGTAACAAAGAAAATTCTGTCGCTTTTTATGGAGGTATGTGTTCAATTGGTCCTGACACCTGAATTGAATGCGAATGGAGATAAGGCGAAGGTCAGTAGTTGGCGTGGGTATATCTAACACACTATCCGGTTGTGCCAGGTCAGTTAGACTGTGAACTCCCGTAAGGACAGAATTAACATGGGAACTTCACAGAGTGTCATAAGGGCGTGTGAGCTCTACGAGTTCAAACTGGAGTCAAACGCTCCTGAAGCGGGGCAAAAAATAAGCCCGATCTTTGGTAAGGGTGTCGTGAGTACGTGGATGTGTAGCGGTAGGTTTGATAAGTTTAAGTACTGTGAAGAAACACTCGAAGACGCACACGTGCCGAAGACCAAAATAGGTACAAAATGAGCTTATCTTTAGACGCCAATTAAGGTGAACAATAGAGAGACATGTGAGGGACGCTGACTACAATTCAGTGTGAGTGCAGAAATGATTTGGTAGCACATCCATCAACTTGGGAAGCACTACAACTTGGGTAGATTGGTCCCACATGATTTGACTCCGAACTAGGAAGCAACGCGAGCGGACACATCCGTTACTTTACTGTCTCATCTGAGGAAAGAGCCATTCCTTCACATGGTATTGCTATGTAATGAGAAAAGGGTAATAGACGGTGCTCCAGGTCCCCGTCATCATTGGTTAGCATCCTATGAACCGGATCCAAAACAGCTGAAACCAGCACTGCATCAGAAGAAAGTTCTTTTGTGTCTTTGGTGGACCGATCGCGGTATTGTGCATTAAGAACTGCTAACAGCTTCTCAGAGTATCAATACAACTGTGTACTACCAGAAGCTGAGCCATGTTTAAAAAAACTAAAAACTCTGGTTACAGCACTTCTCAATCGCAAAGGGCTCTTCATGTCACAGGAAAACACTAACCCCCATGGCTAGGATGAATCGGAACACCCTTCTACGCCTTGGATGGAACTATTGCATATGCCATGCACCCCGGACAATGTAGCCTGTTCCATGTCTTGGACAATCATCTTAGAGGACGCCAGTTCAAATGCCTAGTAGGGGTGCGAAATACAGTTGATATATTTTTCGCTTCACTTGGTGCCACGTTCTACTGCGATGGAACGAATGGCATTTCAGATCGTTGCCAGAAGGTCTTTGATGCTGGTGGGGACGATTTTTGATCTTCCAGATATGTCTTAGGTGACACATTGATGTTCGAATGTGGTGAGTGAAAAACCGAGAGAACTTTGTTTTTTACCTTTACATTATTTTGTTTAGGAACGCTTTTCTAACATGATTTTCATAAATTACGCGGTTAAAGGGTATATGTTGTACTGTAATAAAATTACTTTAAAGATGAAAATAAGTATTTATTCTCTTTTAAATATTTCTTTTATTATGTGTATTTACAACGCAAATTGAGTTGTACACTGGGAAAATGTGGCACTCTGTGATATTTAACAGTTATTGAAAATTGGTAAATAAATATCACAATTTCTGACTTTTAATGTAATTTAAATGAATTAACAAATGAAGTTAATAATAATTATACTGACCAATATAATAGTAATCTTACGCCATATTAAATTTATAACGCAAAAGAAATTGTACAGACGCAAAATGAAATTGTACAGACACTTAAAGAACCTACCCAAAGGAATTATATAAATATAATACCAAATAATAAGTTCCAGAGAGAAAATAATAACAAAATCACGAAGAAAAAGTAATATTACAGTTTGTGATACATTGTGTGACACTCACCTCAGCCTAGAAATCTTACACGTATTACGCCTCTATTACAAAATATACACAGTTTTGCAGACATTGCTATTCATATTCCATTTGAGCCGATAGATGCAAATCTGGAAAGGTACTTATTTTCACAGCAAGAGTCACACTTGCAGTAGGATACACAGGAGGTTCATGATTTCTATCATCGACATTTTGTTTTTCATTTCTCACAACTATGCGTTATTGACAAATCATCACGTATCATATTTATGTTTGAATCATGTAAGAGTTCTCTCTCGTCTACAGAATTTTATCCGAAATCTTTCGGATCCAATCATGCCGTGTAGAGGGTGCTCACACACAAATTTGGTAAAGTGAATGCTTTATAAGGCCATGCATTTTCCTGTTTCGATTACGTTAACGATGTTAACCCGTTTGATGCCAGTGTCCTCAAATGAGGACAGTCTACTTAAGTTCCGATTTCATAAAATAAACTGCGTTTTTAGTTTTTTTAAAAATATATTTAATATGCTCAAAGAAGAGTCAAAGAGATTAAAATAATATATGTTCACCGAAAATAAAGTGACGTTTCATCTCAACGCGAAAATATATTTTACCCGTTTAAAGTGCTCTTTCGTGTATTAATGATAAACTTAATTTTGTTCTAGTGATGCTTGAGGACGGGCCCCTCATGCCCCCACTTCATATTGGTTCTTATAAATTCTGTCAAACTAGAAATCCTTATTGTTAATACGAAAGGAATTTGAAAGGAATTCCTAACTTTAAAATATATATATATATATATGCATGCTAGGTCCTTAACGGGTTAAGAAGAAAATAATGGCAATGAGTTGCGTCTTCTGAATTACGATACGTTGTCCACATAATTATGTGCATTACCTGGGAAACAAGAGCATCGCTGTTTGTGATCGCACGTAGTTCATTCTTTGTAGTACACTCTCTATTGTTCGTGGATAATATACGGATATCTCAATTAATGGACTTCCAAATCCACTCCCAGCAATATGTTTACCCATTCAGGCAAGAAGTACCATTGTCATTTGAAACGAATCCATCATGAAAATGATGTCGGGAAATTGTTTTGTTCCTAACTAAATTTCTACAGGAATGTGATAAACCACCTCGTTACAATTTACTGGTAAGGGCTTGTAAGTGCTTCATCGCGGAGTAAACACTGTCATACTTGGTAACAGAATATGGTAGTATGGTTAAAATCCTACTTGCTTCAATGGGACTTCGAGATTGGACAAGATAGCATTTGACGACCCCAGATTACGGTAGCATCCTTGTTCTCCAATGCATTTATTACTTGCAGCTGATTAATAATAAATTATTCTTATTTAAGTTGATCTACGTTAATATTACACAATGTTTGACATGCCTTGAAGTTATCTCAAAAACAAAAACAAGTCCTTTCTTGATTTCCTTAACGGAGTTATATGTTGACTAAGAAGAGGGTCTGGTAGACATTTGGATGATCTCCTAATGTTACTGTCTGATAATTTTGGTTTCCTTGGCGATATTGGCGCAGAAGGGACCTCTTGAAACAAAACCATGACTGTATCGTGAATGACAGTGTCATTACTTCCTTATCAATATTATCTTATGCTGCAGTCATGAAGCTAGTGGTTACAAAGTGATTGGCAGTTGCTGGGCCTTCTGAACATGTGTTGATTGTGTACCGAGCAAGGTTTCTTCGTGCTTTCAATATTTCCCTATAACTGATAGAGAGAGACACATCCGGTTTGTTCAAGCACATAATCAGCTGCCCTTCTCATGTACTGCACGGACAGTCATTAGATGCATTGGCGTTGGTATATGCCATTTATGAATGCTGCAGTGTAATATATCAAACAGGGTCATAATGTTATATGTCTGGGCTGCTGTTGGTTCTGGACACTAAGACGTGGTTATGTTTTCTTCTGTAAATAATAGTCCACTTTCTTCTTGCTTCTCCTCTAGACCACTTGTAGCTGTTGACGAATGTGACATCACGGGTAATTCACTAGTATCAAAAAGTGCTAACACAAACTCAAGAAAAGGCAGTGGGATTTGAGTAGACATCCAAGAACGAAGTAATTGTAAGAATCACAAAGATGAAAATCACTCTTAAAAGAAAGATTTTCTAAGTATAATGCCGTCGTCACGTTTACCTAATTCAAGCACATTTACCATTACATTTATGATCTCTTTCTAATCATTGAGTTTCATTCCATCTAACACAGACACTTACAAGAGTGCAAAAAATCTTAATGCATGAGTGTAAACATTCATTCTTCACAATCATTCTGAGTTAAATTTAAGTAATACTACATTATATGCACAACTATCTTGTTTTATTAAAAGATTCTGATAAATGAGTTGTAATATTTCGTTCCTTAAAGATTTGGGCTAAGTTAATGGGACTTTGAACATTGAAAAGTGTATTTTGTAGACGTGTTCAAATAACATATAACAAATTAAAATTAGAATACCTTAACAATAGAAAGAGTTCTTTCATGTATCAACTTCTGAGATATATGTTTCTAAATCTTTTATGTTATTATTTATTTTACGAATGTAAATAAAATGATTAACTTGTTTCAAGGCACTTATTTAATTTTATTCTTTCTTTTTACAGCCTATTATAATTGCATACGCAATTATAAATTCTTCTGCAATAATAGTCAATGTATTTTCGATAATCAAGTATGTAATTTGGTCGACGATTGTGGAGATGGAACCGATGAAGATGTAAATTTGTGTGGTATGCTTTAGAAGTAATTTAGTTATATTTAGTGTTATATTTTTCTCATATTTAAACATTATATTATTTTATGATATACTTCGAACTTGCATTTTAAGCTATAATAGTGAGTCTTTTCTTTCAACTTATTATTCATTGTCAAAACAACAGATACATTACATGTTCTGTTTTATTAAAGTTGTTGCACTGAGACGGATTGCCACATTAAATTAAACGTACGAACATATTTTAATAATTCGGAAAGAAATAAAGTCACTTGGTTACCGAAGCTTACATCCTCTTATTTTGTGAATTGCGAGTTAATACTTTGATATTATAAAAATAGTAACATAGTTAATGAAGTGTGGACACTTTTATTGCATATTATATTTTTGCAAGCGTAACAAGTAAAATTTTATATTAGGAAATGGAGATGATTTGCGCAAAGTTCATTTATATTTGGTGTAATGAATTAATAGTACAATTAATTAATAATATTGAATCTTCCTACCAGACATAAAAGTCCTGTTTCCAGTACTTGTCTTTAGGTTTACAGGTTAAGTAGATACGCACAATCTGCATATAGTTACCTTACATAACTGCGGAACGCCTTGAATCTTCCGTTTTAATAATAAATTCGTATAATTCCGTGCTTTAAAACGTTTTATCAATATTGTTTCATGAGTTGGTGGTAAAAAAAATATATAACGGATTCTTTAGGTGACTATACCAATGGATTAATTAAAATTTCAGAACTGAGCATCATATCTATCATTGACGAAGAAATAATCAGAGATTCCAAGTGCTGCAATTAAAGCTTTTATACTTAGTAAAATGCAAACAAAAAGCCTTTGATATATTCCTGAGAAATTCTCCAACATACTGCTGGTATAGTACTTCAAGAACATCAATAGTATATGCTGAAGAACTGTACAGATTAAGGTCTGAGCCAATTATATAACATATATATTTCTTGATGGGAATATGTTACATGACCATGAATGTCAGGAAATACATCCCGTTCCTAAAAGGAGGCTTGCCCATTCTGGTATAAGGTGGTGATGATCTCTTGCGCTGAAGTATGGCACTCAGATTTATCTGAAGGATGAGATTGACTTTCGGATTCCCTTATAGAAGTTTCATTATTTAGATGGCTTGCAATATGAAACAGCCTAAATTACAGGTATGTACCAAATGGCACACAACTCTGTCAAATTTTTAGTGTGTCACTATTTTGTTCTACAGTTCTTGGTAGCACATTGTGTTAAACAGAACTTTCACTAACGCATATGAATTTCCATTGCTCAAGTAGTACACGCAGAAGCGAGATCCCTCGAATGTATCTGCTGTTTGGCATACAGCAAAAATAGGATTATCATAATATTAACAGCAATTTATGGATTTGGCTAAACATTACCCAACATTTTCCTACGTGTCGCAAAGCCAGTATTGAACTAAGCTAGTATTCAGCTATCGACGTAATATATTCAGTCCTCATTTGTTGATACTGTATTCCTGCGTAGAGCCAACACTGAGAACATAATCACACAATTACTCACAGTAAAGTTGTCCACATACCTGTCGTGTTGTAATGTGAATGCATTTCTCGGTCAATTACCTTATCATTACTGTGTGTTATTTCTTTCTTTTGTTTCCTTTATTTGTCTCCTATTTCGACGTACACACCATGACATGGCAGTATTTTTTTTTAATATTTGTACTTTGGTGTGAAGAAGTGTTCCGTTGTAAATTTATTACTTTTCTTCTTCATCATCAAAATTTATAACTTTAACATTCTTTTTATATAAATTTATCACTTTAACCCTCAAACTTAAAACTGGCGCTTGCATCCACACATTTTCTTTGCTTTACCACCACAATATGAGTGTTGTCTTTATAAATCATCTTTCTACTATCAAATAAATAGCACCGCTTCGAAGTCTGAATAAAAATTGCTTGACCCACACCATTGAAATACTAATCGTTCAAGATTGTTTTTAAATACAATTTCGAAGTTCGAATACAACCTTCTCATATTTTCTAGGAATTACATTTGATGGAAACAGTATGGTATTGTAGTAAAACAGTAGTTATCTTGGTAGTGAGAAATTACCATGTAAAGAGCAAAAGTACACAGAAATATGCTACAAAATGTGCACATTGTTTCATAACGAATGAACATATTCTTTATTACTGCTTTGAGGCAAAAACTTTCTAAGTCCCACTTCGGATATCTTCGAAAAAACGTATACCAAAGATGCTGGTTCGATCCTCCAACCCAACAATAGCAATCGATAAAATTTGTCAATATGTGTTCTTTCTTCCTTTAAATATAATAAGATATGTTGAAATGGAATTAAATGTGCAAAAATAACATTGATTAAAATACTTAATAATACAGTATTTCGAACCGATGTATTCACATGCTCGTTTTAACATTTCGATTTCCATCCCTAAAAGAACATTTAGGCATGTAAAAGATGGAAAGGAAAAACATCACGTATAATTCTAATATGCACAGTGAAATAAAAGACACAGTGGAACAAAAACAGTGATGAATGAATATGAATTTCATTGTCTTGGAAATCTATTCATATTTCTATAGAAGGATTTCGATTAGAATAGTCATGTCAGATCAGTGGTAAACCGTTGGTGTCCATTTCATAAGGTCGGGTGTTCGATTCCTGTTTGTCAAAAATTATATGATATTCTATTTTTTCAAGGCACAAAATTTATAGAAAATAATTACATTACATCATTAGCATATGTATTTATGTAATCATTTCACGATTTAATTACGTTTAACATGAACATCTGAGATGTGGTTGGTGTTGGCATAACGTTAGTATATTATAGATGAACGTTAAATATAAATTAAATAAAACATGTAATGGCAATACATAAGTATGTGTTGTGTATTTGTCTGCAGCTGTTTGTCATGTGCAAATTACTTTTCAATATTCTCTTCATATAATCGAATTTACGCTCATAAATAGAGAATTATAGTAGTTAAATGTGATACTTTGCGTCTGGTGTTTAATTCACTGCTATATTTGTGTATTGTTATGAATTCACTTTATTCGTCTAACGCTTAGCTTTCTAACCTTGTTTACTTGGCACCAATTCGTAAAACTTGTGTATTTCACATTCCTCACCCATTGTCTATTTTAATCTAATCCATGTGTGGCCTCTTTCTTCCTTATTGTGCGACCTCAGATTCAGATTTTATTTGAGTTGAGTTAATTTGAGTTTAACATCCTGTTCAGCAGCAAGCTATATGATACGTGAACTTACTGATTAACATATAATTCAAACCACATAATCTCCTGCCGGGAACCAAACCCGCGTCTTGAAAGCCAGATATACAGTTTTGGATTCGCAAATAATAATAATAATAATAATAATAATAATAATAATAATAATAATAATAATAATAATAATAATAACAATAACAATAATAACAATAATAATATAGTGATGCAAACAAACATGAAGTCGTGAGAATAGGATATTGTTGTTATTATGGAAGATTTGAAAATTCAATGCTGTATTGCAAATCACATAAATCAGGATAAAAGTACGTATGACCTAAAGTATGAAAGGGTGAGAAATAGGAAACAAAAGTATGCGAGGTTTACAAAGTGGACGCCAATAAACAAGGTTGGGAACCTCTGAATTAGAGAAATAAAGTGCATTTGTAATAATACACAACTTTAGAAGTAACTTAAATACCACGCACATAGTATCAGGTTGAACTATTATAATTATGATTCTTCCTAGGTACATAATAAACAGTGTAGTAGTCTAATTCACATATAACATATCGACGTACTTTCAACAACCACCACATTTCAGATGTTATATTTTAAACATAATAAGTACTTATATGTTTAAATGATTGTTTAAATTTGTACTACTTATGAGTTTTAATATAATGGTTTAATGTAATGATTTAGGCATAGATGAATATATCATAAAATACTAGGATATCGAACCAAATGGGATCGAACTCACACCGTTAAAATTAGAAGCCTTCTGCTTAGCAATGAGCTAACATCAACGCTCATTCAAAGTTGATTCTGACGAAATAAAACGGAATTTCAAAGACAATGTAATTCAAATCCGTAACAAATGTTGTTTGCTGCTTTGTCTTTTTCACTCTACTATGGGCGAGTCATTTAATATTTTCGCTGTATTTACTCCTACTGGAATTATTCTTTTAGTAAGGAAAGGTAGGCGATAAAGAAAGCATCAAAGCCCTGAAAACCCAGGCCCGAAGACGGCCGGGCTCGGCTCGGATGAATCTGTATTCTGTGGCCGGTTCGACTAAACCCTACACGGCCCGGCCCAGCCCAACATGAATCTCAAGCCGGACAGAGAACGTTACCTGCTCTAACCGGGCCGGGCACAAACGGGACTGACCCTAAACTTCCCGGGCACAAACGAGTGGGGCTCTAAACGGGCCGGGAACAAATGGTCCCGGCGTAACCGGGCTAAGAACCACCAAGTTGATAAGTCAAGTCAATCCTTCAATATGGAATGGAAAATGAGAAATGTGTCGTCATAATATTGCAATGTCTATTTGTCCTTCTCGAATGTGAAAATTCTGTGAAAGGTTCCCCAAGGTTTGTTTCCTATATCCCTATTCTGTCTGTCTATTTTTTATCTGTACTTGTTCTGTCCAGCCATGTGTATTATAAAATAATACAGCTCATGGCCGTAAAAGTCTTAGACTACACTCATTAGTGCATTACGAGTAACAGAGAAGATATGTAAAACTGCTACCATGTATGTGATACTAATGCTACAACTACTACTGCTAATACTACTATTACTATTACGATTACGAATGCTAGTGCTAATTCCACTATTGCTTCCACTGCTACTACTGCTAATACTACTATTGCAATTACGATTACGAATGCTAGTGCTAATTCCACTATTGCTTCACAGCTACTACTATTATTACTACCACTACTGCTACTACACATTACTATACTAATACGACAGCGAATTACTATACCAACACTGCTATTACTAGTAATACGAAAACAAAACAATGAAAATGAAATCTTTGAGTTTTACGTCCCACAGTTATGGCGGCTAAGCTAGAAGAGACGGTGAGGATGAGAAATAAATGAAATGGTGGAATGAATAGAATGGGAGGAAACGGGAGAATGCCGAGAAACACCGCGCGCCGTGTTTGTCCACCACAAAGTTTACTTGGCGAGAGGTGGGATCGAAACAGGGACCCTATCCACCAGAGGTGAACGCTCAACCACTGAGCCACCGTTCCAGGAATACCTAATAGATCCTGGCGTCTTGGTGATTTATTTGATAGTTATATTTTGTTAGGTTTGTAGTATCATACTTTTTTTAAGTATCATACTATAAAGAATACAGGAACATGTAACACGATTTGGTATTTGCCTTGCTAACTGAACATTACTACAAATTGCATTGATCTTATGAGCACGCCAGTTCACTGTTTTGGCCTCCCTGGTCCTATGGTAGCTTACCAAATTCTACTTAGTAGGTCAAGTACTTGACTTTATCATACGTTCTTGAGGTAACTACGGCTCAGGCCGTATGGATGATGAAGGGATGAATTGGTGGAATGAAAACAGTGGGAGGAAGCGGGACCACCCGAGAAACTCCCACGGTGTTTGTCCACAACAAAGCTCACATAGAACAAGCAGGAATTGCTCCGACGACATCTAGCACCATATGGGAGTGCTTTTCCTACTGATCCACCGTTGTCCCTCGTAGATCAAGCATCGGTTCAGATTCCACGCAGACGGGCCATAATAACTAGAATTTCTACGTTTTTTCTGTACTTAGAAGGTAAATTCGGTACCACCACACATGTCAACTCTGACGCGAAGTCGTAGCAGTTGTAGTAATATTAGCAGTGGTCGTAGTAGTAATAGTAGAAGTAGTGGTAGTAGAGAAAGAAATAGTAATAGCAGTAGTATTACAGTACTTTGCAGTCTTAAATAAAGAGTCAGTTTTCCAAACGCATTACGATTTACATAGGCTGACAGTAAGACCGTGCAAACACGGCAAAGGCAGGGATAGTGGAGGACATTAAAAAAAAGAAAAATCTTACAATATTAGTTTGCGATTCGTCTTTTAGAGTGTCCGGGCCGAGCCGGCCCGGAAATACATGTGCCCGGTTCGGCCCTATAGCATTTGTGTCCATCCCGGTCAGGGCCGCTCCAGTTTGATATTACTTGAAAGGGGCAGGACTGGGCCGGGCACATTCCAGGCCGAACGGGGCACGCCCGGCCTGTGCAGGGCTCTGGAAAGCATAACCTCACTATTTGTATACTCTACTTTCGAAGAACTATATTATTATGTACTTCAATGAATGTTACTCTTTTTCCTACACTTAGTACAATTTTTATATATCTTATTTCATTTAAAAGACGAAACATAAACCATACACTTGATTCTTGATTGCGAAGTATAGCGTGATACATATACTAACTGAAATGAAAGATTCTTTCCATTGTGAGACATCGATATGATTTTAAAAATCCATCTTAGGGTGTGTATAAACTACTTTCCAAAGTTAATATAAATTATTTCCCGACCCCGAAAACTACGAATTCGACAAATATTTCACTAAGGTTTTACATTTTAATTTTCAGTTATACCATCACCTCATTCTAGAAAGATGGGGATCAATTTGGTGTTAAATGCCATTGGGAACATCACTATTTATCTGAATGACCTCGAAAACTTTGGATAGCAAAATAGGATTAGTCGTTTCACATTTCTACAGGTCACTTCTCGCAACTTCCATTCCTTGTATTATCTTACTATCACAATACTTTTTTTTAGATGGAAAGTAATATATCTAATACGTTCGGTAAAAGTTGCTTCAGATATTACGGTGTAACACTGAAATATACATTAATACCCATAACATACAGCTGTGGGAGGAACGCCTTCAATGCTATCCTTGTAAATTAAAATCCATCTGATATGCTCGTTCATGACTACATGTGGCATTAAATGTTATTACGATTGTAATGAAATAGCTTGGCGCACCCCAATTATAAATTCGACAGCTAACTCAGTCATTTAAGACATTTTATTCTTCATGCGTTTTCCTCCACATTAATGTCGTGGTTTCTGATTCCTTTTATGTGTCAACCCCGTTCCACCAACCAAGGAGACTAATAGGAGTTAAACCTTGAGACTTAAGTGACTGTCGACAATCAACTTAGGGACTCCGAAAACTATAGATTCGATACTAATGTCAGTCTTTTTGGATTATTTTTGTTGCTATTCTCCCCAATTCATGTATACTAATGAATTTAACTTGGACATGAATGGCATCAGAAGTGTTGCCATCTATATCTTTGATCCCGAAAATATGGACTCTATAATACTGTCAATGATTTGGTTCATTGTATATGTTACTACCTTCGACTCTCCTTAGTAGATATGCTTGAGATCGTACGCCTTCTGCATGACCCTGCGTATCCCTACTTTATCTAAGCGACTCCTAAAATTATGGATTCGACACTAATATAGGTATATTTATGCCAGCCCCTCCTATTTCTCCTAAAAAAAAGCTAATGGGTATTGCCAACGCATGGACAGAATTTGGTCTTAAATGGCAATTACAAATGCTATCAACTAAACTAGCTACGATGAAAACTTACGATTCAACAATAATATCTGTCGCCCTCGATATGTTTACTGACTACCCTACCACCCTGGGTGTTAATTTGAACTTTTTGGAATTAAGCAAAATTAAAAGTGATACTATTTACCTAAGCCACCATGACATTTTGGATTGCACACTAAGGAGGAGTGTTGTTCACTTTTGTTGTAAATTCGATGACGGCTAGTGCGGAAAAGGTGCCATTAGTTGCACCGACCTTACTGATTTTTTTTATTTTTTGGACAACCACTTACCCTGCCGAACTGATTTAAAGTTTTTTTAAGTGTTTGGTTAGACAACACGCACAACTCCAATGACAGAAAAGCTACTTTATGTCGTTTTTAGAGCCTCAAAACGTAAAAAAAGGATGCGTTATTCCTTTGTGGGATAGTGTGTACGTTGATACTATAGTCGGTGAAATTTATTACGCAATGTTAAAATGTGCTTGTATGTATAAATACTGTTTCATGACCATTGACCATGTTGAACTTCAATTCCGGGTTGCTATCTAATTTTAATACCTAACCGTTTATCTTTCTTTCTGGCCTTGAAACCAATAAAACTGTAATGAAGTATTATTAATTGGTAAGGGTATTATTAATTGGAGGTATTGAATAGTAGTTTTAAATTACGATCTATTGATACTATAACTTAAATATCACATTATATCCACACATCATTTTCAATGGCATGCACACACACACATTCGTTTATTATGTTTCTAATATAGTACTTTAGTGTTCAAATGGAAATGTTTGTCAAAATTTTCTATTATCGTGAGTCTATTTTCAGGAACATTTGAGACACAGTTTCATCAGAATGTGTCATATTAATCAGAATAACAATCCGATGTGTATCAATATTTAAAGAATTATTTATTAATCAGAACAGGAAATGGTTTGGTTTCATAAGTTTCACTATTGGTAACTATTTACCTTCTTAAAGATATGCGATCTTAGATTTCCTTGTTGCGTTAGCTTCAAGATATTTTTATTCAAACGTTATGAATCTAGCACATTGTTTTATATTGTTAAATAGGTACACCATTATTCATAAGTTCATTAGCTTGGTTCATGTGTCATAATGCTTGTAAACTTTTATTAAAATGTCCAACAATAATTTATGTTTTCATAAGGTCAACGTTCCTGTCCGCCTTATACCCGCCGGTGTAATACAGGACAGTGTTTAAGTACTCATATATGGTGCGACGGAATTGTTAACTGTGCGGATGGAACTGATGAAAACGAGGAAATATGTAGTAAGTATATATATATATATATATATATATATATATATATATATACCATCATATTTTTTATGTGTTTTCTCTAACACAGTAATATATTATAAATAGATAAATTTATGACAGTTCGTACTACTTACTATTTTAAGAGTTTTAAATAATTTTCATAGTATTTAATGTTCTTGTTCTTCTTACTGATACACATTATTGAAACTACAAGTCATTCCCTCGTAGCATTTAATATCGTCTTTACATGGAAGTTACTGTTGATGACTATATTCTAAAACAATCATTATATGGTAATCATTATTAGAAGAAAATGTACATAAAATTCACAGACATAAGATTTTGGAACATAAAAATTATATTCAATATCATTAGATGAAGATATTCATAATTCACAGAAAAATATCAAAAGGAACATTTTTTCGAAGTTCAAATTCCTTATGAATATAATTTTGAGTCATATGTGTAGAAACGGTTTGTACAATTATACAAACGTTCAAAATATATACGGTTTGAAACCATTTTAATAAGTATGAATTATATTGTGTTAGGGAATTTTAAAATCGCTGATTTATATTCAACTATTTATATTAGTTTTTGAATATGTTTTCTATAACTGAATGGAAAATATTAATGTTGTAATTTTCGTAATGTTGGATGGATTGAATAACGCTATCAAAACTAACATTTCATTTGTGGGTGAACCGAAGAAACAAGATCATTTATAGTTACTTTTACAATGCCGAATTTGTCTCTAATATAATCATTGTTCGCACGTAGTTTCATTATTCATCCATAGCATGTTCTATTCAAAAACAATGGCCTCGTGTCTTCAAGAAATGGTTAAAGCATACTAAGGCAGATATGCAAATTAAGAGGTCCGTGAAGCTAGTTCTCTGTAATAAGAAAACATCCATTGCGCTTAGCTAATAATTGGAAATCTACTTGAGAAAATGTATTAGCTTCCGATTTTTAAATCAACCTATTTCCATATACTACTCTTATTGGAAAGAATAAATTCTAAAAGATATTTCTAGATATTATCTTACACTCTTTTTAAGAACTTCCAATTTCAAATATGTGTTGACAAAAATGGTAATTTCAATTTGTATTCGTTTTTCAAGACATCTTTGTAACTGAAACTATCAATAATATATATATATATATATATATATATATATATATATATATATATATATATATATATATATATATATGGGTCTACAGTATGTTTCTGAACGAAGAGTGTATACTACAACAAGCAACTCAATTCTTTTCTACACTTGAATTCTGTTTAGTTTTAGACTATGCAAATGTGTACTGTTACGTGACATTTTCTTCGGACATCTGGAACGGAATGTAACTCTTCAAGATAACAGCTAAAATAGTACCTATTTGAGTTGAGTTGAGTTTGAGTTTAACGTTCCGTTCAGCAGCTAGGCTATATGAGACGGTAGTACAGGGTGCAGCACGTAAAACCGGCCCGTAAAGTGAACACATAAAATGAAATGTAATGTATTGAATATGATTAAGTACAACACATAAAACGAAATGTAATGTATTGAATATGATTAACTACAACACATAAATGAAATATAATGTATTGAATATGACTACTCACCTTCACAGCAGCCTTCACAGGAGTATCCTATATTTATCTAGTATATAAGATACATTTAATATCCGTGATATATGCTTTGACTGTCATCATATATCAACTGCTCCTTTGTTACACGTCTTTCCGATTTTTCAAAAATATTAATAGAACATTAATATAAGGTTATTGTTCTGAAATATTGTTTTCTTGAAACCTAGAAACTAAACACCGTTGAGTATATGCACATGCCGCCAATCAAACTGAACGAATTATAGGTACACCCAACAGAGTATATTGGAAAAAGGCTATAAAATTCCTGAGCATGAATTCTGAGCCTATATTCTAAGAGACAGTGACAAATACCATCTTAAGCCGTGATACGTCGCCTGTGTTCTATGATTGGAAACGAAAACTCGAAACCGTAGTACTTTTAGTAGCGTGGACTTGTAAACGAAGAGTATGTGAGCAGTTCAACATTTACTGAACAAGTTGAATAGCGACAATATCAGTTTTGGAAATAATTATGGAGGACGGTCACAAAGGAGAATGACATACGATATTTCGAAGGAGGAAGTGTGAAGATATACGCGTCAAACTCTCCAAGCCTGGTGCAAAGATGAAAGTTTCTCCTAAGGGATTCAAAGTCATCTGAAAACAATAGAAAAAATAGAAAAATATGGATCGGTTGCCTAAACATCAACTTGGTAAACACCCTAAGCAAAACCAAATGAAGTGTGTTCTGTGACTTTTATGAACAAAATGGTTACACTGATACACCGTATTCTACAATATGATGACGAATTGAATATGCATGCAATTCCAGCAGATATAACATGGGTTAGGTGCAGGAAACTACCTTACAAAAACTTATGTTACACTATCCAATAAAAATTATGGTTATTTTTCGTAGATTACTGGAGTTGCATTAGAACTCTCAGTTGTCTGCTCAAACCATCACTTAGAAATAATTTGTATGCCTCAATATTACACAAAAGCGCTCTCATCATTAGTAAACAAGAAGTTACCACTCAAAGAAGTATGTAGCAAAAACAAGAGTCACAAATCTCTTTGAGTTAGAATAGAGTGGTAGTTCCACAACTGATTCTCGATCCCAGCTTTATGAACCGTTGTCTACTTCGGTACTGTACTTACATTAGTTTGGAAAATGTATCAATACAAATACTTAAAGAAAACAAGTTAATAGGTTTAAAAACTTCCACGCTGTTTTTCTAACTGAATAGAAAAATTTATCACTTTCTCCGAGAAGTGTCATGATGCTATATGTGATTACTTCTAATCAGCGTTGATTGACAAAAATTATGTGTTTTCTTGTTTTACATCATCCGAAATTATATTTGAGAGTAAATCGGGAAATAATCACTGTGAAAGAACTATTTTAACTTGTTGATCTTTCCTGAAAATGAATGACTGACTCCTATAAAACTTTTTACACTGATTACAGTGAAGTAACTTGAATTTCCGTATCAGCCTTCAATTCTGAGAATAACCGATTGAAATTTTCATATATAATGTGATTAATGTGCTAGGTTAAACGTTACAGAACACGTAAAGACCGTCTAAATTATTTACGACCCGCATGAAATTTATAGGACACCTTGCAGATACAAATTCCTACTAATGCTTGACCATGAGTGTCTCAAGGGAGCATTTGTTCCCTGGATTTCCATTTAGAAAAATTGGTCTTATGCAATTGTTTCTACAATTTGAATGATTTTGCGACAAAATTGTCTACTTTTCAGAGGGTTTTTTTTCTTGTCAAAGATCTTAATGCTTCTATGTATCTGAGAATGCTTTTTGTTTGTTTGATGGACAACTGGGGAAGTAGGTTCATCTACAAACTTCATAGTTGCATTATAATGAGTCGAAGACCTAAATGCAAATATGAGCAGTAACTTAAAATGCAACTAAAATATGTATTGAAACAAAACTAGAGAAATACAACATACAAAACTGAAATAAAATAATAATACTATACTGCTCCACAAAATGTTCTTATCGGCGTTACCTCTTGTAAACACTTTCATGTTCTCTGCTAATAAAGCAAAATAAGAAAACTATCTTGCTTCACAAAGTTATAAACGTTCTTATCGGTGTTTCCTTTTGTACGCACCTTCAGGTACGATTTGCACGGTCCAACAATAGTCAGCTAGCATAGAGACCCTCTCACATTTCTTTCTTCCAACATACGAATTGTTTGATAAAATCTTTCACAGTGTGCATCTGATACTGCGCCTAATTTCTCGGGAAAGAAGTTCAAGTGACTATGGAGGAAACGAAGTTTTTAAGACATGATGCAACCCATTTCTTGAAAACTCAGTGTCAGTTCTTCAACAATTTGAGCATATTATTCAAATTTTATGTTTCCCTGAAACGAATTTGCCATATTCTTCAGCGCAACCCACGCTTTTCTCTCGTTTTCAGTCAAGATTTCGTCAAATTTTGGATCTTTAATCACTTTTCTTATTTTTGGTCAACGAATGTCCCTTCCTGAAGTTTCGCGTCTGTGATACGGTGAAATAGTGCATTCAGGTAAAAGAAGCAACCTCCCTCCTTATCTAGAGCCTTGAAAAAAATCTTCATTAATTTAAGTTTATGTGTAATAGCGGTAAGTACACATTCTGCTCATAAGAGGTTTGTAACTATCACCTTTCTGTCTGAGAGTCAAAAACTTCCTTGTGGGTCATTGTGTTCATTGTTTTGCGTTGTAGGGTTGATCTTTTGCCCTACTGTCCCATTCGCACATGAAACAACACTACTTCGTGTACTGCGATTACATCACGAAAACGGTTTCGATCCCAGCCCCCGCCAAGTTAACTTTGTTGTGATCAAACACTGTGTGCGTGTGTTTTCTCGGGGTTCTCCCGTTTCTTTCCACTTTCTTCATTACACCATTTCATTCATCACTCATCATCACTGTCTCCTTTAGCCTAACCGGCATAATCGTGGGACGTAAAACTCAAAGATTTCATTTCGTTTTATTTTGCATCACCAAAAGCAGGGCAAGAACTTTAAAATCACCACAAATGTGCCATGGGTGTTAAACGTACTCAAATTTTTCAAGTAAAAGATTCATATTTCCGCATGATTCTTTCATACCTACAGCATAAACAACCGGAATGGCAGGGTGGATATTTCCATTGTGTAATTACACGGCTTTTATACTGAATTTGGAAGAATCAATGAACAACTGCCAATCATTCACGTCATATTGAAGGCTCAATGCAGACATGAGTTCGCAAAATTACAAACCTTCGTGAAAGTCGAAAAACTTAACTAGATCACATTCGCGTAGTTACTTTTGTGTTCTTCTCTATAAGTTTCCACTCTTGCAGCCTCGAAGCTAATAGTTCAGAATGAAACTTGGACAAGTCCCTAACAACATCATTTAACTTACTTTGAGATATTAATTGAGGCTCCGACTATTTTTCATTATAGACAGGATCTTTCTCTTCTTCAATTTCGGATCACGATCTACAGAATAGCACATTCATCAGAATCATCCAACGACCACTTCCTCGATGGAACAGGCACGGTTAACTCTTTGCTGTGGAAGAGGTCAAACAGCGGAATGTAAATTGGGGTATAATATTGACTTATGAGTTTTTGAGGTTGTTGCAGTTATATTTGTTAAAAAAAATAACAGTCTGTCGTGCGGTCTTTCACACCATGTGACACCATTGACAGTGAACAAGCACATGTAGAGACCATTTTTTATCCTGATCCCCGACTTTGCACTTGAACTACAATTCATAAGCATTATTCACAAGCGGTGTTAACTATGTAACATTGAATTTAACAGTCACTCTCCACATGTGTAACAGAATCTGGTAGAGTTATTCAAGCAATTTCTCGACAGGACTCACTGTACACAACTCACCCAAGTGCATTTTAGAAAAAGAACCTAAGAATTATACCCAGCAACACACTTTTATATTTGTCCCTCAGGTTAAGCTGTCAAAAATAAGAGCTTTCCAGTCCTTTCACCAGCAGCAAAATCACAAATAAGAAAGTCTAAACAATGAGCAACAATTCCACAAATACAGACTTTAACATAGTGTTGCAACTACACAGGAAGTAGTGTTGCCAACTTGAGAAGGGAAAATTTATTATTAAAAATCTCTTTTCACCAAATTTTGGGAAAATGGAGGCTGATACAAACGAACGACTTATGGCTTCAAGATCAGGGCATGAAATACAACTACAATCAGTGAATAACTTTCAAAAAAGAAAACCATTGTAGCACAGTGTAATATATCAGGTATAACTCTGAAAGACTTTAATATTTTAACACTTTATTTCCTTGACGTTAATTAACTTTCACTTTTGTAATTGGCGTAAGTGGTGAAAATATTTTTCTTTCACTTCCACACTTTCATTTGTACGTATTATTAATGAACTTCATGTAAAATTATTCAAAGTATATATTTAGTAATTTTATTTCGTTTTAAAATAATTCATTACAAGTTTTCAAAATCTAAGTAAATTATATATATCTACCATATTATAAATACTGGTTGTTGAAATGTACGTATTGAATAAGCCTATGTTATTTCATATCTACAGCTATTAACGGAATTGTCGTAAAATACAGAAACAGACATTTGTAAATAAAACGTGAATTTCTCTTCCTAATAAATTCAGTCTTTAAGAGATACATCTCATTTCCAAACCACAAGAGACAAGTATAATAGCAAAGAAATTCTTTCAATCTAGGTAATATCTAATGAAAACATTAAATTATGTTTATAGTGAGTTTGATGTAAGCCTAAACGCATATAATTAGTTTGAGGTAGATGGAGGAGATAACTGCGAATGACGTGTGGCATTTGCCAATCATTCTATTCAATGCAAGAATATTTCCATATTCCTACAAACTTGGCAAACAGTGTAAAGAGAATGTTCCGATGAGTTCCAAACTTTTTATGAATCAGAACAAAAGCAAATATCTGCATTTTGTATTGATGGGTGAGGAATGCGTTCTTTATTCTTTTCCACTGGGTTGTCGTTAATAATTGTCATCAAACGAATCTATTCTCAATCTCTCCAAATAATCACTGCATAAATTTAAATTAGTGCTTAATAGTGGGATTCAGGTCCCATGTATCGTGTAAGCAAATTGGTGAA
Source organism: Thermobia domestica (assembly GCF_964235325.1). Classification (NCBI taxonomy): domain Eukaryota; kingdom Metazoa; phylum Arthropoda; class Insecta; order Zygentoma; family Lepismatidae; genus Thermobia; species Thermobia domestica. The sequence continues at coordinate 144,890,238 of NC_137456.1, read as the reverse complement.
TCTAATCTGATGATTTACTTCCAACAATGTGAACGCACTAATTAAGAACTGAGAAATATAACAGTCAATTCGTGTGAATTCCTAAGATAATTTGGTTCTTACTGACAGATTTTTTGACCTAAAGAAATGTTAGTACTACCAGATATTCGACGAATACTTCTTTATCAGATGGGTAATACTATTCGATTATCACGTGAGTCTCTTGTGCGCCAAGTGGTATAAGTACTAAACTAGAATTATCTAGATCAGAAATTCGGTGTTCATCACTTCATGAAAAATTCAATTCTTGTTATGTTGGTAACTAAAGAAATAAATGCGTTGGATGTGGCCTTATAATTTATTGTTTGCAAAACTATTTTCATAAACGTACCGGTTATCTTTTCCTCATCATTTATTAAACTGGGTCAGTTACTCGAATCCAATCTGTTGATAATTTAGAGTAATTAAAACGCCATATTTGTGGTCACGACTCTAACGATTAACTAACGAGGGACGTATGCGAACCATGACCGCTAGATATTTATGAAAATTGGTACCCTGACTAATTGTGGATCGCTCATCATTGTGGTGATAATCACTCGGTGCGGAAATGCCTTGCTTACCAACTACATATAATACATGTACGAAGCAGTAACAGGGTGAGGCTGTGCCAGTTATACCCCGAAAACAGCGGGAAAAGCAGAAAATGAAAACAAATATATGCAAGCAACTTGATACTTAAGGGAGAGGGGACGGGACCAAGGAATCTTCAGTACTGTCACATAAGCAGTGTTGACATCTCAGCACAAACTTAAGTCTTACAAAGAAAACGTATACCATTTTATGGCACTAAACAATTGGTACAAAATGTAAGAAAATAAGTAAGAAGTGTTATCAGCGTTGCCAAGTAAAGGATATATAAGGCTCTAAAGTTGGGAAATTATGGGGTCCGTAAAATGGAATGAACAAATGTACAACAACAAGCCTGCAGAAGGTACAAATGTACAGTAGGGAGTAAACCACAGTATGTACAGCATCTAGTGAATAACGGGCTTAATATGTCATATCGACGGTGCGGCTAGGGCGAGAAATGTACGTATTTTGCCATACTATCAACGGTTTTTCTGTCGTATGTATTGGTGTATTATGTTAATGTGTTTTGCGCCTGTACCTAGGTATATTACTGCTAACCTGAATGCAGTGTGCTTTATCTTCATCGCAGTATTACATGCTAACATTCCCTATACTCCCGACTGGCATCAATCACAGGCCATTGATCTTCGCGAATCTATTTTGAAGTACCTGGTTGTCAGATAGTTGTTACCTTCCGTGCCACAGTTTTTCTGTACACTTTTCAGACGCTACACCGTTGTTTATATTGTTTGGAATGCATGCAGCATTTTATAAAGTGTTGCGATCTCAAGACAGTTCTTTTTGTGTGTCGGGAATAGTTCGATATATCGATTCCACACAAACGCCATTGGAATATCTGGCCTACAGGAATATTTGCTGTTAACATTTCCTCATTATGTCGAATTTTTGCTTCTTTCTGCGGCTACTCTAACATGTTTTCATTTTGGGTAAATCCTGTATCAAACACGGACTTCATAATTAGTCGACTGCAGAACCTCATATTTCTCTTATCCTAACGCTAGTAGCTCACCTAGTGCTTATTTTCATTCATGTTTTATACTAATTGTTTTCATGGTATACGTAAAATGGTATGCGTTCAATTAAAAAAATATAAGTTTGTGTTGTGATGGCAAAGCTGCTTATGTAACAGTACTGCCGTGTTCTTGGTCACGTATCCCCCTCCCGTAAGTATCACGCTATCTGCACCCATTTTTTCATTTTATGCCTTTACCGACATTTTTGGGGTGTAACTCGGCACTCGCCCGGTCACTGCTTGGTATATGTAGGTATTATACCTAGTGGGTAAACGAGGCATTTCCGACTTTATTGAGTATCACCATGATGATGAGGAATCCACAATTAATTTTCATAAATATCTAGCTGTCACGGTACACATACGTTTCCTGTAAGTAGTCCACTCACTAACCACATTCATTGTTTTACGATCAGACATCTTCCTTCATCATTGATTCATAGCCTGCTCGAATATTTGAAACAAAAGATTTCCGATAATAGAGATTATTTTTCAGCTTCAAGGTTTATCTTACTTATATATTACTTTACTGTTTAAAATAAAGTTCATGATAAGATAAATATCATTCCTGTAAATGGAACTCCGGTAAAATGTTAACCTTAAGCTATTGATTTTTGGTATAGTTTATTAGAAACATTGTTATTAGTATATTTATATGTTATTAAATATATATTCATCTCTATATCCATTAAAGTGTTAAAACTCGTAAATACCTCATAAAATATTATCGTACTTTGATCGTACAATTGAGGTTTGCGACATAGAAGGTAAGATTTTATAGTTATTCATTAAGTACTGTTTCAATAAAACTCACAGGATACCTATTTATCGTGGACAGATATAAAAACGTAAATCAGAAAAAACTTTTAAAAGGTTCAATGGAATGTCTAATTTCGGCTTCTAATAAGCTTTCTTGATTTAAGATTATAAGAATTTCTTATGTAAATCTATAAATTAGTCTGATGCGCGTAAACACTTGGAATTACAAGATATAAATAATAGCTACATGCTATTTCCTCACAGTTTATTTTGAAAGCGACAAAGTTATTTATTTTTAATTACTTTATATAAATCTTTTCCGAAGAATTCACAAGGTAGAGTGATGTACTGATCAAGAAATTATCTCATAAAATAGTTCTCACCATTAACTGTCAAAACCGGAAAGTTAAACAAGAAACCATAAAAAATCGAGAAAAGTTAAACGCCTAAGTGTATTATGAAAATATTTTAAAATGACCAATCATTGCTTAATCAACCAAAGATTGAGTGGGTTCCCAGGAAAGCACCTCCGAGAATATTGTCTTTAAAATTTACATCCTTCAACATCTACACACCCACAAAATAGAGGTTTACAGAGAAGGCAAGAAACCATATGACAGTCATAACTCTTTAAAGGCTATTTTGGTGATCGCCTACATTTTTATTAGGTAATGGTTTCATTGCGTTCCACCTTAAACTTTTTTTCTAAGTTTGTACAATGGTGTACAGTCTCGTATGTTTCTACATGAAATAGAATGAATGACAAACGCCATATATGATTCTTAGTTAACCTCCTCGAAGTACCCAATACTAATTACATAACTTTAAGATTTACACCGAACTCACAATGAATGTAATTTGATATTTTCGTTAAATTTTATCTAGACTAGGCATACATTCTTCCAATTATACTAAGCTCTAGAGATATACTCATTACGAACTTTAATTCATTTACTATGAAAAAGAATTCTCATCTTTATTTTTAAAAATGATTGTTCAATTTTCACAATTTATTTTTAAAAATGGTTGTTCAATTTTCACAATTTATTTTTAAAAACGATTGTTTCCCAATTCAATTATACGGGTATACATGATGAAATTGTATGTGCTTATTTCGTATGCACATTTCGGCTATCTATAATATTGCCAAAATCTATACATTATTTTTTTATGAAAACTGTTGAATATTTAATTGAAACGAAATAAAATTACTAAATTTATACTATTAATAATTTTACCTCAAGTTCATTAATAATATCTAGAAACAAAAGTGTAGAAATTACGGAAAATATAAAATGAAGCATTACATATATATGTATGCATCCCTTTCATTACTTCCTAGAAAAACAGAACATCATGCAAAAAAGGAGTTAAAAGGTTGAAGACATTCAGAGTTATACTGATACAAGTAATTGTCCTGATACATTATTGGGCTATGTTCTTATTGGGATACATTATTGGCCTTTTGGAGCATATTACCAAACATATATCATGAAAGTAACAATTTATTGGAAGATGACACTTCTCACAGCAACTGATAAGTTTCTTTATACAATTAAGAAAGTCCTTGGAAGGTTTTAAAGCTGTGAATTCGTTTTCTCAAAGTATTAGACTCGAGAAAGTTTCAAAATTGATGTACATGTAATGCTCAAATAAACAATGGTTCGTAAGGCTGTGATCACGTATATATGATAATTATATGAGTAGCCCGTATTCTAACTCATAGAGGTTTGCTACTTTTGTTTCTCCTACATATGGGAGAAAATTATTATCCAACGTGAATGGTAATTTTGTATTGACTAATGAGAACTTCTGTTTGTATAACATTGAGCCATACAAGTTATTCCTGTATTATGTGACTATGCTGCTAATGTTTGATCAGATAATTAAACACTATGCTCTAGATATATTTCTGCAAGGAATAGAATGATTGACAAATGTTATATACGATTCTTAGTTATCCTCCTCAATGTACGTTATAACTCCAGCTATCTACGAAAAGTGATCACAATCTTCTTTAGATACTTTAGCTTAGCTCTCTTTTAAGGTAGTTCTTTCGACACTGTCCTTCTCTGCTGGATTTCTTATTTATATTCAAATTCTGATCGTATGTTATGATTCAGGATTTGAGAGTAGCCATTTCGCACATAAAATACGGAATGAGAGGCGAATACATTTCATTCGTTTTCACTTATGCTGTTAACCAAATTGATGTGTCGCCATTAAGCCATTAAACCATATTTTTACCATCCTTCTTGTCTTGAGACGTTTTAAAATACTTCTGAAGAAACTATCAACTTTACAGGAAGCTTTAGTATCGTTTGAAATGTAAACTCCTTTACTTCTTCCCTCAAAATATCGTTAATCATACTTGTTGGTAGTCGCTTTCGATCATGATTTCCAAGACTGATATAACAACTGTGGACGGTTTCCTTTTTCAATTTCCACTCGTAAAAACTTCGTATCACTGTTCAACGTGGTATTTTTCAGTGTCTCTTAGGGTAAATTGTGAAGTTATGGACGGGTATTTTAAAACCTTCCTCGAAGAACCTTTGTTTTTTATACCTTTAATCTGTCCAGTTTAATAGGTTGCATCTGTACTTCTTCAGTGATGTTCAATTTCTAATTTTCCAGAAAATTATATTGCCTAGTTATAATTTAATATTAACATTTTCAAAAGATCGGATGTAAGACATAATAGAGGTGTAGTTAAAAACAATAGTAATGAAACCATATATCAAGGACATTAAATGTACAATATCTCTAACTGATATTTGCTATATACCCTTACCTGGCCGAAAGTATCCGGACATCCTTCCGAAGAAGTGGATCAGGACGGTGACGCCAAGTAGCACGTAACTGAAAGCAAGAACAGTATCGGGAATAGTATGGGACATCACAGTGATGCGATCGTGCTACAATTAGTAAGTCTATGGAACTCAGTGACTCTGATCATGGCGTGATAGTAAAATGCCACCGTAGTGGGAAATCTGTTCGTCAAATGACGGACATGCTACACAGACCGGGATCCACTGTGGAGGATGTAATTATGTAATGGAAACATCGAGGCAGTGATACGACCGACAAACGAACTGGCAGGCCTAAAATACTTACTGAACACAACAAAAGAAAGCTCAAACGTAAAGTGAAACAAAATCACAATTCTCGTTGGTAGAAATCACACAGGAGTTTCAAAGTGCATCGGGCTTTCGTGCTAAAAGAAGGACCGTTCGTCTCGAGTTAAGAAACCTGGGATTCCATGGTCGTGCAGCCGTGCACAACCGAAACATCAGTTCCCAAAATGTGAAGCGTCGATTGCAATGATGCAAAGCTCACCGACGTTCGACGTTCGACATGTGGAAACGTGTTCTGTAGAGTGACGAATCCGGGTATACAGTCTGGCAGTACGATGGACGGGTCTGTGAGTGGTGGATTCTTCTGCAATTGTGCCGACTTTGAAGTTTAGAGGTGGCAGCGTTATGATATGGGGTGTTTTTCATGGTTGGACTGGGTCACTCAGTTCATGTTGTAGCAAACATGGACTCTAAGAAGTATCTGGACATTTTGAACAATGCTGCCCTCCCAACTCTATGGTAATATTTCGGTAGGGTCCATTTCTCTTCCAGCAGGATAACTGCCCCAGTCACACATTGAGACTTTATACAGTCATGGTCTGACGAAATGGACACTCAAAAACTGGACTGGCTCTTTCGGAGCCCGATGTCAATCCCATTGAGGACCTTTGGGACGAGTTGGAACGCAGGTGTACGTAGACGACCAGTTTCCTTGGCAAGAACTCACTTCAGCTCTGTTATTAGCCTGGACGTCCATTCCTACTGCCACATATAAAAACTGATGGAAAGTCCCTCTTGACCTGAGTAGGCTATCATAGATGCAAAGTGGGAACCAACAGCCAATTAATATCTGCCTCAGGACTCACCGACTTCGTATTAATGGGTGTCCGGATAATTTTGGCCAGATAGGGTAGTTTATTATAAATTAGGTTCCAGGAAAGTTTACTAACTACTGGTACTTTGTAATTGTAAATTTTCAAATATTACTCACATTGTGATATATGTAATTACCCTAAATCAATTGGGATTTATGAATAATCAGTTACATCTGAAATTATCATGTAGGTAATATTCTTAGAAATAATATTAAACCTTGTACAATTCAAAAATATAAACAAAACAAATTTCTCCTTTCTTAGCGATTACTTTACCAAAATAAATGTGCTTAATACATTATAATACTTGCAATTCCTTTCAAGTAAATGTCCACCCACTAATTGAATCTTCCACAAATAATACAAAAGTGCATTTCTGCATTCATACAAACTTGGACATAGCAAATGCCTTTGTAAATATCGTACGTGAGTTTTAACTTAATTATGCACCAGCTTTGACATTCTCCGAAATTCAAGAAATCTTTTCAAATGCCCGAATAAACTGACATGTAACAGGGGACATTTTCATAGTTTGCAGCTAAATAGAATTCCAGACGTCTAATAAGATAGGGTCGCTTGTTGAAGTGTAAATCATTTGTTCAAAGATATTAATACTTGATATCCAAATACTTGATATCTTTCCATCTTTAATAAAATAACATACTGAAGAAAGAATATATAACAATGGACGAAAAAGAAAGAAAATTTATATTGTGAATCATTAGAGAATTTGAAATGAAAACTATAAATTATATTTATATGTTATAGTTTGAAAGCTTTAAAAAGCCTTAAAGAAATAAAGTAAATTTACCATTTTCAACTTCATATATTTGAGGTCTAGAGATTCTTGCAAATAATGTAACATAGTATCTAAATGCGCCAGTTAGAATGTATTTTCTTACAATTTTATAAATACGTGAAAATTGTAACTTTCATTCTTGTAAATTTTGTCAACTTTCAGCTCAGTTATCATAAAACGAGGAATGGAAGATATTTCCTTCAAATATTATTTCTTTAATTTTCCTCATAATTAATTTATAGATCCGGAGTTAAACAACGTGAATATTCCAGTGGCCTGAAATTTTCAAAAGAAAATTTTACTATGCTGAGAAGAATTTAGTACTTTTTGAAGTGTGAGTATTTTCTTTAAATTTTTCAGTTTTGTTGTTAAGGTAATTTATTTTACTAATTACTTTCTTATTTTTGAAAGCTGGTTTCCTTCTAAAAGAAAAGATATACACTACACTTATGTTAATATGTCTTTTAATTTAAGTATTGACAAGTCTATGGGAATTTATAGAATTGTTTCTTAACATGTTTTTTTAAGTTTCAAACTAATGAATATTATTCATGTTTTAGTTAATTTTAAAAACATACTACTGTTTTCAAATAGTACTCTGGTCAAATCCAGAATTCTTTGAATTAACCATAAAATGTGCATGTTAGATTCATAACTTACAGATATGTATATATTTAATTCATATATTAAATAAAGCTACTTATATTATGGTTAAAAACAATATCAATGCAGGTTATAGAGGGAAACTAAAACGACTCCTACTGTTAGGAACGAAATATACATTTTTTAATTTCTACCTAGTTATATCTATGATGGAGAAACGATATCAGGGCTACTGGAGCAACTCTGTTCTTGCCGATTGTTGTTGGACGGAAAATTCCCAATTTTACCACAATTTTCCCTTTTCTCGTACACACACACACACACACACACACACATACACACACATATATATATATATATATATATATATATATATATATATATATATATATAATTATCATGATACCGTCTGAAAGCCTGTTTTATTCTGAAAAGAATGACGTATAAGTCATGATACTCAAATAAATAATACTGTTCGGATTTTTTTGATTTTATAGTTATCTCACTTTTTCCTATATTTAATTTGGTATTGTCTAGCAGATCTGAGAATTGTTTTTTACGTCACAAGTATTGTAGGTATTACAATGAAAGTTGGCACACATATTACTTATAAACTACATTAGTTTCAAAGGTATATTATATTTGGGTGAATTTAGTCGTGGCCGACCAGGGGGTGCTACATATGAAAAAAGGGATTTTTAGACGGGTAATTCTCAATTTTACCTTAATTTTCTCTCTTTTTATACATCATGTACACATGCGCATAGTACCATTTACAAGCTTGGTGTATTCTGAAGTGAATGGCATATGACATCCGAACATAATCGGATGAAAAGAGTTGAAGCAATAGCTACTTAAGTGAAAGACCAAATAGAAAATTCAAGAATATAAGTGTCAACACTACATAAGACACATTTCTATCGATTACACTTAAACTCGAAACAATTCATCTTTTTTATTTTTTGTTTCGTATTCAGCATTCTGATTTGCATAAGAGAATGTACATAAAAACATGAAAAAAGCATGAGAAAAGTTAAAATCTGTTGTCCAGTGTAATTTATACTGTCCCCAACACATACAGTTTGTGTGCAATTGAAACACATCATTTTACTTTTCTGTCTCTGCTTACTGGATGTTTACAGCATCTCCTTCGTTTTCCTGGCTGAGAATCGGGTCTATTTTCACGGAAATTTAGTCCACAGAGTTCCCATGCAGTTATTTTTGTTTTCCGAAGTTGCGCAATTTTATTTCTGTCTTAAATGTAGGGTAACGTTAGTTCTTTTGCTAGATTTTTTAGAAAAAAATATTCCCTTGAATGAATTATTGAGAAACAAATCACATATTGTGACTTATACACTAGGAAGGGATCACACATGCTACATCTAGCATGTTGAAAAACAAAGCACATGGTCATCCCTTTGATTTTATGTTTGTGGTTTATTTTCTTGACATATGGTCCACACAATTCGCTGCTTTCGTTTTATTGTAATACATGATTATGTCTGGTTTGTTCTCAATATCTGGAATATATTTTGGTATCTGCACGCCGTGCTGAGAACTACGTTAACTCAAGAACTACATTCTTTGTCAAATCTTTTGCTACAGGGTTATTTTTCTGCCTTATCGATTATAAAATTCCATTAAATGCATAGCTATCTTTCATATCACAGAACCAAAATATTTTAAATCCATACTTGGCTGGTTTACTAGGTATGTATTGAACGAATTGACATTGTCCTCTGAAAGGAACGAACTATCCGTCACGTATCGAAAAGGAGCCAGTCGACCTGTTTTAACCCTTTCGTTCCTGATCCTTTTATAGTCAAACAACTTTCCTCTTGTTTCAAATCGATTCACAAACAGATACTCGATAGTGTGGATTACTATCAGAAAAAAAACTCACGAACTGAATGTCTCCGCTCTTTTCAACTTCTACCAAAATTAATATCAAAATAAAAGCTTCGAGATCTTTCATAGTTACATTCTTCCAAGTAATTTTGTTCTCAGCTGCTAACCTTTTTCCTTTTTTGTTAGTGCATAGCAAAATTTCGAAAAGTATTTCTGTAGACATAAATAGCAAAAATTAACTATTTATATCAGAAGTACTTGCGTCACGAGTAGGTCCATCCCTGAAATGTATTATGTTCACGAACAATATTTAAGAATTTGACGGAGGATCACAAGACGAAATTGTAACAGACATGGACACACGGTTATTCACTTGAAGCGTTTATGTACGTCTACATGAAGAAGCACTTGTATTTGCAGTATTACACTGTTAAACAACGAAAATGTAAATTGAACAAAATCAGCTAACTCTTATTGATTTTGTGGTGCTGATCACGAATTTGAAAGTTATTTTCGAATATTAGCTCTACTTTTCGTTTTACAGGCATGTTTAATAATAACGCTTTAAAAATAAATATATTCGCTTCGTTTGGGGTAAAATGTTACACTGATCCGGCAACACTGGAGAAACTATATGAACGCTTGGTTACATTGTGTTCCTTTTCTCAGTAGAGTTCTGCTATTGTTAGAAAAGACAGGTTTAGTGCAGTTATCAGCCTTTTGGGTGTGACTTTTCTGTAGTGCAGGACATAAAAATACAACTACAAGTACGCAAAAATACTGGTATTGCGAATGTATATTTCTAAATAGTTGTCGGAACTATTTCAAGTGACATTTTGAGGATTTCAATAAACAAAAATGCCCCGAAATTGTGTAAACAGTGCGGATAGCTTCTGCTACGTGTGCGGGGAAGTGACATTTTCCACACAAAAGCAGACTATAACACCACTAATAAGAAAAGCATATCAAAATTACTTTGGCTGTAAAATTGGAGACCAATATAAATCTTGGGCACCCCACATTGTGTGTAACACTTGTGCCAGCAATGTAAGAAATTGGATTAATGGGAAGGGGCGCTCAATGCCTTTTGCAGTGCCCATGATTTGGAGGGAGCCAAGAGACTGTTATTTTTGTATGGTTCCTTCCGTCAAGAAGGGAATTTCCACGACGAAGAAGCGGGCTTTGATCCATCCTAACATTCCTTCTGCAATGCGCCCTGTTCAACATGCAGACGGACTACCTGTTCCTGACCCACCTAAAGAATACGATATTTTTTCTGATGATGATCAAGAAGTTGAAGCTACTGAATCAAGTACTTCGAAGGACCCTACGTTTGTTGTAGAAGAACCTCGATTTGAACCACATAGACTTACTCAAGAGGAACTAAGTGATCTAAACAGAGACTCTGACCTCTCGAAAAGCAAAGCCGAAATTTTAGCGTCACGCTTAAAGCAATGGAATTTATTGCAGGGAAAAGTAAATATTTCAGTGTATCGGAATAAGAAGAAAATGTTCACTTCATTTTTTACTATGGAAGACACACTTGTGGCATGTACAGATGCAAATGGTCTCATGAGGGCACTTAAAATTAATTACGAACCTACGGAGTGGAGGCTCCTTATAGATTCGTCCAAGATGAGTTTAAAGGCAGTGCTTTTACATATTGGAAATGAACTTCCTTCAATTCCTGTAGGTTACGCAGTTCATATGAAGGAATCTTATGAAAACTTGAAACTTTTACTTCAAGCCATTAAATAGTACGATTTTCAGTGGCTCATTTGTGGTGACCTTAAAGTAATAGCACTGTTGCTAGGTATGCAGTTAGGGTATACAAAGTATTGTTGCTTTATATGTGAATGGGACAGTAGAGATCGTGGATCTCATTCCCGCTAAAGTGATTGGAGTACCAGAGAAACTCTTCAGCCGGGAGTGAAAAATATGCAGCATAAACCACTGGTAGATCGTAACCGAATTTTGCTTCCCCCTCTACATATTAATTTAGGTCTTATGAAAAGTTTTGGTAAAAGCATGAACCAAGAGGATGAGGCCTATATGTACCTAAGAGGACAATTCCCTCGATTAAGTGATGCCAAAGTTAAAGAGGGTGTTTCCATAGGACCACAGATTAGCCAACTATTCAAAGATCACAAGTTCGACGAAATTCTCCAAGGTGAGGAGAAAGCTGCGTGGGAAAGCTTGAAGAGTGTTTGTTCACAGTTCTTGGGAAGACACCGAGCAACAAATTACAAACAGCTGGTAGCAAAGTTGTTATTCTGCTACGAAAATCTTGGTTGCAATATGCCTCTGAAACGCCACTTTCTTCATTCACATCTAGACTTCTCTCCCGAAGATTGTGGAGCAGTAAGTGACGAACATGGTGAGCGTTTCCATCAAGATATTGCAGCCATGGAGAAGAGATATGAAGGAAAGTGGAGTTCTAACATATTGGCCGACTACTGGGGACTATTGCAAGGGATTCTCCAGATGTAACCTACAAAAGGCAAGCCAAGCGAAGACGCTAAAATAAAATAAACATAATCCTGTACAAGGGATCACTTGAAACTTATGTCTACATTGCAGTGTAGTTCTTGCACAAAAAGGTATTTGTACATATTTTTCATGTTTTGATGTTAATACTGATTTTTATTACGGAATTGTTAATGTTTAACTTGACCACGGTTACTTTATTTTCTGTATCGCTGTGAAACTGGTATTTGTGCAATTTTGAAAAAGGAAGTACAAAGGTATAGAAAGCTATAGATTAGGGTACTTCTTAACTCCCCAGCTTATCACATCACAGTGAAATAGATTTAAAAAGAAGTGAAATGTAGGTTTTTACAAGGATTTTGCTTCAATGTTCTATAAATATTAATACATTTCTATATATACAGCTACTGTTGTACAAGGGCGTTTTTTTCACAACCTGAGCTAAGAAAATTCTTCTATTATCATTTCCTTTCATATTGTGCTTAAATGAATATAAAAGTCGCAATTTCAAAGAATTTACATACTTTCGATCAAGATTTGTTGAACGAATTTGACAACTGAGTCGAAGAGGTTGAGGCTAATATTTCCGCATCTGAATCTTCATCATATGAGGCATGTATGTTCACTCCCGGGCTATCTTGCTCCTCACTCGACCAGCCTTCGTTCCGTAATATATCTTATCGTGATCTAACGGTGCCTTTATTTTCTACTGAAAAAAGCAAACCGAATAGCAAAGTTAAATTATCTGTAGTTCATTGATACTGAAAATAAAGTTAAACAAGTATAGGTTTTTATGAGGGATAGCTACATATTGGCTTGTGACTTGTCTGCAAAACGCTAGGTACATTCATGTCCAAAATTATTGTCGCATATCTATAACTGCTTTCTTGTAAGAAAATAATTTGATAATGACTTTACATTATACTTTTGATACTGATACTATGTATATAATCTGCAAATATATATTTGTGGTAAATTTCATAGGAAAAGAATTATAAATACGAAAATTATAATGAGTTAAATAAAATGTTGCTAAATGGACAAGAAAATTTTATTTTTATTATATTGTTCTTATTTACGGCTCATTTGACCTGAAGTTTGCCATATGCATATCTTTGCCAATTATATACATACTAACATTTTAAGAAATACCTGGAGAATTCTTTATCAAATTATATTCCTAGAATAACATATTTATAGACATGCGACAATAATTTTTGACATGAGTGTACAATGTAATCTGGTGCACGTGTTTAGTAACACATACATATGCGGTATTTTACTATAGTTACATTATTCATATTAATGGATTTAGGATTTAGATTTCTGGGCGTTCGGCACCTGCCATTTAGCCCTTCACGATTTTTGGGATGACGTGCCTCGGCGAGCACACAATTCGGCGAAAAGGAAGGAGGAAAGCCACAACGGACAGGAACTTGTTTATATTTCAATTCAGCCCAGAACACCCATACAGTACACGGGAAACGGCTGGTGCGGAAATTTAACATTTTCGAACTTATTATGCTACTAAATAATTGACGAAGGTCTGCAAATCGGTTTGACTCTTCTGCCAGACTCAGTATTTACAAACGTGTAAATGGCCCACCCAGAACTATTGTTTTTACGTATAACTGAAAATGACAGAAGATAATTCATATAAAACAAAATAACTTCTTACCGTACTCTCCTCCAGACAGTAACACTGGTACACCATAATCATAAGAGCTTCTCCTTCTGAGACATCATTCACTTCAAAAGTAGAAAAATAAATAGGTATAATTTAAGAAAGGAAAACCACAACGTTTCTGCGAGAGATGCTGGACAAACTACAGTAAAAGCTTTAACTGGTCTCTGGGACCCAAGATATGTAATAACGAAGTACAAATGAAAAACTGTCAATAATTGTTCTATTTCTGGAAATTTGAGTAAATTGCTTCTATGAAGTAAGTCCTGAATATATTTTAAAAGATGTCAGAGATAGTTAGCGTGAAAATCTAACAAATTAGCAAATCAATGCACTTTCTTCAACGTGCCGGGCCTCCGAGACCCATGGTATTCATTTAAGGGATAATTGTGTGCAGTAAATACAAGCATTAATAACTTAGCTTCAAAAGAAGCAATTTGCTTTAGATATGTCATTTAGAAAAAATAAACATGTGTTGTTGTATAAGTTGAGTGTAAACCAACTGCAAAGTTTAGGGTAGACGGTAATGAGTATGTTAACGCAAAAATATTCTATGTTATTATATTTGAAAATTTTCAACCAAAAGTGTTATATATTAATACAGTTATATACTATACTAATATACTATACCATTATATACTAATACACTTTGAAATGAAATGAAATGAAATTTTGAGTTTTACGTCCCACGGTTATGCCGGTTAGGCTAAAGGAGACGGTGATAATGAGTAATGAATGAAATGGTGGAATGAAGAAAGTGGGAGGAAACGGGAGAACCCCGAGAAAACCCACGCACACGGTGTTTGTCCACCACAAAGTTCACTTGGCGGGAGCAGGGTTTGAACCCGAGACCCCTAGCACCAGAGGAGAACGCTCTACCACTGAGCCACCGCGGCCCACTAATACACTTTGTAATACACAGAGTGTTAATGAACAATAACGACAAACCGTAAGAGGTGATTCCTCACATCAAAATACGTCGAAAACTTCCTTTGGACCTGTAGGGAAAGTGCATAGGTTTAGAGCTAAGGCTGTAAAAATATCGCGATAAAGTCAAATTTCAGGAAGCCCTACTTCGAATTCGAGAAATTGTGGAGTGGTGGTCCTCATCAGTGTAAAGGAAGTTACGCATACACAATCCAACAATGCATATTTCATTAATATTCAATGGATGTACAGAGTGATGCACGCCATCACTCTTCAGGGTGCACGCCATCAACCGAAGTTTGAGATATGCTCTGACTTTATGATTAGTTCAAAGTAGGCAAACAATAGGACTTGACTGCAATAAACATGGAATATTTGACGCGATCTCGGAAGTGTTAAGGATCGTCAACACCACGGTCTCTTGTACTCGGGAAAAAGCTTGCTGCGATGTTTTCTTTCACGCTTTATAAGTCAAGACAAGCGTGAAATATATCGTGAGGAAATACATCGTATCACATGTTATTCCGAACATACAAATCATGGAGATGCCGGTTCCTAACACTTCCGTCTTCCCTCCAAAGCACTGGATGTCGATTGTTCTCAAGGCTTACCTCCTGCCTACTTTGGAGCTTCCTTGAAATCAGGGTATATATAAAATCTCTATTGAGAGCATGTTTGAGAATTATACCCCATATAGAATATTTGCACATCCATTGGATATTGATGTAATATGCATTTTTGGATTGTGTATGCGTGGCTTCTTTTACGCTGGTAAGGATCACCATTCACAGTTTCTGGAATCCGAAATAAGGCATGTTGAAATTTAGCTTTTTCGCTATTTTGGACAGCCCTTGCTCTGAAAGTATGCACGTTTAACCATAGATTCATATGAACTTTTTCTTTCTTTTGATCTGAGGAATTACCTCTTACAGTATGTCGGTATACTTCATTAACTCCCTGTATATGATAAGAAGGAAAAGAACTGTCATTTGAATTTTAACTATGTTAACCTCTGTTCGAGTAATGAAATATAATTAAAATTATAGAATTTTAATTTTTTTTTATTTATTTGAAATGTAGGCCTGAGAGACCCGCATTTTGTAGGAGAAATTGGCCATCAATTACAAGGTTAGTCTTCAGATTATAATCCAACGGGAATAAAACTAGGCTCTGCATACTGTATGTTCTTCTCTGCTTTCTCTGTTTTTCCTGTCCTTCTCTGTCTGCAATTTTTACTTCTCTGTTTTCCCCGTTTATGTTTATTATGTGAAAAGTACGAGGACCAATTATTAATTTGATTACTAATAATTTCTCAGAGCCTTCCGAATCCTCGTATCTCTTCACACGAAATATTAATAGCTCTTGTTGGATTGTAATCGTTGTTTCAATCCAAGCAGAAGTGTCAATATACTGAATAGAAAAGAAATGATATCATGAAAATTGTCAGTATTACTCGTTTGGTAATCGCCACAGAAGCGCATTCCTATTCATTCAAACACAATTGTTTGGAAAAGAGTAAAGAAATGCATTGTTTACTATTCTCATCATCGCCTGTAGATTTATTTTCTAGAAAAATGTGAAACTTACAAAATATATGTTTTGTTTTTCAGATTCTTCAACTACAAGTTTTCTCGGCTTTGAATGAAGGAAATCCTCTATATTTGAGAATATAATCATTTTATATTAAGGTTTATGTTATCATTAAACTAAACCTTTTTTGTATTCAATAATACTATTATCATGTATTATATTGTTCATTATAGTAAAAATATACATCTTGTAAATATGGTGCTTGTTTATTTAAGGTATTGATGACAATAGTTAATGTTTTCCAATGAAATAAATAATTAATTAATGTATAATAAATAATAATAAACATTTCTCCTGTGATAGTTACACATAATGGAAACAATAAAATAAACATTTTGTTAATGTTTATTAAGGCATACCCTGGCTATATCGAAACATATATGGCACACGAAAGAAAATTCTGTCATTACTCATTGTTAGTGATAGGATTGACAAAACTCCACGAAATCATGAGGACAAACAAAGATGAGTCGTGCATGACACATCTACTCTTTGAAAGTATTGTGTATGAACTATTGCCTTTGAAAATACTAATTCTGAATCTGAATTTTTGCAGAGTTAAGAAGAAAAGCCTCCATAGAACTTAAGATTTACAACCAGCCACAAAATAATTGCACCCCTGATAATTGTAACTCAATTAGGTCGACTCTAATACTTTTGTTGGTTTGCGAACATCTGAGGAGGTGGAACTCTTTATATACGTAACATTTCAAGGTGAGACAACATTTGGAAAGTCAGGGTAGCACTGAATTAGGTTTCTGCTGTGTAGTGGACACACAAATAATATCAATTTTAAGTGCATCTCTTATTTGAAGGAAGCTGCGTGCCACATATGAAAGACGTTGTAAGTCGTTGTGTATATGACGTATTATTTCACTACAAGTTTTATTACTATTAGCGATCTCACCAACCAGCAGCACTTTACATATTCAGCTTGTTTCAGTTATTGAACTGTAAAATAAAATCTGACTTGCGCGAAAGATATGTTTATACACTGCAGGTGATCGTAACTTCCAAAAGAAAATAACTATACATAATGCAGACTTGAAGTAGGGTAAAAAATAGTCGACGGTTCGAGCAAATAGTTAAATGATTATGTGATCCTACATTCAAAATTTGGTTGTCCAGTGCTTCTATTTCTTTTTGTATTGCTTCCTATTACTTAACTTGGATACTGAGAATATTCGTTTCTATAACCGCTTATTAACTTCTTTATTTTCAAATTTGTTAGGAGACAATACTATAGTAATTTTAAATGTGAATTGCTATAGCTAGAAACAGAGTATTAACTATCTTTGCAATTCGACTACCCTTCCAAGATGAAGAGAGCAGGGTTCAGTTCTCTTATGTGGTTATGTGGCTCGGATCCTACGTTGGGTTATAGATCCACGTCTTAGATATAGTAGCTGCTAAAACGCTAAACAGTGATTAATCTATTAATAAACTCTGAGCAATGACGACGTTACAGTTTGTTATGGGGCAGATGCCTTCTTATAAAACCTGTCACACAGACATTTGGTTTTCTAGTGAAGGTCAGGCTTTATAAGAGTATTACTTTTGATATACAGAAATAATTGCTGTTTCCGCAAAATACCCCTGTCGTTGCGCTTGCTTGGCTCAGCACTTAAAGCTAGCGTCGTTATTGCCTATGAAGAATAACACAAAGTCATTCTTTAAACTCTTCTTACAAAGCATAAGTAACATCATTTCTATCCTGTAATACATTTAGAAATGGAAATAATAATCTTTGTGCAAATGAGTAAAGAAATATTTACATTGTTGCTATGATAGATGAAATGAAAGTCCATTACTTTTTATTATTAAACTTCGAAATCTTTCCCTATACAAAGTACTGGAAAGGGACCACAAATCTTAATTAAGTAACCAATTTATTAACGTAACGCAGTAACAAGTATGATATATTACTTGGTAGAAAAATAAAATTAACATCGTATATATATTCGTTGGGATTTGGTGCTACCGTTTTGCCTAAAAGTATTGATAATTTTAGTAATGCTTGAAAAGAAATTTACTGTCAGAGGAAATTAACAATACTAAACCACTAATATACATTTTATTTGGCACACTCTTGCCCTTATTTCGGCATAATCTCGTTAGTATAAAAATAATATCGTTTCTGTTAAAAATGTTTTTACCGCATTTGTTTCAAAAGGACATAACATCGTTCATAGATCTTGATAAGACCGAAACAAGTAAGAGTCAGACAGTGTCAGGTTCTAGTTATGCGATAGATGTATTAAATACTCTCAGTTTAGTTCCTAAAAATTCTTATATTGCGTTAAAGATGCAAGAGTCTGACGTCCTAACCGTAGTATATGACGTGCATACTCTTGACCAGTTTAGACTCATTGCTTTGAATTATAAACTGTTAAGTAGAGATCTGAATCTATTGGTACCCCAGTGGCAGTAGCTAGAAATGAACAATCGTCTTCTAATTTTTCCAACCGCACTGTATAACAACCCTGCACATCAGTGTGGGCTTTGTTACAGACGGTGGAGCTTTTCATTTCAACCTGAATATTTTCCCTCCAAGTTTGTAAGTAATCCACCGATCATCTCTTTTTAGTAATCATTTCACAAGCGGTTGAAGGGCGATCGGTTTCAGAAGATATTATGAGATAGAAAATCGGTCACGTAAATATTTTACTCAGATCATGTGGTATCTAACTGTCAAGCTTCCTTTTGTGGCATATCTTTTCTAAATTATTTTACTGCTTGTGGATAGATGTCCAATTCATTTGGAATGACATGACTGCCTAGACGACAATCTTACTTGTTTTTCACAACATTATCCAACACTCCGTTAAGGAGCATTTGAGGCATCAAAATTACTACAATGAAACCGATAAGCCGTTTTTGTATGTCGTGTTGAGATAACATATCACTCTGGTAACAGCACACACTTTCTCATTGGTATAGGTAGCATTTGCGCCTTTATCAAAATAGCATAGTAAAATACAGCCAAGTTTGGGGAAAGGTCATTCATATTCACTTTATGTTGTCTTGGTGTATCTGAACTATTTTATTAACAATAAACGTCTGACTTTTTAGAAACGTGCAATTCAAATTCTCACAGTAGCATTAGAAGTTGCACGGTTCCTCAACGATGGACACATATCAAGATGGATTTTTGAGGCGATACCCTTCTAGCAGAGGTACTCAATAACAGCTCGGTTTTCTCCTCCTGTTCCTTGATCATGTCTAGTCACAAGTCCATCCTGTTTGCGGGGTTCGGAGCAAAATTAAATTGTGTTAGGCAATGTACGAATTACAAGAGGATACGCAGGGAAAAAATGTACCTAAAATGCAGGAAGACGGTCGGTAGCCATCTCCCCGCGTTTATCCTCACTTTTATCCCCGAGGATAAGAAGAAAATCCAATCTGATAATACTGGATGTATATTGTAACCAAAAGGGATTCTACCAATCACGCTTGTAGTTCGAAACCTGTCTACACATATAGATATCAAACATCAAGAACATTGTTTACACATCTGTAGTAATCGCAATATAACTCGCGATATCAATATTTTACGGAATAGGTTAACTTTTATTGCTAATTAACATAGAAAGGTTTTACAACTGATTGGAACATTTCTATTGTTTTATGCTTTGTAAACACATCTTGAATTAATATTTTACTTATAGTTACAAATAAATACTTTATTAGTTAAAGCAAAATATGTTGATCCAAGAGAAAACCGAACCTGGGATCCCTTGTATGTAGGTCATAGTTGCTCCTTACTCTCTCACAAAGTCACTTGATAAATCGACGCGTCATATCATGTATTGAAGAGTCGGAAACTTTAAGACGATTTTCCCCCGTTTGTAATATTAGCTCTTTAAATGTGCACTACTACCTCGCAAAAGTTCATTTACGAAAATCTACTTTCCCGTTGTAAGATGTAATCTGTTCTTCACACGTTGAATCCATACGAAAGAATCCATTGTTTTCTCGAACTATTACAGTTTTTGATCCATGAGGATCACAATTGAAATCGGAAGTTATATATATTTCTAAACCTTCCAGTTTTTCTATAATGAGCAAGTATAGGAGTATAACTTATTTTCATGATACTAAGTCCACATATCAAGCTTTTTAAAATTTGAATCGATCTGTTGTCATGTAAAAGATAGCGATTGCTTTTTAACATATACCCAGTACTATATTTATTATCATTATTATTATTATTATTGTCCTTTTGTAAAAGTAGCACAAAAAATAAACATGATGGTTACAGAATTCTCACCTACATCATTGAGTCTACAATTTAATTTTGCCCCGAACCCGGCTGACAGAATGTACTTATGAGTACTCATGATCAAAAACAAAAGAAAAACCTTGCTGTAATTGCGTGCCTCTACTAGAAGGATATCATCTCAAAAATCCATCTTTATATTTATCATCGTTGAGGAACCGTGTAACTTCTATTGCTATGGTGAGAATTTGACTTGTAGAAATAGAGATTAGGGATAATGGCAGATTTTCACCTTTTACCTTTAGGCCCGGCATAAACCGATCTAAATTATTAGTTGCTCTGTAGCAATAATATAGTATACGTATGTTCATGCTCTTGGACGGATGTATAAACAACACGAAACATGATTTTTCCTCTTCTTCTCGCTCGTGAATTTTTGGTTCTTGCTATATGACCGTAGACGTGAACTTGGCACGCCCACCATCAAAGAGCGTAATGGTCCATGAAAACAAGATTTTTAGCAGTCTATATGAAATTTGTCTTTGATCGAATTGGTCTTAGTTGGTAAGGTGAATATCTCCTTTATGATTGAAAATGAAGGATGAGAAATCGTATATTCAAGTGCCCCCATTGACATTGAAGTGGTCTTGAGTTCTACGTGGAACTTGATATTGGAAGGACTGCACCTGCAGCAGCAGCATCGCAATTTAGCTTTGCTCCTATTCCCTTAGACGTCTGTATAAACAGGTTGAAACATGACTTATTGGTCGTTGGTTTGTGTAAGGGTCATTATCCATGTCTTGAGTGATTAGCTTAGGATCACGTAATGAAAAGTAACGAATAAAGGGACGATGACGTCGTAAACGGAACGTACAGCGTACACGTATGTGTTTGTGTAAATCATTCCATTAGCAGCTTTGCGAAGGAAACATCGTCAAAGTAAAGATGTCAATGTCAATGAATCTATTATATAAGCTTAATATGCCATAATTGGAATCTTTTACAAAGATGTAAAATTTAGTGCTTGGCGTAACATTTCGTATTGTAAACTGTGAGATAATTACAACGATGTAGGGCAGGAAGGCATATGTAACATTCGAAGGAGGTGAAAAAGTAATTTTACCAGGACGCTGTACTGAAAAATTGGAAGCAGATACTGGTACATTATTATCGTATTTGCAAAGTTGGAATATATGTTTAACATATATAGGAATGAAGATTAAAGTATCTGGACAGAACATCCACGATCTTGAATTTACTAAATTGGTATGTTCATCGTAAGTATATGGGACATGTATAAACAAGATGAAACATGATTATGAGTCTTCTTTCTCTTCGTCCTCCCCTTCATGCATGCACAGGCATCGGTATGCATAGTGACGTTATTCTGTGTTGTATTGGAGTAACATGTCTATGAGTGCTTGTGCATCAACTATGTATACTAAGAAAGAGTACTTGTTAAATGTTGAATATGGTCTTAATGAAATCGAAATTAATTTGCATGGACTGGATAGTGGCACATTTGTGCCAGTGATTCGAGTTGGTAAAAGATTTGTGTTTGGAGTGAAGTAAAATTTGACAGTGTGGGAGAAACTAGTACATATGACCCCATTGTTTCGGACTATTTAAATTCTCAAGTGAACGTTACATTTATAAAATTTCTTGGACGGAATAATAAACTGTGGTGTGAAAACTAATCGGTGAAAAATTAGTGATGTTAGAGAAGAAAGGAACACATGATGCTTCTCGAAACAGTGTGTACTTAAATTCAAGTAATTGGCTTTATTTCTTGTAAACGTTACCGCGTATTGACCATGCTGTGAAGATCATTAAAGCTTGCAGTTTTGTGCTACGTGAATATTTTGATTTGTTTACAGATACTATTCGCAATCATATATAATCACAATGTCTTATATGTAGAAGACTTGCCGGAATTCATTCATGGGTGGAATAACAGAGTATTATTAGTTGAATGAGCATCTGTTTTCAAAGTGTATCTTTTCAAAATAATAAGAACAGTGATGTGAATATTAATGGGGAAAGATTAAATTAGAAATGAATATATTTTGGAAACGAAAACATAGTTTCAATTATGGCTGAAATATTTGATAATGCACAAGCACAACCATTGTGGGGGAAAACAGATAGTCGGCCTTTGGAGGGTATCGATGAGGTGGACTTCTGTTCGTAAAGAAGAAAATTTGTTCCTTTTTTTATTTATATTGAGCAGTATAGTATTAAAGTTAGAGAATGTAATAATAAAAATAAAGTAAAATTGAAAAGTTTTAATTACAAAAAAAAAATTTGTGTTCGTATAGCACACTTAAATATGATTTAATCATATTTGTCCTTGTAAACTGAAAGTGTTATTTATAATAAGAAATTACACAAAGACTACGAACACCTATCTTTGCAACCCCTTATGTATAAAAGAGTATGGCCTTTTCTAACCACGATTTAACATATAACAGATTATAAACTCTATTTAATACAGCAGAGAATATGAACCAATAGCAGGAGTGTTTTCGTTCTCTTTTATCAACCGGTATGTAACAAACCAGAAATTACACAAGCATTCATCAACTCAGGCACGTAGCCAAGAGGGAAGAGGTCCGGGGTACAACGATATGTTGTATTTTTAATTGTGTTCCTTGGGCAAAATGTGTGATGTCTTCTATAAAATATGCACTAGCCAGCTAGGGTTAAAAAAAGAAGAAAATGAAATATATCCTTTTATAAATCAGTGTATGTTTTGTTGTTGATATTTCACCAAGACGATGTATTTATATGTTACTATGGGAACAGAAGCAAGGTCAGACATAATGTTAACTACCTTTTAAGGATCATAAAGTTTATAAAAAGAACTTGTACAATAAACAACATTTTGCATTATGTCAATTTAGTTTAATAGCTGTGGCTCAATAAGATAGTATAATGTCAGAACCAGGACAATAAAAGAATAGTTATATATTTTATGGTGCCGAAACGCCGCGAAACCTTGTGTATCGTACAGAAGTTTTAGTAAAACGATCACAATTGAGTCTAATATTAAGTTCACTGCTCTAAGAAGTGGCACAAAAATAGATAGACGTGTCAAGTTGAGTGATATTGAAAACAAAGTGGTAGATAACAGTATGAGTGAGACCGGAACAAATCATACTGAAAGTACGGTTATCTACTCAAACAACTATCGCAACAAATATCTCAACCAAATATGCAGTTACAACAACAATTTGATGGAAAAATGAATCAACTTAAGGATGAATTACATCAACTTCTTCATAGGCAGTTGAACGAGTGCTTTGGACAAATGATGGAACAGGTTAAAGAAATGTCATCAAAGGTTAATATGAGTGCTTTAAATGAACATGAACTTTCTACACAAACAACGGAAAATGCAGATTTTGAGTTTATATTAGTGACATGTACTTAGTTTTCGCAAAAACATACTGCCGTATTGGTTGGATCAGATTATCCTCACTTTTCTTTCAGTCGAATGTTTTTGATTGTCTTATGGAGGCTGCGTGTAATGAAAATTTTGGTATACATCAATGTGTGAAAAGTTATGATCGCTTTCGTCTAGTGAATGCTATTGACTACTCGAATTCACAGTATCATGTTGAGTATGCATCATGTCACGATATTAATCCTGAAGACGAAGTAATGATAATAGAATCGTTGAGTGGTATGTACATGACATTAGTTCATGTAGAAAGAAGAAAGTTGATTCCAGTATTTCTGAAATTCAGAAAGAAAACGTGTGTACCCATGGTACAATACAGTAATAACTTGAACCAAACTAACCTTAATCGAAACCAACTTCGATACATCCATGTGAGATTAAAATGTGATCTCAATATAAAAGATGATATTAAATACAAGTGTACCGATAATGTAACCAAACCTAAATACAGAGATGGAATCAAAGTTATTGTCGAAGAGAAGATTCGATTGACAGAAAGAAAAAGAAGTCAGACAGAAATAATCCGTCTGACAATAAGCCGGTTAATTCTAAGAAACCAAACAGAGATACATCGGATGCTCCGAGGGAGTCTTCGTGGAACAGAAACCATGGCAGGACAGACTACCGTGGATGTCATGTAAGGGACAAGTACAGATACGATATTTCACCAACAGTGAAACGAATGAGAACTGAACCTAATTTTACCGGTAATGTAAACGAGCCTAATCCTAATAGCAACAGTAATAGTAATTGTGTAACCGAATTAATCTTAGTAGTAATAGCAATAGGAATCGCGCCACACGTAGAAAGCATGTAATGATCAGATCTGATTTTCATCGAATTAGATTTCATAGAAAAATCATAGATGGCAAAAATTCTCAAGGAAACGAAGAACTGTAGAAGTACATTACGCGCAATACATTATTCCTATTTACGACTTAATGTAACCCATATGAAGTCGTTAGTCATGTAACTTAAGCTAAAGTTACGACGTCTGAGAAAACAGTACCCTATTTATGTACGCGACGTTTGATAGATGGTATGTAATCTCAATAGAGAAAACGAAGAATCTTATTTATATATATTCCAACTAATTATGTTGTAATCTTTGTTATTTTATCTCTAAACTTATATTTAACCCAATAATGTATCTATCTATGTCGATTGTATTTCATAATGTTGAATTTTGTTTTTGCGTTTAATATTAATTTAATATTAATATTTATTTCATTTGAATATATTTGTAATATGGTTATTTCTTATTTTAAGATGTTACCATAAACTGAAAAACTGAAATTATAAGAATAAATAGCATAATGACCAAGGATGTTTTAAAATAGAGGATCTGCCCATAGAACAAAATCGTGAAGCCATACCTCACAGCTTGGTCACACCTACTGTGCCCACTCTGCGCCACTAAGATCGCAATGTTTCGAGCCAACAATCATGGCGGAAACGAGAGTTGCCAAACAGATTTTCCGGTTCAGACGATGCTCGGTTGTTTTTTGGCTTCTCAAAGTTCATATGATGAAGATACGTATGGGCAGATCCTCTATTTTATAACATCCTTGATAATAACTTTAGGTATCAAACCAAAAGATAATTGCAATAACTTATAAAATACATTTTATATCAAACTCTTCTTCTCAATTTGCCCAAATGATTTAAATTTTGTTAATAAACATTTTATAGCCCTGAATGGACTTAATATAGATTTATAATTCGGAATTCCTTATCGACGTTATATTATAAAAATACAAATATATAAAAGATTATAAGATTAATGTAAAATGAAATATTAATAATGATATGTAAGTGAAATATGATGTATATGAGTAATTATGAAGTGTGATTTGTGTTGTAATATGTATTTACAGTTTGCTGTTGAATCTTCTACTTAAGTATTGATAATGTCATTATACTTCGTTTATCTTGTTATATTCCTGTTTCGTGTATTTTTTTCTGTAATAACAGATAATTATTTGTATTTTATGTATTTTTTGAGCGTGGAAAGACCAGAAACTACTTAGCTTTACTATGATAAAATATGCAAGTTATGTGAAAATTCGGAAAATGGTAGGTCGTATCTCATTGTTATGTATATTAATTCGTGAATTTACAGGTTCTTTTGAATTGGTGTTTAAAGATGAAAATTAATCGCCTGCAGCATGTTAAACAACACTCTATACTGAGCTGCAACCACATTTCTCTTCTAGGAAAATCAGCAAAACGATACATGGTAAGGTGGTAGCTGTGTATGGCAAAAAATATACATTTTATGACACAGTGAAACGCTGGGAGATAGAATTCAAATGTAGTCGCAGCAGTCTACATGATGACCAAAGAGATTGTCACCCGTCATCGACTGCAGATTTAAGTATGTTGGCAAAATTGCGTAGATAATTATAGAAGATAGACATGTGACTGAAAGTGATTTACTTAATCAGGTAAACATAATTTTAGAATCCGTTCATTCCATATTACAAGACATTCTGCATATGACCAAAGTAGCAGCAAAAGTCGGTTCACTAAACGTTGACATCTTCCTAAAAACAGTAACGTGTGCAATCTTTTCAAATCATTTTGTATCTTTACCTGAAGAATACATGTAAAGAGATTAATGATTGTAGACGAATGCTGGGCATATCGAGTTAATCCCAAAACTTAATAAAGAAAAAAAAATACAAAATATATATATATCGTTCCCTACACACAAGTCTTAAAGTATAGCATTCACTCACCAAAATCATGCCATACGTGTATTGGAACTAAAACCTGAGATATACATTTATTACAAATTAGTAATAACTACAGCAGTATATTAGAGGAACCTAGTGTCCCAGCTACAAGATGATATTAAAAGCAAATAGATGGGGTTACTTCTTGCAAATAGATGGGGTTACTTCTAGCTAACTGCCGCCATTTGATCATTTTTCTTCCCAAATACTTATGAAGAAACATTGAGTAGTGGCCGTTTTATGGATGATGACGAGCTCATAAATTTAGTGAAATCCTGGTAAATGCTTCAATTTCACATACTTTTCTGCATATAGCATTAGTGGACAAATACAGATGTGAAAACTGCAACGCTTTATTGCAATATGCAAATTAGGAAGCATTCCTGGAACAAATTGTAGATCCTTAGAACATCTTTATCATAAGGTGATTAAGAAGTTTCTGGACATCACTATATGGGCTTATTTTATGGTCAACATTCAATGACCCATTTCTATAGAAATAGAGCATATATTTGTAACAAGATGACTGATGTATTATGTAATATATGATGAACATTATAATTATACTCTATTATTTTTTCAGTGTATGTAATATTGTTCAAATTGTTACTACATGAATTCTAAGAATATTTCAAATTGTTTATAACGTAAACTTGGCGTAATACTTAATGTTTTGCACGATACATATATTTCATTACGAAAGCGAAATGATTACTGGTTACTGCTATTTACTAAAAAGAAAATAATAAATAATATTTCTGTAATTTTGATTTATTCAAGTAATCCAATTTACAGAACTATTTTCCGATTACCGGGCTGAGCTTTTTTGTGTTCAAAATTTATTCTGCGATATCGATAACTTTTTTCTTAGTTTGAAAACTCTTGTGTTTAAATTGTATTTGCGAAATGTGAGCTGAGAAATAAACCATGAGCATTATTCTGATTGAGGTAATATTGGAGTGTTTATATTTCGAATGACACTAAAGTGAAGTATATTCGATCGAGTAAATAGAAACAAATCCAAAATTTTTGAAATGTTAATGTGTATAATTTAGATAGTATAATCTTGTTATATTTTAACGTATGCTTAGATACATGATTTTCAAACACACACACATATACTGTATATATCGTATCTGGACAAAACTATCTGGACACCCCTCCGAAGAAGTGGATCAGGCACGTGACTGATAGCGATAACAGTATCTGGAGTATTGTGCGAGGCCACAGTGATGCATTCGTGCTACAATGAGTAAGTCTACATAGCTCGGTGACTTTGATCGTGGCGTGGTATTATGATACCATCGTAGTGGGAAATCTGTTTATCAAATTGCGGACATGCTACAGAGGCCGACATCCACTGTGGGAATGCAATTATGAATTAGAAACGTCTGGGCAATGAAACGAGTGACAAACGAAGTGGGAGGACGAAAATACTTATTGAACGCATCCAAAGAACGCTCAAACGTGTAGTGAAACAAAATCGCAAGCTTTCGTTGATAGAAATAACACAGAAGTTTCCAATTGCTTCGGGCGTTATTGCTAGCAGCAGCACTGTTAAAGTCGCAAGTTAAAAAACCTGGGATTACATGGTCGTGCAGCCGCACACAAGCCGAACATAAGTTCCCAAAATGCGAGGCGTCGATTGCAATGTGCAAAGCTCATCTGCATTGAACGCTGGAAATGTGGAAACGTGTTCCGTGAAGTGACGAATCCCTGTATACAATCTGGCAGTCCGATGGACGGGTCTGGGTGTTGCTGATGCTCGACGAGAGCTTCTGCAATGACTACATTGTACAGACTGTGAAGTTCGGTGGTGGCAGCTTTATGGTGTGGGGGGTGTTTTTCATGGTTTGGACTGAGTCCCTTACATTCTGTTGTGCTAAACATGGGCTGCAAGAAGTATATGGAGTACAATTGTGCTTTCTCAACTCTATGGCAATATTTCTGGAGGGCCCATTACTCTTGCAGTGGAATAACTGCCTCAGTCACACATCCAGACTTATACAGAAATGGTTTCACGAAATGGACCTTCAAAAATTGGACTGGCCCTCTCAGAGCCCCGACATCAATTCCACTGAGACAATTGGGACAAGATGAAACGCAATTACGTAGCCATCCAAGACGACCATCTTCCCTGCAAGAACTCACTTCAGCTCTGATGGGCACCTCGACATTCATTCCTATTACCACATATCTAAAGCTGGTGCAAATATATATATATATATATATATATATATATATATATATATATATATATATATATATATGATGTTCATATGAAGATGGCCACGATTTTGAACGATAACTTGGATATGAACGAATATAAAAATGCCACCACCAAGATGAATGCTCTAGTTTGAAAGTAAAGAAGGTACGTAGTAGTTAGTAAATAAGAGAAGATGTATATCGCCTGTTTATTTTAAGACTGACATCTCAAAATTCCTAACTTTTCAGGAGAATTGTTTGAAAGTTTCGAAACGGAATAAAAACAAATGTGCGCAAAATCAACACAACGTGCTCTCTAGCGTCCAGTTGTGGAAGCACATGTGTGATTTTTCTTTTCAGAGATAGCCATGAAGATTAGCTTGCATTTATTTTCTGACCATAAATCAATAAAGGTGAGTTTTGAGTTATGCCACTCTTGAAATAAACAAGCAAATATATATCATGATCGATAATGACCAATATTAGTGAACAATGCATTGTTTTCGGGTTCGCTGAGAAGAACTGTGACACTTCTGATGTCATTTAAATCCAAATACAGCCCTGCAAATTATGGAGTTCGGAAATATATACAAATGATTGAAAACTACCAATAGTAGTGTCGAATCCTTAGTTTTGGGGTCGCCGAGATGAACAGTAACACTTCTGATGCTGCGCCCCACTACATAGTGGAAGGGAAAGGGAGAGATACATAAAAATCATAAGAAATGACTGATATTAGTGCCAAATCTATAATTTTAGAGGTCGTTGCAATGAATAGTGACACCTCCAATGCCATTCAAATTCAAATTCAGCCACGAAACATGTTAAGGAGGAGGAGAGAGAAACGCAAAAATGATCGAAAATGACTCACATCAGAGAGTTCTTTAGTAATAGTAAAAAGTAACTGACTAACAGATCATTCTCTTAATTTAAGCCATCGTAGTGGGTAATTTATGCTAGTATCTATATAAAACCGAGTAGGATTATTTTGTAATTAATGTCGCCGTTGAAGGCTTTCTACATTTCTTACAATATATATATATATATATATATATATATATATATATATATATATATATATATATATTGTAAGAAATGTATATGTATGTATATATGTAGTATTATTGCATAGAAGCTAATTAAGGATTAAATCCAAATTATATTAATGTAAAGAAATATATGTCTTGATTCCGTATGAAACCTAATAATAAAGAATAGATATAAATTAGGCTATGCGTTGAAGAAAAGAAATACATTAAAATTCTTTGACACAAAGCTTTCAGGGATGTAGGGGTCTATTAGATTAAACAAATGTGGAATTTAATAATATTCAACAAACTTAAAATATCGTTACTGAATTCTCTGTCTCCCTCTGTGTGTTTGTGTGTGTCTATTTGTGTATTGTGTTATTTACGAAATTTTCAATTTCGAGTCTTCCATTCGAAAGATCATCAGAAACTATCTAAGAAAATTATGGAATTTTTCCCGTCACCTATCTGTTCCTGAGATATTGGCCAAAAAATGTTCCGATTTCGGGAGATTTAAAGAGCCATGTTGGGAACCGTAAGTCATAGAGATATGATATTTTGCGGATTTTTTTAGAGAAGCAGGAGAAAGTACGAATAAGAAGATTTACTTTTACATGTAGGAAGAGTCATAGTTATAAATATCTTCATTGTTTTTAAGTTCTTCTGGCAATGCTCTTGGAGCACTTTAACGTGGTTTTAATTTTGCAATATTTAAAGATTACTTGTCAATGTCTAATGAATATGATAGAGTAGGGACGGCTTAACAAAGCAAAACACACCGCGCTTACAGGTATTACGTGTGAGGAACATAGAATGCTGTTAGAAATCATCGGAAAAATATTGAATTGAGTGTGCCAACGTGATTTAAAAAAAATTATAAATAATGCTATTATGGGAAGGTAACTAATACGAATCGAACTTAGATTTGTCGGAATAGAAAATAATTAAATATAAATGCAAGTAAGTAAATGCCAGTAATGAATCCTGATTTTTCCGATGCCGTAGAGATAGTTAGTACCTAATCATTGACGTGAAGGACATAACGCCGTTCCCGATTAATGTATATGAGAATGATACATGGGATATGGTGTGATCCACAAGTATAAACAGAAACTATCTGTAAGTATATGTCTATTACTTATGACATACGTCTAGTTTTATTTAGTTAAAGCGTAAATATTCAGGCGAAACACACGGCTCACATGTACCTTCTCAACCTCGTGGTGCAATTTTAAATCTTAGTTTTGTTGAGATTATATGAATGTAACAAGTAAATTTTGGACCGAAAGTCAATAATGAGAGTGTTTGGTAGCGGGTAGGACTGAGACGCTGTCAGGGACGCAGACCTTAAATCGCACTGCCTTTAACATAGAGATATTTATTAGATATGCGTATTCTATGTAGATTAACTAGCTGATCAAGTCCTAATACAAAAATATCATTGCAGACCATTTAAACGCTCAAAGTGTAAGTTTCAAAACCACATAATTTTATTCGTTACATTCAATAAAGCATCTACAGCAAACATAAAGTCAAAATCCTGGATGTCATGGGGTCTGATTGACTTTTTATACCCAGGAAATGCATTCTCTAGAGAGAAATATGTAAACTGGGAGGAGCACCAGGACGCTCTCCACTCATTGGTAGTCCGACGAGTGGACTGCGATGCTTATTGTGCATATATTCTAGTTAGCATATTGTGCTGCGGAGAGTACTTTTCTGGACCTAAATAAACCTTGTTGGAAGAGTCATGTCCAACTTAGGTCCTTTGTATTCTGGGGCCGGCAATTGAACTGTCTGAAATCAGTGAACTGAACTCATTTTCGAGCTATCAGCAACCACGAGTGAACTATGAAGTGTTTAATGATTTGTGATAAATTGGTATTTTTGGAAACAGTGGTAGATAAAATCACATGAGAAGGTGATGTAAAAATGTGATATCATGATGTCTTTTTTTAAGTTTCACAAGTAGTTGTTGACAATGCAGTTACGGTAGTTCACTTTGGTTTCAGACAGCTTAATTACTACTGACGCCATGCCATATTATACATTTACATAGCATTCAGCTTTTACTGTTTTGATCTGTTTACATGGGAAGAAACAAGGACATTCTTACCTTAATCAGGAATCTTCAATTCTGCATTATCATGACAGAGTTTGTTAATTTTGGCATCATTATTCACTTTACTTAGTATATCCCTTTTACACTGCATTAACAGAAATGATTCAAGGTTGTCTCGAGCGATATTCGCCCTTAGTATAGATTTAATAATCTTGAGTTTGGGAAACGCTTATTCACAACTTATTTGTGCAAGAGGGATTGTAAGAAGGAATTTGTACATTTTAAAGAGCTCTCTATAACATAAGGAACACATGCGATTTTCATATATAATTTTGAACGCACTCGTGAGGCAAGACTTGCAAGGTTTCTTTAATTTGATTTCCTGCATTGCTAGTTCAATATCGTCCCACTTTGTTTGTTCTTCATACTTACTAGTGTCATCCCCCCCCCCCCTTGTCGTGCCTTTTATAGCAATCGCGTAGCTCTGTATGTAGGGAGATTGTCCTCTGAACAATCTCTAAAATGTACAGGAAAATTTAGTGAACTTATCTCAGGAAAGCAAACACAATGCCAAGTTTCGTTATTAAAAATTTGTAATTTGATTAAAGTGATTTGTCATTAATGTGTAATGTGTATTGTATGTAAGGAATATGAAAAAGAAAAAACATTATCAGATCACAACTCGCAAAGGCTGATTATTTTCTCTTTTTGATAACGATGATCAGATAGCAAACACATACCTCTCGAATTGATGTAGTTGGTTGTCCTCTGGAAACAAGGTGCAGCTTAGCAAACTCCAACAACTTGGAACGTTGTAACAAAAAAAAAATTTTAGAACTTTCAACGATGGTAGAAGTTACAATGTATAATAGTCCACCATGACTAGTAACTATTCGCTGTCTAATACTCTCGTTGTCCGCTGACTTTCTCTAATTCTCTCTGAATGAATCTCTTTGAATGATCTCCTTCGAAAGATCTCCTGCCATCCTTGGTAGAGTATTTATTTGGAACACGTCGATTTCTAAACTGCTACCTTGATTCACGTCACTCCACGTATCTGCTTATCTCATTGCCGAAATTCACATTTCTGCAATGATCATCAAATAGGCAAAATCTCCAGACGTCTATCTCCGTAATCTGACAGTTTTGTCACATCCCAAAATTGTGTTGATGTTAACAAATAAATTTTACAATGACTCGTACAATAGTTCCTACTCTGCAACTTGCTTATTTGTTGTCCTTCGTCATCATAGCATTACAAATACACACGTCTGTGTTTACAGCTTACATAAAACAGAAACAATAACTTGGACAGCATACAATCTCATCATAATTTTGAAATATCTTATTAATGTCTTTCTTTTACTTAATTTTAAATTTTGCAATTTCTTGTCTTTTAATTTTGTTACATCTTTTTGTCTTTATTTTAACCAATTTTAATAGATTTTTGATACATTGTAATACTTAAGTCTTTGAACCATTAAAATAAGATATTATGTAACATCTCCTTCCAAGAACAGCCTTTTTATAATTTCAAATAAGAACATTTTAATGTTCTTTCTACGGCTCTCGAGAATTACTTTTCCGTACGTGAGTTCCCAATTATTTCTCTAAGAAGGATTAAACATCTCCCTATATGTTGTTCAAATTTCTCGCTAGAATTATAGCAGTTGTTAAATAGAATCAGGTCTCAGGAGGCTTTACTTCTCCATGGCGTGAGAATTTGGTCGTTTTAATCTGGAAAAAGGAAACGTCACTAACATTTCTTCGACAATTTGCATCTACTTGCCTTTTGAGCGCATAATAGACAAAGGTCTCGAATTAGAGTCACACGCTTGATGAATTGCAGTCAATGCAAAGTTAGTACTTTAAATTAGCTATAGAAATTTACTTATTTAGAAAGTCAAATTTAAGGTATATTTTGTATCGTCAGCTTGTTGTTCCTATATTCTTTGTTTTAGAGGAGACTTATAATACATTTTGTTGTTACGAAATTTTACAACATTATAATTGTGAGTTCTTTTATCCCTGTCCATATTTTTCATAAAACGGCAGAATTCCAGACAATGTTCTTAGTGTTACACTGCTTCTCCTGGTAATGAAGAGTGTTTTTCATCTCACTGAGGCTGTGGACTGGTCTATTTTGAAGATATAGTAACTTGCGAGGTGCATCTAGAAAAAAGGCAAATAACTTTTACACCTAGTTCGTAACCCTGATGAAGTTGAACACGCACATAAACGTACACGTGCTTGGAACGGAAATAATGGTGTGGAGTTATGTACATGTATGAGGCCATAATGTGAAACGTCTGCGGAAATAAAAAAATTCTGCCAAATGTGAAGTGAGATCTGTGACAGGATTTTTGAACTTCGAAGGACAGAACCTAGCTGATGTCCATCAAGGATTAGGTGCCATTTAAGAACCGACAGTAAAGAGTTAAAGGAATATTAGACAATGGTGCAGAGAGTAGCGAGAATTGCGTTCAAATATTCATTACGGTGACTGTAGAAGAGGGCCTAGTGTTGAGACTTACGATCTGGTGTAACTTGTTAACGAGAAAGTGATATCCAATCGCGTGTTCACAATTATAACTGAACTCACTGGTGACTCGAATTGTGACGGGCAAGTTGGGTTATCACACACTGTGAGAGGTAGTTGCCAGAAATCCTGACTGAAGCTCTCAAAAAAGAAAGAACGACAGCTATAAGCTATAATTAGCATGCTAAGGCGAGGTTGGGGTTCGAGTCTTTCCTCATACAGTTACGGGGGATTAAACTTGTAGATCTTAGGCCACTGGGAAGTCGAGGCACAGTGAATGTAATCTCAAAACTCTCGTTCTCCTAATGCAAAGAAATTCAAACAAACACTCTAGTTTACAAAATCTTGGCCACTGAACGTTTGTGATTGTAGTGGAATTCTTGCAACCAGAGTGAAAATTATAGCAGATGTGTATTGCCAAAAACGAAAGAAAGTGCCATGTGGCTTCCAAAAGTTGCTATGTGCAATACTCTGGAATTATCAACTTTGCCAACGTTCCCCCATACACAGCTGCTCATACTGTTAAAACACTTTTACAATTTCGATGTGATATGAAAAACTTTTGAAATTCGTTTGTGGGTGGGGAACCGTGAAGTTGGCCTGCCCATTTATTTGTTGAATAAAAATTTTATTTTTTCGGAACTTACGATAATTTTAGCAAAACTAACGTAAACTAACGATAAACTAACGATGTAGATAAGAAAAAGAACAATTCGTTAGGTGGGCGGGACAACTTCACAGACGTCTGGCTTATTGTAGAACTGTAGGCTGAAAATTATGTTTTTAATTGTAACACTTGGGATAAGATGTTTGAGTGTTAATGAATCTCGTCATAGCCTAGAACAGATAGTATGATAAAGGCCAGTTCATAGGAAAAATTTCTTAGTAGGAAGATCAAAGCAGACAAAAATCAGAAACATGGAAGAACGTCTAAATGATGTAGAGATTTGTTTTAAAGCATACAGTTTGATGCCGAAAATGAAAATGTCATTTCGATTGCTGCAGAAATGACCAATTAGAAAATATATGAGAAAAGTGGAAAAAATAATAAAACAGAAGCTAATCGTACATTATATGGAAAATATAAAAAGAAAAGAACGAAAAGTGGTAAATCTGAAATTAGTGGATAAAATCCATTTACTCAAAGAAAATTATATCCGAAAGAAACAGGTAATATAAGAATATCCTAAATAATAAACAGTCAAAGCAATCAGAACTCGTCACGATAATTGCCAAAGAAATCACTAGAGATTCAGGTACTGAACATAAGAGCGATTGCAAAAATACTAAACGAAAATCTTATCACAAGGAGGTAGTCATTCAAAAATATGAAGAAAATATAGGTGCTAATAAAGAACAAATTTATTGAATTTACAAACTAAACAAGGGATCCAATATCACAGAAGTAAATCCACAATGAATCAAAATGATTCACATAATTCAGAGAACAATAAGAAAAAGACGAATACATTCCCTCGTTCATTAAATTAAATAATTGCGAGATTCCTTCGTTGTAAATCATTTATTTTCGATGAATTCTCTTTAATTTTGTATTTCTACATTTACAGAACTTATAACAATGACGTGTGTTTCTATAATAATTACGATTTTTTACACTGAGCTAGTGCTTATTTTAAGCACTTCTATCCCGTTACCCATTGCAAACTACATCCTATATTTTTAAAGATTCATCCAAATGCTTTTCCGTAAAGAAGTTACGACATGTTACTTTTATACTGAATTTATGTATGGTGCATCCATTAATTTTATTAGAACGTTCTCATCGAACTGGACATAGCACGGATAGATACTGTCCTTTGCAAGATATGAGAATCCATTCAGCCCGTATTTCGAACTCCTGTCTACCAATATTCCAAATTTCAACCCAAAATTTATCTAGTTTGTTCCGCATACATTGAACAAACTTGTAACGAACTTTCGTTTGAAATAGTTTTTCGACAGGAGTAGCATTTTCATGACGCTTTAATTTCTTTTGCAATTATCGATGAATGGATACTATATATAACAAGTCATAGCAAATGGACCTTTCTTTAGTCTCTCAGATCTACAGCTTTTTAAATCAAATCGTATAAATTACATGACTTCCTGCTCATTGTTTGTTTGTAAAATTGTGGTCCATATTGTTTGCTCTGTAAGTCTGTTATACGAGTAGCATTTGCGTTGGTTGCACCATGTTAATTTAATATTGTCAAATTCATGTAGTTTCTCAGTTGTCAAAGTCCATTTATTGTCACCTAGTTGCCTGTTAGATTCCGTTACAGTACACTTACTTATGTGCTGCAGAATTATTTCATCCAGAAGGAGACGAAACGTACTATGTTATCATTACATGCATGTCGAACTGCGTTGATGCATGACCGAGCTTTTCGTATAGGATATTTTGTTTATTTCTAGTCCAGTAGTGTCCTGAGTGTTACTCAACTTAGTCTATATCACTCCAGCTCCGGCTACAAAATTGTTCGTGCGGACGATAGATTATCCCGAAAGTGTACGAAGAATTTCTTAATTGCTCCATTTTAACACCGCTTCTATAGAAACACTTATAGTAAAGAAATAAGTAGTTTCAAGCACAAAATAATATATTTCACCACAGCGTGTAAAAGGTGTACTTGATATGAGGAATAAAGTAATTTTCTAATGTCCCATACACAAGATATCATACAAATCAATGTGAATAACTCTATTTCAGGTAAGGGGGTAGCAAGCTAAAATACTGAGTTCTCCAAGACCATTTGCGATAAATATTCAAAAAAGAATTCACACACACACACACACACATATATATATATATATATATATATATATATATATATATATATATATATATATATATATATATAGAGAGAGAGAGAGAGAGAGAGAGAGAGAGAGAGAGAGAATACACTGCAGAATCGAAAAATCTACAAGTATCCTCCCTATAATTGTCAATGAAGAAAAGAAGGCGCACAACAGAATCGAATGACGTAAGACTTGTCTGCGGCATAAGTCCCGGAACTACCACTATTCTCCCTGTGTCTATAAATGTTAGAAACAACACTTATATAAAACCAACATGCAGTTTAAATTAAATCATTCCTTAATATCATTCCCAAATGTGTATATGTAATGTATCACACAAAAATTTGGAAAATTAGTCCACACAAAAGAATGAGGAAACAGAGAATGGTGTTCAAAACAACCATGTGACAAATTCTTTCAGGAAAACAAAGCTCCAAACATTGAAAACAGAACATAGATTTATCATAAATTACCTATATTTTTAAATTGAAGTTAGAATAGACAATGGAGAAAGGGGAACAAAATTGAAACAAAAGGGACATTGAATAGAATTAAATAAGAAATTTTCTAGAATTTTAATATTTGTACTGATTACAAATTGAATGAAACGGTTCTATATCATCTTTCCAAAGTTGGTTAAAGCCCTCTGTAATATGTTACGGCATTCTTATTTTATTTATTTTCGTTGGTCAGCAATTTTTCTAACTTTTACCAAGACATTACAATGACCTTTAAAAGACGATGTCATTTTGACACTTTTTTTTGGAACAAAGTCAAAGCTAGCGCGAACTAAAATGTACATGTACCACTAAATATTACAACATGCATCGAAAGTAAGTACCTTCGAATGGCAGGTCATGGAAAAGAAAGTGGTCTCCTAATTTTTTATTCCCCAAATTACAAATATGGAATCTAGGAGTACAAACCAGAAATAGAATAAATTGGCACTGCAGCCAAGTGCCAAATCTGACGAGGAATACATCCTTCGTATTACTGACCATATTTATTTTACTGCTGTGTTAAATTATAGATTACGGAACGTGAATCGGTACGGTACAAATTCCTGTTTACAATATACTGATATTGCAACATTGGGAATTTTTACGATATTGCAAGTGGGCACATTGTGAGTCTTCAGTTAACTGGATAAAAAATGTTGAAACAGTGTTAGACGTGGTGAGAGTAGTAATTTTCAGGATGAAGAAGAACGAAACATATTAATTAAAATCACAGAAGAGGAATAGTTAATGAAAACTCAGTCGAAGATGATGGACCACTAGATATTCAGGAAGATTATTATGAAGTACAGTAGAGTTATAATTAATTGAGTTAGTAACTAGTATAACTGGACGTATTTTACATTGAGATGATATGTGTGTAATCTAACATCCACAAATATGAAATCCTGTGATCACCAGTACACACATGCTACTGTAAAAGGAAATTGCCGAAAATAGAAAACCATGAGCCGTGGATCGTTGCAGTTTGACTTCTTTCCTTATTACAGCAGTACGCAATTGCAAAAACTTGTTTTAAACAGAATTATAAAACGTAGTGCTGTAATGGCACGACTCAAAAGAAATCAAAAATTGTTTTTCAATTGAACTAATATGTCTTTCAAGAATTGAAACCATCTCTATCCATGACTTATACCTCAGAAACGGGTTGATATACTAATTAACTGAAAAAACATTTTAGTTTTACCCTCATTATGGATTATGAACAATGTTGGGTATGGTATTTTTAAGAAGTTGATAAGAAAAGCCTTTGAAATGAACTCAGTATTTTAAACTTTTATTACCGTAATTATTCAAAATATATCATAGAGTATCATTACATTCAGCTCTATCATATTTTGCAAATACATCTCCTCGTCCATCCCTCCGTATTATTGTTGTAATATGTTTCTAAAATTTGAATATTTGAGTTTCCTTTTGTTCTTGCAATCGATTCAGCGTTTGAAGAATAGGTTATGTCTTCTCAGTTAACTATCTATTACAATGGAACGTGAATCAAGTTAGCTATTTCCAGTTTCAACGTTTATCGTCATAGGTCAAAACGGTAATAGATAGCGAGAAGTTGTTTATTAAAAACTACTTAGCACCTTAGGTAACGTGCCATGACTACCGCAACAATCTTCCAAAATCGTAAGTTTTATAATTTACAATTACTTTTGGTTTCAATACTGATTTTCGTAGAAGGAAAACGATAAGTAAAATCGAAGGGTGGTTTTGTAATAAATTCAGTGTACCAATAATAGATCTCATCTCATGCATTAACTCTCTATTGAACCCAAAGTGTTTAAACTAATCATTTCTGGTCCCAACATTTACTGCGATGGAAGAAATAGCGGCAAGTGATTTCCTGCAATTGGTTTAAGATCGCAGTAGAAGGTATAGTTAAAACCCATAACATTACGCCGAAATCGGAAGTGGTGAAATTTTACTGGTACTACCGGTTTCAATATTGATTTTCATATACCAAATGCGATTAGAGATTTTGAGATGCGGTCCTTTCCAATTAATTTAACGTACTCAAAATAAGTTTCATCTCCTCTGTTATCTCCAAATACTAACAATTTCCGTTTTCACCAGTTATCGCCATAGACCAGAAACAATATGATGTAACGACAAACGATTTTCTGGAACCAACACAGTATTTTAAAGTGTATATTTTCATAACGTGCAACACTTTTTCGAAACTGGGAGTGGTAAAAGTGGTGCTAGTACTTTCAGTTTGAAATTTGATTGGTAAAAAGCTAAAACTGTAAGAGATGTCGAGATGCTTTCTGGTAACATAAGTCAGCTTTCAAATAATTCTCCATCAACTCCTTTAGCCTTCTATGCGAACCTAAAGTTCTTGAAGTTGCTAAATTGTTTCAATAAAGTAGTTTAAATTTACTAGTATTCTGGTTTCAAATCTGATCTCCGTAGAAGAAATATTATAAGAGATATCAACATACGGTTATTTGAATCAACTTAATGTCCCAAGAATGGGTTCTATCTTCTCTCCTAATCTTCCATTCAAACCAGAAGTGGTTCAAGATAAAGATCACAAGTTTCAACTCTTTTCTCCATAGAACAAAAATTGTAAGAGAAGGCGACATTGTAACATAGATTCAGCGTCTGAGGAACAGCCTTTATCTTCGCTCTTATTACTCAATTATAACCATTTATTATAGTTGTAGACCTACTGTTTTACGTTTGAGTAATGAATCCGTATAGTTTCAAAGTCTACAGTAGTTCCAAGCTGTGAAACGAAATCCATTTATTGGTATATCCTTCGTTTTCATATTGATTTGTTTAAAATAAGCTATGAAGCTATTAGATTAAAGTAACGTTTTGAGTCAGCTATAGAATGCGATCAATTTCTAAACCAAATGCATATTTTTCTTCTGTCGCCGGGATAAATTGTTCGAAAATCAGAGAAAGAAGGAAGAACAGACCTTCTCTGCGTGTCTGGCGGCTATCCCCGTAAATCTCCGTAAGCCATCTGTTAGATGTCAATATGATTGTAGATTAAGCATCATGGATTAAGCACCACCTTACAAAGTCACAATTGAATCGATGAGTGGAAAAACAGTGCTAGTCCAAAAAAAATTGCATTTTGAAATATTTGCAAAAATAACTTTTGTTTGCAAATCTCTTAAATATAGTCTATATTAAGGTAACGGAAATAATTTAAAGCTGTTGTCCTAACCCATAAGAATGTCCCTGTTTGCGTAATTGATTTTTTAACATGTTGCAAAAATTTTAAATAAAATATTAAATATTGCTGGACATATACTATTTTTCCACTCAATTTCACGTAGTGAACTTTTCACTGTTAATAATACAACTACAATATAGAAACAATATTCTATGAAAATAAATTAAACATCCTTGATATTAATCAAAACAAAAGAATACTATAATTAGTAAACAAATTAATATTAGGGCACTCAAACACTTGAAAAATGTGAAATATTCAGTAAACACAAAATGTTACAATAATTAGACACAAAATGTTCGATAAACACAATCGATGTCTTCATCTTCCTCGGTGGTTTTCCAAGTAGATATTCCATTGTAGAATCCTTCGTTTAAAACATACTTCAACTTCCCTCGACGAATCACTCTTGCTATCACTCATAGTTTATAACTTTCAAACTATCAATGTAATAACATACCCCATTCACAAGAGAAACGATAACTGATTGCGCAAGTGACGAAATAAGTGTCAACACATACAAAGGTTTAGTTTTTAACCAGAAGCGCTGCACTCGTATCGCCATCTGAAAGAAAAGCTTTGTTTCCATTTTTAATTGATTTTTTAAAAATAGTACATTGATATTTATGTAACCAAAAAATTGAGTGTTAACTATTTTGATGACATGTTGGCTTAATAATACTCTAAGTTTACAGTTGTTTTGCTTTCCTTCACTTTGACACTGTGCAATGTACGAACGAAATTTACAATATGGTTGGCCGCGTAAACAATTCAAAATAGTAATGGTGATCTGCGTGTTTCGTTAATACTATTTAGTAATGCATGTTGAAGGTAGTAGAAATATTGGAAGCAATATAGCCTAAGTAATTAAGGTTTCTTTCTTTTTAGTTGTTTCCACTACGTAATATATGGCATTTGAGAAATAGCAAAGCATAAACGTAAAATTTGCACTAGGGAAAATAAAAACATGATTTAAACATCATAGATACCCTATATGATATTTCCATACTGACAACTTTACTCATAAAAGGCTAGTCTGCCGATATGGTACACTATGTTACATCCACAATATATGATTTATCTCATAAATTTGAATCGTTCTGGAATATTTCTTTTCTGGATGTTCAGAATTGATAAGTATATTTTTCTGAGACGAAAGGCATTCAATAGCTAATGGAATAAACTGTTAATCTGTTAACTTTCAGATGTGTAT
The DNA here is from genome assembly GCF_964235325.1 of Thermobia domestica. Lineage (NCBI taxonomy): Eukaryota > Metazoa > Arthropoda > Insecta > Zygentoma > Lepismatidae > Thermobia > Thermobia domestica. The sequence goes on along the minus strand of NC_137456.1, from coordinate 144,847,970 downwards.
TAAAAATGTAGAAGATCTTTTTCGTAGATTCCTGTAAATAATATAAACTTACCTTTTTGTGGTGTGTATTCAACCAATGGGTTAAAATAGACAAATGAAATAATCGAAGCAATGGAACTTAAGCTATATTAATAGTACATAAATTTTATTCAATGGCCTAATAAGAAATCACATTTGAGCGATTTTGATTCTTTCTAGATATAGTGTTCCGTTAATTTCTCCGTGCTATGGCTCTCTAACATTTTTAAAATGGTGTAGTAAGGTTTCACCACCAACCCCTAACGTGATTAATACAAATTATCCATAATATTAGTAGAATTTTATTTTAAAACTGTATTATAAAATTGTAATGTAATTTCACAATTCAACAATAACAATTTGATTGTTTATAGGTAAAAATAGGGAATTCGTATAAAAGGAAGGGTTTCACTACAAAAAAAATATGTTTTCATACTATTCTATTCTTTAAGATATTTACAATATGAATTTCAAATTTATTATAAGATTTATTTATTGTCCATAACTATGGTAAATATACATGTGGGTATCTCTATTATAGATCACATCTTAGAAAGTATTTCACC